>NC_137471.1:142297021-142897021 GCF_964235325.1 Thermobia domestica
TTTCCATACTCAAGTTATTGTAGGGTACCTTTATGCAAAGTTTCAAGTTTCTATTTCGTTGGGAAGTAGCTAATCAATTTGATGAGTGAATGAGTGAAAGGATTTTTTCCTGGTTAAGGACATTTTTTTGCCCATAAAAAATATCCCATAGTACATTCCTCAGATTTCGGACTTTTTTCTTACTCAGGTTGTTATAGGGTACCTTTATGCAAAGTTTCACGTTTCTATCGCATTGGGAAGTACCTAATCAATTTGTTGAGAAGGCGACTGAATCGATTTCTTGCTTGCCTAAGCACAGTTTTTTGCCTATAAAAAATTTCCTTTAGGACGTTTTTCAAATTTCGGACTTTTTCCATACTCAAGTCATTATAAGGTACCTTTGTGCAGAGTTTCAGGTTTCTATCTCATAGGGAAGTACCTAATCAATTTGTTGAGAAGGTGAGTGGAACGATTTTTTTCCTGGCTAAGGACAGTTTTTTGCCCATAAAAAATTCCCATAGCACATTCCTCAGATTTTGGACTTTTTCCATACTCAAGTTATTGTAGGGTACCTTTATGCAAAGTTTCAAGTTTGTATCTCATTGGGAACTACCTAATCAATTTGATGAGTGAGTGAGTGAAACGATTTTTTTCCTGGCTAAGGACAGTATTTTGCCCATAAAAAATTTCCCATAGCACATTCATCAGACTTCGGACTTTTTCCATACTCAAGTCTTTATAAGGTATCTTTCTGCAGAGTTTCAGGTCTCTGTCTCATTAAAAAGTACCTAATCAAGTTGATGAGTGAGTGAGTGAAACGACTTTTTTTCTGGCTAAGGACAGTTTTTTGCCCATAAAAATTTTCCCATAGCACATTCCTCAGATTTCGGAGTTTTTCCTTACTCAGGTCCTTATAGGGAATTTTATGCAAAGTTTCACGTTTCTATCGCATTGGAAAGTACCTAATCAATTTGTTGAGAAGGCGACTGAATCGATTTCTTGCTTGCCTAAGGACAGTTTTTTGCCTATAAAAAATTTCCTTTAGGACATTGTTCAAATTTCGGACTTTTTCCATACTCAAGTCATTATAAGGTACCTTTGTGCAGAGTTTCAGGTTTCTATCTCATAGAGAAGTATCTAATCAATTTGTTGAGAAGGTGAGTGAAACGATTTTTTTCCTGGCTAAGGACAGTTTTTTGCCCATAAAAAATTTCCCATAGCACATTCCTCAGATTTCGGACTTTTTCCATACTCAAGTTATTGTAGGGTACCTTCATGCAAAGTTTCAAGTTTCTATCTCATTGGAAAGTGCCTAATCAATTTGATGAGTGAGTCAGTGAAACGATTTTTTCCTGGCTAAGGACAGTTTTTTGCCCATAAAAAAATTCCCATAGCACGTTCCTCAAATTTCGGACTTTTTCCATACTCAGGTGGTTATAGGGTATCTTTATGCAAAGTTTCAGGTTTCCATCTCATTGGGAAGTACCTAATCAATTTGATGAGTGAGTAAGTGAAACGATTTTTTTCCTGGCTAACGACAGTTTTTAGCTCATAAAAGATTTCCCATAGCACATTCCTCAGATTTCGGACTTTTTCCACACTCAAGTTATTGTAGGGTACCTTTATGCAAAGTTTCGAGTTTCTACCTCATTGGGAACTACCTAATCAATTTGATGAGTGAGTGAGTGAAACAATTTTTTTCCTGGCTAAGGACTGTTTTTTCCCATAAAAAATTCCCCTAGAACATTCCTCAAATTTCGGACTTGTTTCCATACTCAAGTCATTATAAGGTATCTTTGTGCAGAGTTTCAGGTCTCTGTCTCATTAAAAAGTACCTAATCAATTTGATGAATAAGTGAGTGAAACAATTTTTTTCCTGGCTAAGGACAGTTTTTTTTTCATAAAAAATTTTTCATAGCACATTCCTCAGATTTCGGACTTTTCCATACTTAAGTTATTGTAGGGTACCTTTATGCAAAGTTTCACGTTTCTATCGCATTGGAAAGTACCTAATCAATTTGTTGAGAAGGCGACTGAATCGATTTCTTGCTTGGCTAAGGACAGTTTTTTGCCTATAAAAAATTTCCTTTAGGACGTTTTTCAAATTTCGGACTTTTTCCATACTCAAGTCATTATAAGGTACATATGTGCAGAGTTTCAGGTTTCTATCTCATAGGGAGGTACCTAATCAATTTGATGAGTGAGTGAGTGAAACGATTTTTTTCCTGGCTAAGGACAGTTTTTTGCCCATAAAAAAAATTCCCATAGCACATTCCTCAGATTTCGGACTTTTTCCATAATCAAGTTATTGTAGGGTACCTTTATGCAAAGTTTCAAGTTTGTATCTCATTGGGAAGTACCTAATCAATTTGATGAGTGAGTGAGCGAAACGATTTTTTTCCTGGCTAAGGACAGTTTTTTGCCCATAAAAAATTTTCCATAGCACATTCCTCAGACTTCGGACTTTTTCCATACTCAGGTCCTTATAGGGTACCTTTATGCAAAGTTTCAGGTTTCCATCTCATTGGAAAGTACCTAATCAATTAGATGAATGAGTGAGTGAAACGATTTTTTTCCTGGCTAAGGACAGTTTTTTGCCCATAAAAAATTTCTCATAGCACATTCCTCAGATTTCTGACTTTTTCCATACTCAAGTTATTGTAGGTTACCTTTATGCAAAGTTTCAAGTTTCTATCTCATTGGGAAGTGCCTAATCAATTTGATGAGTAAGTGAGTGAAACGATTTTTTTCCTGGCTAAGGACAGTTTTATGCCCATAAAAAAATTCCCATAGGACATTCCTCAGATTTTGGACTTTTTCCATACTCAAATTGTTATAGTGTACCTTTATGCAAAGTTTGAGGTTTCTATCTCATTGGAAAGTACCTAATCAATTTGATGAGTGAGTCAGTGAGCCTGAAAACTGCATATTTTGGGGGTCCAGTACTCAAATATGGTTGAAGGTAGGAATGTGAGATTTTGCATATGAGTACATCTGTGGGATATCTCCTTACATTCTGAATTTCATGTTTCTACCTTTAATAGAATTGTTTTTACAAAGCCTCGAAATCGGCGATTTTACCCAAAACTCTTGTTCGTGTATAATATGCTTACGGCAGTGCAGGCCAGTTTTCATTTTCTTCGTGGAACTTGGCTGCCATGCACTGCCGTGCATGTTGATAGTATTTTTCACAGTACAGTCAAATACGTAGCTTATGAAAATTGTGACAGAGGAGAATAATCTAAAACTAATTTGTGAGTAAACATTTTGCCAAACTGCATTTAGGTACGCACATGTACTTGTAGGTACAAAAGTCTTGAACAACTTTTATGAGTACATGCTCTGCCACATTAAATAAAAAATACGATTTTCCAAGTGCGTGCTATCAGGTGAGTTTTAAAACGTTATTTCTGCGTAAGCCATTTGTCACTAGGAATATAATAATGTGGCATTTTGCTTGTGTGAGTATCACGTGTTTCTTCAAATTGTGTTTGAAAGAAAACCGATAAGAATATAATCGAGCTGACGATAAGAATACCCTCAGTACAGCATGATTTGTTTCAAAATTTATTTCAACTGAGACAGTTTACAATACTGTATACAAGTGTACAATCTACCTCTTTGAATAAACATGTGGTAAGTTACGCGTAGACACAGTACTTAGTAAACCACTCCCACCTGAATGTAGGTGTTTGGTCTTTCATTTTTGATAATGAATGTTTTTTTTCAAATACGCTTTTAAAGTAAACACATTGTCACAAACATAGAAAGGGTGGAGTTTTCACTTGTTTCACTAAAGGTATGGATTTCAAACTTTTATTCAGAACAAATGATATGCCACATTAAGTGCTGGTATGTTGTCTTTCAATTGGTATGTATAACATATGCTTTCTCAAAATCTTTTCTCAGAAAACACTTTGCTACTCTGAATGAAGGAATGTGATATTTCACTTGTGTGTGAACATGATTTTTCGAATTTTGTTTCAAAAAACGTTTTGAGAAGTGAAAACTGGACTTTCTTCACCAATGTATTTAAACTAATATTTAAAAAAAGGTTTTGAAACCAAGCCTTTGTCACATTGACTGCTAGAATACACCATGTAACCTGAGTAAGAATGTTTCTTTCAAGTGACCCTTTAAGGTAGACGCTTCAACTAACCACAGTTGTGTTCTCTTAGCATATGTCAAAGAACACACGCTTCTTCAGATTCCAATACGAAATAACGCTTAATCTCATATACTGCAAAAATGTCTTCTTTTGCTGTTGAGTGAAGATGTAGAGTATTCAAATGTTCATACACATTAAACGCAGGTACTTGGTCTTTACCTGTGTGAAACTAGGGTAAATTATATAGTGATGGGCACCTTAAGGACCATTTTTTCTTTAATAATTCCAATAGTCCAATTAGTTTTATATATTTCAAAATTGTATTTTCACCGTTAGATTCTACAGTGTTTCTACTACAAAATTGTGTATGTTTATGTCAGCTACAATACAATTACAAAATTTTAAAGAATATGAAGTGTCACAATGTGTGACTATATAGTAATGGGAATTAAGAATTCTAACTTGTGCACTTTTATTTCCAGTGACGGGTAACTCATGGTTACACAGCAACTATAACCAAAAAGATGTTTTAAGCAAATACAATGTTTTAGCAAACTAGTTATGTTTTACATAATGTGTTTGGTATAAATGATCCTTATTTTAAGAGTATCGGTTGAAATCAGCAACTGTTCAATAAAAGTGATTTTGACCCACTTGCGCTGTCGCTAGGTTTCACAATTTGCAGACAATGAATACAATAATATATGCTATTGTCATTACTGTCACATTAAGTTTTCACCTTCAGCGTTGGTAGACTTCAAGAGTAAAGGACACTTTTTATGAAACTGCATACACTGCAAGTTGAACACGGTAACTAAGGCCCCAAAGACTCTCTGCATTGATCGCACAAAACTGAAGATAGTTGAACGTTAAAATAGAATGTTGGCGGCCTCTTTGTTGATCCAGGTCTACCACGCTGTACAAATTGACGCTCTTTCTTCATCTGAAGATCTTGATAATTTTCAAATAGCTGTCGTTTCGCTGTTCCACTTCTCGATGGCTCTCCATGTTTATTCTCGCAATTTACCTTCCGGATGCTTCCTTGTGGTGTCTGCAACGTTGATTTTCTTGCTAGCTTCCACGGCAGCTTTCTTTTGAAGTCGCTTTCTTTTTCTCTTCTTTCTTGTTTTCTCAGATCGCCTTTTTTTTTTACGGTTTTCTTTATAAAGCAGTTAACTTCTCGGTTGAAATTACAAATGGGATTCTCTTACTTTCACATGCCCTTTCCGCTTGGATGTTTGAGGCCAAACCAAACTATCTTGAAGTAAGAGATTAGATCGTTTACATTTACTCTCTCTCTCCGTTCCTTATCGAACTCTGTTCACTACCCACAGCAAGACTAAGCTCTTTCCGAATTACCTTTACTAGAATTTTCCTTTCCACTTTGAATAATATCTTGCACTTACGGGTGTTCCATTTGCAGTTTCCTCATTATCTTGAAACAATGTTTGTTGTTTGTGTGTCCCTGACAATTAGAGAAGTTAGCGTCAATTTTTCATAAATACGATGTAAAATATGAAAATCTGTTTGTTTTATGGTCTGTCAAGCTGTTAAAATTTGTTGAGTTGCTCACATATTCTAATCCCCATTAAATTAGAAAATACTTCGTAGTTTAAAATGGTATCGACACTACACTGTTCAAAATCGGTGTTTGATTCCGCTGAAGGAAATCTACTTTCTCTCTTACTAAGGCACTTACCGAAATCAATAGAATTAGGATTCCAAGGGTATAAACTACATGCTTTAAAGCCATTTACCGGACATAATGATATTAAGCAATTTTCAATTGTGTCCTGCAATAAGAGAACGAACTCCGTTTTAGTAACAACCGAGGACGGATGTTCGTGACGCCAATGCGTAACAGTTTTAATTGGGCGGAAAGCACTAACATCAGCGGGTCGAAAGATTTTTGATTGTTTCGATACTGGACAATTAACACAACTGATACACACTGGACGTAATTGTAAAGTAAGGTGTATTTTATGTCCATCCAGAAGGAGAATTAATAGACATTTGACTTTACTTACGCTAAATATGGATGTAAAATATTAGCAATGTAAGACTATTCATGGCTTTGGATTAATTGTTTTAACAAAAGAGACACTGACCAAAGCTTAAAACTTTATTTTAAATTATAATTTGTAAATTATAATGTCTCTATTTTCATTAATTTCGATCGTGTCTGAAGAAGGATATGCTAGATATCCGAAACAGTTACAAATTATAATTTAAAATAAAGTAAAGTTTTAAGCTTTGGTCAGTGTCTCTTTTGTTAAAATAAATTAGCAATGTACTCATAACAAAATTCTGATCTCATCCGCCCGAAATCACTACACACAACACCCTAACCATTAGGTAGATACTCCACCATTTCACTGGGCAGTCTTTTATAGTTATAAGCAAGCATTGGTAGACATGTAACACCATTTGCTCCAAAAGTGAACGAAACTGTAAGAGCTTCTTTTTCATTACCCATAGACCTCCGGGTACCCTTTGGAGCACTAAGCTTCTGACTTTTTTGAGCGAAGTTGAAAACTTGTTGCGTCTGCATTATGTACTCTTGGAACATCATCCAGAACTTCAAACAAATTCTGACTTCAATCTGTTCTGTGTCAATTTCTGTAACCATTTCCGGATATCACATTCAGTCAGGTTAGCAGTAGCTATTGTAACGTTTTCGGAGATTCTACAAGATAATATTGGATGCCTGCGTAGAAACGACATAAGTTATTAGCCTATTAATCCCTACTAACACTCAGATTATTGGTTATAGCCTATTAACAATCAGATTTTCTTTATCTTTCGTAAACAGGACTGGGCCAAAGGTAGTCTGTCTTTTCTGGACCTTTGAGATACCGTTGCGCTGTTGACCCAGGTACATTATATTTTCGAGCAGCAGTTATAATCTTTTCTCCTTTACCAACTGCACAACAGCGTACTGAAGTTGCTGCTTAGTGTAAATTACTTTACCCATGTTCGACATCGTAGTTTACTCCGAAAAATATATTTTAAACACGTTTAGTTAATATAGTTTCACAAAGACAAAGAAACGATCAAAAGAAAGGATTACTATGTTCCAAGAAGGGGACCAAATTACATACCTCTTTAGGATAAAATATATTTTTCAAGTTACTTAAGATACATTTATTTGAAGAGAGAAACATATACTCCTAATTGATTCGAAAGATCGGCTCGTAAGCAGCATGTTCGCTTCGCATTTGTTAATTCATAGCTTAAATCTCTGGAATAGCTCATATAGAATGCGATTTTTTTTTATTTTTCTATGAATTTTTTTAGTTGAATTCCCGAAATATAAACTCGAACTACTCTATTCTATTCCAGTGCCTTTGGCGTGATGGACTAAGCCATTGTTGCCTAAAAACTGTCAATTCAATTCCATTGAACAGGTAGGCCTAGTTGAAATGAACAACCCTATTGAGTATGATCACAAAATTATGATGGCGTGTAACTTATTTTAGCTAGCTACAGTATAAATTGTGCTTTAATGGCACATTTATTGTTGATACCATCATCTCGGATATTTCGATCCGTTTTGTTTAGTCAGTTTGGAAAGTAATATCCAGCGAGAGGGGCAGAAACTCAACACGTGTATAACGCTTATAAAAGTCTACATACGAGAGTTTACAATGATGAACACTGTGCCCATTACTGTTAAAATTTCACAATAAATAAATAAATAAATAAATAAAAAACGAAGGAAAATTATCACCAATACTGTGGAATGGGATAAAAAAATTCTGAACGAAACATTTTAAAATGATTTTTTTTCATTAGACAGTAATCGGCACGTAAGGCCCACCAATATATAAAAAGAAATACTCAGTAACGGGCACCCCTTCATATTAAAAAGGGTTGTGTGCAAACTAATAATTATCTATTATAGCAGTTTAATATATAATTGTTCCCTGAGTTAAAAAGGTGCGAAGAATTATATATTATAAGGAATTAAACCTTAAAATAAATAACTTCTTGTCATTAATTTCTTTAGAGTTCAAATAAAATTCCCCCACTCTTAATCGCATATCTTGTTATCGCGCACTGAGCGTTCGCGCCAAGAATGGTTACCCCACTTTGATCGCAAAAGACGGCAATATCTATTGAAATCAGGAGTAAATTTCCGTAAGTTAAAATAAGGCATGTTATTAAAGCAAAGGCTATTAGTGTGACCATTAAAATTTGTTTACCATATATGCCTTCTCAATTGGTTTTCTACAAAAAATTACATCACTGAGCTCGGGTATGTATACATAAATGCTTTTCCAACCAGTCTTTTCCGCATTGAATGCATATAAAATGTTTGTTAACTACATGATTAAGTACTTGTTTTCTTAAAAGGTATTTTAAGGTAAATGTTTAGACACAGTGGTTAGAAGTGTGTCTTTCTTACACCTGTGAGTAAACATGTCTTTGCAGGTATGCTTTTTGAGCAAACGCTTTACCGCACTGAACACAAGTGCGTGAATAAATATGTGGCACTGTAAGTTTCTTTTCTGAGCAAACAAGCATGTGGTCAGGTAAGCGTATTTTCAAAGCAAACGTTGTTCCACGGTGGATACAAGAGTGTGATTTTTGACCTGTATGAGTAAAAGCATTTTGTTCCAAGTTTTTGTGAATGAATCCTTCTCCACAGTGACCGCATGTTTATTTTCTTTCAAATGTGTGAGTAAGCACCTGGCTTTGCTAGTACTCTATTTAAACAAAGGCTTTTCTCACCCTACTCACGTGTGTGAGCAAATACGTGACGTTGCAAGTATCCTCTATCATTGAATGTTTTTCCACACTGACCGCATGTGTATTTCCTTTCACCTGTGTGAGTAAGCATATGTCTTTTCAAGTAATTTTTAACAGCAAACGCTTTACCACAGTGGACACAGGTATGTTCTTTTTCACCTGTATGAGTAAATATATGTTGTTCCAAGGTTGTTTTGTGACGAAACGCCTTGCCACACTGACCACACCTATGTTTTCTTTCACCTGTGTGAGTAAGCATGTGGAATTGCAGGTGTCCTATTTGAGCAAATGTTTTGCCACACTGAACACAAGTGTGAGGCCGTGGTGTTTCACCGCTATGCGCCAATACATGTTGTCGCAACTGTGCCCTTGTAATAAAAGTTTTGCCACATTGAACACAGTTATGTGGCCCTTCACGAGTGTGTACGAACATATGAATTTTCAAATTCGGCTTCAAAGTAAACCCCTTACCACAGACACTGCAGTAGTACCATCTTTCACCTATCTGACGTCTTTCACCTGTGTGTGTCAAAATATGTCTCCTGACTTTGTCTTTAAAAGCAAACGCTTTGCCACAGTGATCACATGAATATGGTTTTTCACCTGTGTGAACAAACATATGCTTCTTCAAATATTGTCTATGTGTAAAGGTTTTGCCACAAAGAAAACAGATCAGTGTCTTTGCACCTCTGTGTGTAAAGTGGCTTTTCAAATCCTTTTCAAGATTCCACGCTGTTTCACTCTTAATAAAGGTTTGAGATTTTTCACCCGTGTGAGCAAGCATGTGAATTTTCCCATCGTCTTTCAGATTGTCTTTACCTGAGTGAGCATAATGTTGATTGTCTAAATTTCCTCTTTCCACTATCAAATTTGACTCCAGAGTACCCTTCTTGCCTCTACGAGTGGTACGTGACAAATGCGATGTATCTTTCGCTATCTGAATTGATCTACATTTCTCAGAATTAGTGTTGACACTTTTATGATTTTCCGAAGTATTTATTGCAGTACGTGTAGAGAAGTCCAAATTTTTAAACAGTGTTCTTCGACATCGATACGAAGAGGTGAAATGGAATCTGAAAATATCAGTGTCATGTATTTTGAAAAATACCTAGAAACTACTGAATAAAAGACAGACATAAAAGTTGACTTGCATATGAAATATGTTCGAGTAATTGTGCCTAGACCGGTCACGATTTGATCGTCCCGTAATCAATTGACGACGTGTTTAAGGCTTATAAATAATTTGTTTCAACGAAGTTTATTGTATTTAAATAACTGACCATGGGGTTTCAATTACATGAACTGTTTTGTATGTTAGATAACTCACTTCCTCCGAAACAATTAAATGCCCTTATCTAACGTGGACAATATTTATCAAGTAGGAAGAATATAATATATCCAGGTCAGCTTACTGTTTTACAGGGTCTTAATTACAACCATTATAGAAACACATTTAAAAAGTAAGTTCCACTTTAATTCCGCTAGTACGAAACATATATCTTAAATTACTGACGAGTATATTCTAAAGAGCAAATGTGTTACAAGCTTAGTAACAATAAAGAAAATATCTACAATTATAACAACTCATAACTTTGTATTTAAGACACATAGCATATACAAGGCTGTTACCCACTCATTTTAATGTCGTTTCAATTACGAAAACATAACAGGTTATAGCATTTCACTTAGATCCTTGCCAACAGCTAAGATCAAAATACTCATAAAGTTATTATCTTATATGAGCGAATAAAGTTGAGAAATAGAGAGAGATATTTTTTCAAACGACATATAAAGTTTAACAGGTGATGTATTGTTCGCGCGATATATTCTTTGATCAAATTCGATTTTGAATATTCATAATACACATTTTCTTCCTGAAGATTGTTTCAACTTCAAACGGTCTACAACTTGCCAAGAAAGATGCTTAAAGAAATCACCACCAGAATTGTGCTGTAGTCTTTCCTGACCAGTCCATAATAAAATTGTCCAGATACTCCAGAAATAAAAAAATTGACTTACGTTTTAAAGTCATGAGGAAATAATATTTTCCAAAAATTAAAAGCACCGTAAAATTCTGTTAGATTTTCCTTTGCAAAATTTTACCGCCACACGAACCAATTCTACAAATTCCAACGAATATCAATTGAGAATTAAAAATGCAAGTATTTTTGAGTTTTCATGGATCCGTACGTTCCTGTATGAAATTACAAAAACTAAAAGCTATAATATAGTAACACAGACTTACTTGAGGAAACCTTTCTGTCCCTGGGTCACTGCTTAAGAAGCGAATGTCCAAAAGTGCAAGGGACTAACTCTTTAAATTTGTCAGCTGTACCTTAGACTAGCCCTTAATTTTGGGAGTTAATTGGACAATTCTATCTGAATCTTAAGAACTGCCAAATTTAAAGTTTCGATATAGCAGTATAGGACCGGAGATGCATCTGCAATTTTAGTCCCCCTCGTTTCCTATCATAAGGGGCCGAGGTGGCTAAGTTGTAGAGTATTCACCTCTGGTGCACGGGGTCCCTCGTTTGATCCCCGCTAAAGCCAAGTTAACTTTGTGGTGGACAAATGCCGTCTGCGTGCGTTTTTTCGGGGTTTTCCTCCCGTTTCCTCCTACTTTCTTCATTCCACCATTTCATTCATTTCTCAATATCACCGTCTCCTTTACCATAGCCGGAATAATCCTGGGACATAAAACTTGAATATTTCATTTCATTTCATTTCCCATTAAGTGTAAAAAATTACCACATACGTACATGTGGAAAGTTTTTGAGCTATTTTATCCCCTTTAATGAGGCTTTATTACTTTTTATGGGTATATAGTTGAGCATATATGTGTATTTCCTTTCATTAAATATGGGTACTTTGATGCACCTGTCATAAGGATACATATGACCAAGTTCTAAACATGAGAATTGTCAAAAAATCGCCAATGTTCCCTAGAGTGAAAATACGAGTTGTAATCAAAAAATACGGTAAATAAATTTATTAGAAATAAAGAAATAAGTTTACATAGAATTTGATTTAATGTCTTTTCAAGTACTGTCCTTGGCTATGAATGCTCTTATCCCAACGTTGAATCAACGACTGGAAGCCTTTCTGGAAGGCTTCCTTTGGAATGGCGTTGAGCTCCTCTATCGTGGCCTTTTCAGTGTCAGAAAAGGTGTCAAAGCGTTTTTAAGTACGGTTTTATTTGTGGGGAAGGACCAGTAGTTGTCTGGTGCTATGTCCGGAGAAAACTGTGTATGTTGAAAAATACCAATATTTTTATCGACCAAAATCTCCTCTCAGTCAGTCAAATGTAAAGGAGCAAGTTTTGAACCCATTTTCTCCTTCGCAAATCGGTGGTTAAAATGGTTTGCACGGACCCGTACGAGATGCTAAGATCTTCGGCAATCTCCTGAATACTTTGAAACTGTTTGAACGAACAACTTTTGCCACTCTTTGCATGGTTTCTTCTATCTTTGAGATTAACTGGCAAAATATATTCAAGTCCAAGAAAGCATATACCAATATATATTTTTAACAATTTCCAAATTTGGAGGCAGACAATGCATTCTTTCAAAACATAAAAGGAAAACATCAATATAGCTAGATTTTATGGAATAGAATTGAATTCTGAACTCATGTAAACACTAAATCACCATTATCAAAGACGATATGTTACATAAGAAACTCCAAATTTTAAATTTTTAAAAATATTTTAGCCCTGAAACATTACCAAGCAGTACCAACCACGGGTGGTCCTATGTATCTATCGTAAATTTGAAGAAGGGGGTATCAATGTACCCATGTCCTATGAAAAGAGAATGATCCAATATAATTATATAACATGTTCATCCTTATCAAAGAACAAATTAGGTCCGTCAACAATTACGTGCCTTACACGTAGCAATACAAATATTTTGAAATTTTACCCAAAGGAAGGGATACGCAGGACGACCGAAATTCAAAGTGGTACATTCTAAGTCCTAAAGAAAAACTACCAAATTTTGCTTTTTGACAATTTCCAAATTTAAGAACTAACCCTATGTACCCCTCCCAATATTAAGGAGAGGTACGTCAATGAACCCGTCTTATGAAAGTGAATGGACTCGTATACTCAATTATATTCCCATATAAGTTAACAAAGCCTCATCGAAGAGGACCAAATACGTCAAAAACCTCCGAAATTATCATTTTTGGCAATTTTCCCCATAAAAGGGAACGAGTCGCACCACCCAAATTTAGAGAGGTACATATTTCGATTCTATAATACCACATATAATATTTACTTCGCAAAGAAATAGTTTGCAGCACAGGAAAATAAACATTGTAAGTTTTCTTTCAACATGCACGTTTCAAGAACCTGACCTAGTGCCTTTTGAAACAAATACTTTATGTTGGATTGACAACACTGATAGCTTTATGCTATCACTGAGATGCCGAACGACTCCTCCCTGTTGATATATGCGTGGTAAAAATTTCAACTCTTTTTGTCGACTAGCTTAAAACTGACAAGACCGTGTGTAGGTAAGTACACATTATCACAGCAAAAGACTAAATGGTAATCTCTATCTCGTATTGGTGATCATGAAAATAATAATCATAATCAGTCTGATGAACAGAACAATGTGCAAACTTTTAGGGAAACTTTTAAAAATATAGTAGTATGTATGAGATGCTCACAATACGTTCCACCACTCCACACTACAACATAAAAATAAACCTAGTAAATACCTTTAAAAACTTTGTAGACGGGGACGTTCGAACGCGTGAATACATGTGGAATAGCAGTGAGAATGGAGTAAACAGAGTGATGATTGAGTACATAAAGTTGTCCGAGTCTTAATTACTACAGCTTTCATAGCCCTTGGCCACCGGTATTAAACACACAAGCTATGCTAAATTAAATTTGAGGGCAAATCTTTAAGATGGCAGCAACAAAAGCTTAACCCATATATGTCCTTATCTTTTTTTTTTATTTTGTATATTGATCTATTTTGGAAAATAAATAGTTTTCGACCTATGCTTGGTGAAATTAGAGTTATTTCTTTTGGCTGATATCACATTGGCTAATTATGATACTGGGCTGAAAACTACCTGCTAGGCAAATATATAATTTTTAGCAATAAAATATGTAAGTGGATTGTTTTCGACTCGGTGGCTTATATGGGTTAAAATAGTTTTAAAATTAAGGTGCTTTGTTACTGTAAAACGTGTACAATTCTCGTTTAATTTAGTACTTAGAGCAGCAGTATTGTGGAATCACATGGATTCATATTCACGGGCTGTTGTTACGAGCACGTGACGGGGACATATAGCCTCGATGCTGACGTCCCCCTGCTCATTCATTCATTCTTACGTGCAATGTACCAGTGCAATGGCTCAATTCAAAACGGGATTTGATATCTCAAAAACCCACGGTGAATTCCTTTCAGGTTGGATCCAACATGTATATCACAAAATTATATTGTATTGAAATTTTAGACATTTTGTACCGCTCCTTGCATTCTCTATGATTTTGTAATTCGAGGAATTTGTATGTTTAATTTTGTTAAATAATATAATAGGAGTATTGGTACTTAAGTATATTAAATAAACGGAAAACAAAACAAAACTTCTTTTTAACGATATTTTCCTTAACATGATATTACGATTACAGTTCAACAGCGAGAAGAGGAAATAAATATAACAAAGAAACCAGAAAGACAGGAATATTCTACTGAATGAGCAAATGAGTGAAGTGTTAAATCATATAATGTGTTAAATCGCAGCAATGGGTTAAATTCTTTAATAAACTCTCACGATTTAGGGAAGGGAGACGGATAATTAAGGCACGTGAATGATGAAAGAATTAGTGAAATAAGAATGTGAGAGTAAAAGAAAGTGTCACGAGAAAATCCACTGTTAAAAAATTGTACACTGCCAACTTACTTGATCAAGAGTCAAAGCAGGAAAATTATGCACCAGAAGTACTCACTCTTCCACTGAGCCACTCTGCCCAAAGTAACCTGTTACTATCTGACGAATTAAAGAAAGGAATTGTGAAAAGTTTTTACGATTGAACAAGGCAGGAAAATTATAAATAAAATTTGAAAAACATTTAAGGAGAGACATGAACTTGACATACATATGTATATGTATGAACAACTCACGTAAATCCATTGCATCGATAACTAGTGACATTAATATTATTTAATGGTTTAGTACATTCTTTTATTAATCAAATAGGAACCATCAAAGTTAGCTGTGTGAATAATTATATTAGAATAAACCTCGAAAGAATTACATTGACAATCCGATAGAAATACATGAGAAAAGTGCAATTCATGCTCCTTGAGATTTGTACTCCGTGCAGAAGTCTGCTGAGCCGAATTGCGCATGCAAGCAGAGAGAAATTGTGAGTTGAGTTGATTTTGAGTTTAATGTCCCGTTCAGCAGCGAGGCTATATAACACGTGGACATACTGATTAACGTGGAATCCGAACCACATGAGCTCCCGCGGGGAATCGAACACCGGCCTCTCACACCAAAGGCGCGTATGCTAACCGCTTAGCCACGGAGGACGTCAAGAGAGAAATTATGAGTAAACCTACAAATTAACATCAGTATTTCCACTTCAATATTTCTGACATTATACAAAAAAGATTAAGTGTAGCGAACTGCATACATAAAACGAAAGTCAGCAATCCCAAGTTCATTTAACCTCACTTCCGAAAATATGCAACAATCAAATAAAAGATTGTTAACTAGTGTAACTGACAACAATTATTATTATATATCGTAACTATTATTATTAAATTTCTGATAGTTGAAGGATAGGCAGTAATATGATAGTGTATGAATTTTTTTTCCTAATTTACTTGCAATGTATAGAGCTGTATTTCTCAAAAAATGTTAGTGGGTCAGTGGGGATAGATAACCTCATTCCGAGTAGACAATACGGAAAGTGATCATTAGGGCGCGAATTTCTATACACAAACAAACCCCGAGATAGCATGCAAATATAAAGGAAACATATCAAAAATATGCACTAAACTATGCATTAAAAATTTTAACATAAGCACTGAAATATACACTAAGAAAATAAAATTTTATTTTTTTAAATAAAAATATCTCTTAATGACTTCCGTTGTTTGAACTATTAAGGTGTTCCTTAGGTTTTCTTCTGTAAGCCCTCTACGTTATCAGTGAGAAACGTTTTGATGATGGAAAAGTATCCTACATCAGCAGAAGTCACTGATGCATGTGATAAACTAAAAATGTCTTCCTGTGTTAAGACCTCTGACAAGTCCATATTTCTACCATTAAGTATATTTGCAATATCACAAATTGTTTTGTACCCGGCATTTTTTCCTAGTAGATACTTGGAAAAGTTCATCTGACGGTAGTTTCGCAACACCGTGAGTTTCACTGGAAAGTCTGTGATAATTTGCCTTACAAAGAGTGAATGCAGCAAAGCATTGTTACGGCATTCCAACTCTGATAATTTCAGGTATCCTCGAGAAGTGGTTGTGTATGTACTTAATTTTGTTCTCAATGGTACTTATAGAGAAACATTTTTGTAACATATAAATAGCGACTGCATCATCGGGATTTGGTGAGTTTACAACTTTTTTCACTTGATTTAAATTTACTGCATAATACAACAAAGCTTTTACTCACGGTCCCGATCGCTTTTAAACTGGTTGCGGAGGTAGCGGAACATTCTTCGCAAAAGATACGTTCACGCAATGGAGCTTTCACAAATACTTTCTTTATATCTAATACAAGCGCGTCTACTTCCAGATCTTGGCATCTGATTGTTTCTGCTACACGATGAAGACCGTGTGCAAGACAAGTCAGGTGGACTAACATTATATTCTATTATCCTATACAACGTTTTTTTCTACATCTGCGTTTATAAAGTAATTCAGTTCACTTTAAATATAATCTACTTTCATGCGATATACTCTGAAATATGCTAGTATGCAGCAATAAAATTCAGAAATATGCAGTATCCTGCAAAGCATACGAAATATGCATGCACATCGAAATTCAATCAAAATATGAACTTATATGCGCTATCATATGCGTCTCAAACGAGTTCTTACAAGGCTCTCGGAAAGAAAAAAATACTTTCCATACGTTTCTGCATGTTATTATAAAGAAGCGTTTTGCATATAAATCCGGGATGTAGTGACCATTTTCCAGTCGTCAAAGAAAACTTATAGAATATTCGAACTAGTTATTTTCGTTTTTGATTGACCTCATGTTTGAATGACTAGTTTCATAGTAGAAAAAAAAAATTTTTTAAAAATCAAATGATAGTTGAGAAAGAAAAATACATGATAATAATATTCCTCATTTTCCTCATTTTATGTAAAAATATTTCGAAAAAAAAGTTATGTCCATAGTCATCATTCGAATAGGAAAAGACAAATGAAAATAATATAGGTAAATTCAACATGACAAAGTGAAACAAATACAATAAGGTGTAGGTAAACCAAAGTTAGGATTAGAGAAAGAGAGTACCACAGAGATAGTATGTAACCAAGTAATAGGAACAACCAAAATATTAGTAAATATAGGATAAGAGGGTGAAAACAAGCAACTATAGTAATGGTTAAAATCATTAAGATTCAAAATGTTATAATTTTTATCCTACAGGAAAATAGAAACCAAAACATCGATGCAAGCTAGAATGGTTAACTCCTTATGCTCGACTGCGGAGAAATAAGAAAATTCTCTATTTCTCAAGCAACATGTTGCTAGGATTCCTAGCAATAATTAGAATCGCGAAATATAACTACATAATATATTGTGAAATCTTGATTTATCATCGAGGAATTTTCATTAGCTGTTGTTAAATTTGATTCTACATAAACTTGAAAATTTCGTATACTCTAGGTTTCGAGACAGAGTTAGTGATGAGTAACACGTTTCAATACGCACATTCACTGCCTTCTCAGTTAAAAGTCCCATGTTTGATATGTATACTTAAAAAGAATTTTAATTATATTCAATTTTTGAACTTACCCATTTTTTATCTCTTAGGCCCTAAAATTGTCCTAATAGTAAAAACTTATTGCCTTTAATATTCAGTGTTCACAGGAATTTTAAAACTGCTTTGAAGCTTATTAGTTTTAAGAATTGGAAAACACTTTTTGCATAAAGATTACAAGACACCTAGTAAACCATGGATAATACGATAATAAGAACTATGCTGAGATAGATGTCATTGAAGATGACAGTACCAATATATTCTGAAATTTTCAAAGTACGGTTAAATCAAAAAGGAGTTAGAGGTGTAAAACGAGACATAATATGAATGGCCATAAATTTCGTCAATGATTTCTCTTTAAAGTGGGTACAACATTCACGATTCTTGAGTAGTGAGGCATACCTAGCGAATAGTGTATCTTATTTGTATATATAAATAATACCTTGATCAAAAAGTTCCCGAAATCACCACCGTCTGGCGCTCACAGTTACCTGATTTAACTTTTCCCATTTCCCTGAGCTACCACACCTATCATAAATATTCCCTCCCAATATGAACATCCTACTTTACCATTTTTGAAAGTGGCGAAGTGTTGAGTACATGTGTTTGGGTACATGTTACGATTTTTACAATGGAGTCGATTTTCCAACGACTGTATGCATTAAAAATGTATTCAGTAGTGGAAAGACCTAGCAAATATTGAAAAAGTGTTTGTGCAATTCTCTTAAAAAAAAAAAAAAAGGTTACGAGTGGCGAGCAACCAATGAACCAAGACCAAAAAACTACGTCGTTTTCAGTCGGAAAAAGGTGAAGATCAAAATTTTCATGGATTACAACGGTGTTCTACATCATGAATTTCTGCTAGGAAGTTTAACAGTCCAAAAACAGTATTATTTCGGCACTATGAAGCATTTGCGTGAAGCAATTCGCCTAAAAGAAAAGACCTTTCCCCAAATAACTCGTGGATTTTGTACCATGACAACGCAGCGTCGCACAATGCTATCATCATCCACAATTTTCTCACCAGAAAAGTAACGAATACCATTCTGTAGCGACCGAATTCACGGGATGTAGTTCCGTGCGACTATTTCCTGCTTGACAGACTCAAGAAACCATTACAGGGAACGCGTTTAACAGACGAGATAATACAAAAATCGAAGACTGCCCGGATACATACCTAAAATCAACTACCACAAATGTTTTGAGAACTGGATCAAGCGCTGGCATAAGTGCATTGCAGTCGATGGGGATTACTTCGAAGAGGACAATATCAATTTTCAGGAATAAACTTGTATTTTCAATTTTGTGGGTGAATTCCAGAAACTTTATGATCAAGGTAGTATATAAGAGTAACTCAACAAGTATGTTTAGGTTTTGTTATAATTGTCTGTAAATTGACTGTAAAGGTTTCTGCATTCCCAAACCGTCTTGTGTTGTGTCAGCTGCCATCACTATCACTTAAGTTTACTCTGCAATGTTGCGAAGCAAACATAGCTGCGCCACTGTCCGTTTGCACCACCGAAGAAATTGTGCTCTCCAATGAGATGTGGACAGTTTTATCATCATTAAAAAAGACCACCTGACTCATCGAAAAATTCTGTAATCTGACAGGGTCGTCAGTACGAGTACTCTCCCCTGTATAAGGAACTATACAAATCCAGATGTCTGAAAATCAACACAGGTTCCTCAAATTAAGTGTGAAAATGAAATACATCACATGTAAAAAAGGAAAAGTACTAGCAATATACAACGAACAGAAGTTGATTGCGAGAGGCAAGAACGCATGTACCTCGGCTGCTTGTCACCGGGAGTTCAAGTAAATAAACCGAACATGAAACCACAGAGTACAATATTGGTTACCTCGTTCATTACACGCCGACCAGTATGTTTGACGTACTTGTAAATCGTGTGACGAAATAAAACAGGACACTGTGTAGGCCTTAAATGAGTTCCCTGCAATGCAAGTAACACCTGGTGAGTGATGAGATACAAGTTGTTGTAATCTTTCAAGAAGATTATCAAAGTCTGTAGGATTTTACTGTGGAAGCGTGATAGTTCGAAACATTAACGTTTAGGACAAACGTTTCATTGACAGCCAATTACCGCTAACTCACTATACATCAGTTTGTCCTCCTCTTTATCTGATTTCAGTGAAATCGAAGGTGACTTGAGAACTCTTGGGGATTTCCACTCTTTCGGTAACAGGATGCCAAATATGCTGGCTTAATTTGATGCCACAAATACATGGCGAGTGTCGACAAAATTACATTACGTTCAGACCACTGTTCTGAACATGAGATGCTTTGCAAGGTTCTGGAGACAATGCGATGACAAGGGTTTTCAATTCAAGAGATCTCAGCTCCGTGAAAACGTTAAATATCTGAATAGCCACAGATTTCTCAGCAATAGTAGCAACATAAGTAAATGGAACTGGAAATAAGGGTGGAACGCTCTCTTTTAGGTGAAGTTTCGCATCAGCTGCATATACGCTTTTCTCTTTGAAAGGCTGGACAGTCTCTAAATCCAGTAGAATAATGACACTTACAGTTGACATAAGAGGGCTTGGTAGCTGTACAAGAATGCTCACCATAACTTGCCTCACCTCTATTCTCACGAATATCACCTTTGCATTACACGACATACACGTGTACCAGAAATGCTGAAATTTTAAAACAAAAATTAGGAAAATAAAGTCATACCTTCATTCGATAATATTTAACCTTCACACATTCAGGGAGTGCAGACGAATTTTAAGTAAGACTAATGGCAGCTGGAAGTTAACCTGACATCTTACTTTTGACCTAAGCTACCATTACATGATCTTGCCAGTGTATGTTAAATCTCGTATTCATTTACATTTCAGAGACTCTAGCATAGAATAATTTTCAGACTGACACTCCGTAGGCGGTGAGGAGCTATTGATAAGGTTACTGGGCCAATATTATCCAATTTATCATCTACCGTTTATAGTAACAAGGTTAACTCTAAAGTTATTAAATATCTTTAACTTATTCGGCGTTGGAGGTAATACTATTATTAGTAACGAAACTGGACTAACTATTTAGGCTACTTGAATGGATATCTGCTGCTTTGGCACCGGCAATATCTTTGTCTTTTATTACAGGATATCTGAGTCCGGGAATCACGGTACTTATCTTTTCTACATCCTCTATTTGAGAAGTATTTACCTCACTGTCTTTTGGTTTTGACTTTTTACAAAACAGTGAGCTAAGATCGAATTCACTGATCATTCACACACAAAAATATAGTTGATAAAAAGTTATACATAAAATAGTATTCAGCAAATTCACTCCGGGGCGATTACAGAAAGAAGTTACGCTACTTCCCAAACAATTTCTTGGACACGCTTTTACAGCAGGATTAAAATGAGAATGGGTGTCAAGTCGAATGAGAAGTACACTGAATCATTATTATCGCAACCGTCAAGAATAAAACAATGAAAATTTTATTAACAAAACAAAACACTTAGAAATCCAAAACTAATAACAAATAAATTGTGCTTACCTAATTTAACATTTTGTATTTTTATACAATTTTAACCAAATCTTCTACAAAAGACTAAACACAAAACTGGACTTACACAAAAGCAAGGAAGGAATGATGCACATCATCTCTGCCAGAGATGGACATCCATCTTCTATAAAATCTCACCCTAACCACCCGCGAGTTTTGTAAAGGGAGTTGTTGCTAAGATCCGGAGATTACATCTTATGTAATTTTCATCCCTTTATCTTTACTATCGGTTTTCCGCTAAACACGGACACGAGTTTAAATACACCTGATATATACTGTTTAGAAATATTGTCATTTTCGCGTGAAGAAATGACACTTCTACTAGTTACTTAAAAAACAAAGATTGTTGTTGATACGATGTGTAACATCGCTTTCAACAGCGAGATGGTGGACTTACAGCTTAACGTGGAATCAGAATCACATGACCTCTGCTGGGAATCGAACCTGGGTCTCCCAAGCCATAGGCGTGTACGCTAACCCTTTAGTCATGAGGAAGCTCTTAATACATAAAAAATAAATAGTATTAGGGAAATTTATTGCTGATCTTCCAATTTCGACAGACAGTACACAAATCTTTTTCGCATCCTTTGAAAGTTGGTGGAATCAATTAGCATTAAGTACTAGGTAAAACATTTCATGCTAAGCACAATGTTATGTTAGAATATTACTTATTCATCTATTTGAGAATTCATTAGCCAACTTAAATTAAACAATTAAAGGATACTTAAGTACATATTGCAAGTGATAAAAAATATATTTAGAAAAAAACTTTGATGATATATAAACGTACCTGAGTTCCTTCGAATTGTTAATTGTTTCCTGAGAATCACCTTCGTGAACGTTTTCCTCTGTCAGCTCCTCAACTATACTAGAGATGTGATTTCTTGAATCTTCCGTAGATTCTATAGAGTCATCAGGAATAAACTGACTTTGTGAACACCTAGTATACACGAGTAAATCAGATACTGATAAACGTTTGACCAAACATATTGCTTTTGAAATTAGTTTACAATCTTCTCTTTCAACATTCTCGTCACCTTCTAAAGCGAGATTAGAATTAGGCACTAAACTTTCATTTAACAGTGGCGATTGAATTTCGAACTTTCCCTCAGTTTTCTGTTCCTTTAATTCCAAATATGATATTGAAAGAGGATCATTATATTCCAATTCATTAGTCTTACCCTTATATAATTTACAAGAATACTCTTCAACGGGCTGATTTTCTGTTTTAATTTCGATTTCAGTTGACCTAATATTGGAACAATTACGAGCCATTCAGTTTATCTCAACAATTGTTTACGTTCAGCCTTGAGACCTTCAGCACTCAGTGCTTCAGATAATCTTGGAAACCTGAAAGTAATAAAAATAATCCATCATTATATAGTATGGCAATAAACGAATCAAGACTTAATACAAAGCAGAAGTTAGCTACTTCGTTCCAAAGTATTATTTACGATTTAGATTACTGGAAGCTATAGCCTTGGTGTTAAAAGGGACACTAAACTCAAAATCTTGACGTTAAAAAAATACCATAATGAAAGAAATTACTACGAGTATCACTTACTGGTTTCAGTCTAATACTGAAGAATTAAAATCACGCAGTTAAAAGAAACGCATCATTTTAAATTTAAGTACAGTTGTAATAATTACCTGTTTTATAGCTAGATGACAGTATAGGACTACGAATTCTAAGCATTTATGTCTTTTGTTAGTTGTAGGTATATAAAACCTTCAGTAGTGGTGTAATTTTTTCCATAAGGAACGAAGTTTTCTTGTTATATACTATTTCGTCAGTCGTTTTGATGCACGTATTATAATGGGTTTAGCACTGATGCGGAAGTAAAGTAAAAAAAAAAAAAAAAAAACTGGTTAAAACAAAACTAATTGCCCAGTTTCGGGAATTCAGTTTAGCGGCAGACAGGGATTAATGAGACATCCATCGTTATGACTGTTAAACTACAGAACTTGGAGAAAAGATGCAGCGTACGCTTTAGAAATGCTGAAGAGGAAGCGCTGAGATGTGCAAAGGCATTTCGTTTGATTCATTAATTACTGAGAGTTTAACGCGGCCATCTTCAGCAGCAAGGCTATTTGTTTCTGTCACTATAAGGTCAATGACCGACACAATCTGTACAGTAAACAGTTGAAGTAAAGCTGATAGGAAAGAGAAGTCAAAGTACAAATTCGTTAAAATACAACAATACCAATCGAAGCAAAAGAAATGAAGCGAATAACGTTAAAAGACAAAATAGCAATAAATGAAAAATATAAAATAACTAGAAAGTAAATAAAATAATAATAGTAATAAATAACAAACGAAAAGAATAATAATAGTAACAATAATAATAATAATAATAGCAGCAATAATAATAACAAATGAAAGGAACACGTTCAAAGGGGAATATCAGAAAAAGTCCCGTAGTACAACAAAACCACACACAAAAGTGAGAATAGGTCGGTAGGATTAAGACCGAAAATTACATTTGAGGATATTTGGTGTCTATGATCTTTGAAACCAGTTATATAGGAAGGATCATGTTGCTCAGCGGTCTCACTGTGAGAGCGCAGATAAGCAAACTATGTAGAAAAACCGATGGTCGTAATCAGAATAAACTTGACATCTGTTGATTTTGCAACGAATATTGAATACAAAATATGCAGACTAAATAGAAACTAAATGAAGTAAACGGATATATTAATAGATCGAAAAGTTCACTGCCCCTCAAGAGTAATGTTTTGATTTTCAACTTTTTGAAATGTTCTTCAGAGAAACTTGAGCTTCACTAAATTGGGACTGCAAATGAAGCAGGTTTGACATCTTGTCACAAACATCCAGAAATAACTGAGAAAAGACGCACTAAGCAAATAAAGAACAGACTCTGAGAAAGGACTATGATGATAATGAGTTGTTCAATAAGTGCTATTGAATATACGATTCCTCTCTCTTTTTAATTATCCAAGAATTTCGAAGACCATATAATCATACCTTCCTCGTCTGGAAGCTCACGAGCACCACACGCGACTGAATTCATAACAGCTAACAACTATATCTTCCTCTTAGAGCATTTCATTGAGTATTGTATATGAGTTTCTGTTCTGATAGGCTACTATGACAGCTACATATTCATCACATTAACTTTAAAGTCATAATATAATAAGAGCATTTTATAAATTTTCCCTCCTTACGCTACCAACAAAATGCATCTACTACATACTTCCGTGTATTCTTGTTTTGAATTGTGGTACAATAACAGGGCAGATGTCTCGGGAAAAGATACAATTTTTAAGTAGTACAACTGATGGGAAAAAATTCCTCTATATTTCACATCAAAGATTATAAATATGTTTACTCTTGAGAAAATATTTTCTTTAAAGGACGAAATATTATTCGACGAATTTTCTATACAGTTAACTTTGATGGTATCTACTTGATTGAAATAAGAATAAACTAAACCATTAAATACTAATGATGTCACTAGTTATTGTTGCAATGCATTTAAAAGAGTTGTTCATACATATATAATATTTGTGCGCGTCCCTCCTCCAATCTGGTTTTGAAATTTTATTGATAGCTTCCCTACGTATTCTATCTTAAAAATATCTTACAATTTCCTCCTTTTCATCATAGATTAACTGACTACTTGGGGCACTGTGGCTCAGTGGTAGAGAGGTTTCTGGCGCGTGAGGTTTCTGATTCGATCCTTGATCAAGTAAGTTATTTGTGGACAATATTGTATTAGTGGGTTTTGTCGGGGTACTCCCGTTTACACTCACATTCTCATCCCATTATTGTTTCAATTTATTTCTTGCTGAAGAGGGAAAATCTTTGTAGATTTTGGAATAATTATGTACGTATTGTTCTATTTTTAAAATGCACAACTAATAATAAGATATTTGAATACTGAAATAGTGGTATTTTAATTACACTTTTGGAAGGACATCGATGAGAATGAAAGCATGCAGGATTACTTCATTGTGCAATGCACAAATTGGAATTAGTACTTTACCTGTTTATAATTTATTTGCTTTTTCTCTTTTAATCTTGGTGAAACTCAGAAATACAATTAAATCACCGTGTCATTATTTGAATAATAATTTTCAGGTTTTCATTAATCTAGGGACTATGTGAACTTAGAATATTCACCAGCTGCGTGGTTAACGATCTCATATCCCTCTCTTTAGATCTATAATTTAGGACGTATTTTCTACATTAGATTTCTCGAGGTTTTTGTTTTCCGTTGACAAAATTATTTAATTATTTCATAACTCGGCATATATCAATATGGCCACAGTATAGTAGTGCGAGACAGTCCTTGTTTCAAAGAACATAGATCTGTGTGTTTCCAACGATTGAAATTAACATATCAGCAGAGGAAAACTTGCAAGCATAAGTTGACTGCTTGGAGGACTCTGTGAAGCACATCGAAGCCAGATTCAGGTATCTTCGAAATAGAAACGGTACAAAATACTGTGGAAAGGAGGAAGTCATTGCTAACTGATAATTTCTGTGAAGATTCAGGTCTTCGAGCTAACGAAACAAATATTAGATCCTCAAGCTGGTGTATGTCCATCACAAGAGTCCGTTGCTGAAAATGAAAGAAACACTGAAGAATTGCCACAATGTAGTAGGCGAAACGGCCTATTGTTGAATGTAATTAAGGAAGAATAAATTTGCGAGAATAGGATAACCAACTGCCAGAGCGTTTTCTATCAAAAATTTCGTTTAAGTACTGCCCTTAATTGTCTAAACGAGATTCCCACCAAAGAAATATAGAGACATCGGATGATGATAACTAAATTCATTTCTTAACAGCAATTGCAGCAAAACCTTTTTGCCACGAAGATACTATGATAAATTTACTGAATCTTTAAGAGCTACAATATAGCAACTTTTTCGTTTAGCTAAACACTTAGGCAAGAACTATTGGACTTAGGATGGACGAATAATCTCTTTGCTGCTGAAAGGCATTATGAGTTATGAGAAGTAACTTAAGTACTAATAAACAGAATCCTCTTTGTTTATGATCATAACTCTTAAAACAAACTGAAAGCTAAAAAAATATTTACTGTTTCTCATATACCTTAATTCGATTGTAGGTTATTCTTTTGCTTCTCATCAAATGTGTGGAAGTAAGAATATGAACATTGTATTTTATAATAACAGAAAGCGCGCACGTGTGTGAATTTATGTGTTACATTGTCATATATATATATAATTGTGTAGTACATGTGTTAAGAGAAAATCGTGTGTTCTTTACTGTAAGTAATCTGTAAAAAATACTTGTTTTATTCTTAAAAGAAATAAATAGCTGATAATTTGGTGACATTCAAATAGAATGATTAATATTGTTTTGCTCTGTAATGTTCGTTTCCAGTAGAAACCTCATTTCTATTAAATCCTTTTCGTTCGGAATACAACTTACTCTTTTTGCTTTCTTCTCCTATGTTAAGAAGCATTTGTTTTAAAATTTACGGTCACTTTGAAAGCACATGTATGTACAGTACCTTGTTGCATGCTTTCCGGAATTGTAAATTGTCTTAATTTCCCTCCATGTAATTTTTGTTTCCTAAACCTTGCCAATACCACTGTCAGATGATCCTATTCTTCACATGAATTGTTACGAAAGATATATATATATATATATATATATATATATATATATATATATATATATATATATATATATATATATTAAAAAAGACCAGAATCAGCTGTAAACTGGCAAAATACGAAGAAGTGATATTCAGGGCATACTCCTAGATCAGTAGTAAGAATATATTTAGCATCTACCGAACATATCCTTCTGAAAGTGAAGATATATAATCAACGAGTATTAGTGCTGTAGCTTATCGCCGAAGTAAGACATTTTTTGATAGCTATAAAATTGCAATCTCAATGTTCCTTCCTTATTACGGAGCATGGATTAATGTTTGGAGATTTTTAATTAATATTTACTTTTGTCACGAACCGACCAAAACCAAAAAAATGAATATCAACAAATTTCAACATCTGCTCACTCTGAGCCACATGCTACTCAAATACTTTTTCAGCCTTACGAGATTGATAATAACAAACAAATGTCATAGATGTTTAACAACTTCTGGCTCCTGACTTGTCTCGACACAATTTTGTTTGGTAGACATATTTTGAGGAAGTCTTCAAATATACACTAAGAATATCAAGAAGATATGGTGACGATTCTGCACTACTTTTGTAGGCAACTTCAATGAGGCGACACTGTATTCGTAACCTTGATATACTTTATCACAATGCATTCAATGGATTTCGGATAGTTCTATACAATACACATGTGCCATTGAAACGAATGTGTGTAAGTAGACCGAGAAGTCCGCAGATTATGCATCATGTTTGCGCAACTTCGATGCTGAGTCAATTGAACATAACAAATTTGCGTTTACCAGAGATCTGTTAGATATTAGTTTGCAAACAAATAAGTTAAAGCTCAACTTGAAATGCTAGGAAGTGCCCGCTCAGTAACTAGATATTCCGAGTACCTTAACATTTCTTTCAACGAGTGTGCAGAGTCATTCAATGTTAAACCAATGATCAATAACAAGAAAAAGGAAGTTAACTGAATTATGCATGAGCACGTGAAATATTCTCTAAATTTAATTCTGCAATATCTTCTACAGAGTACTCTTCTGTTTTAAAAATAAATGAAAAACACGAAACTGATTTCCATTTCGCTGGAAATTACACCGCGAATGCATAGGTAGTACTATGGAAATCAGCCACAGAGATACTGCTCTCTACGACAATTTCCTTCGGTATCTCTAAGAGGGTCATATATGCCAAAAGGCTATATTTTATATGTAAAAAAGATTGAGTTGAGTTGATTTTTAGTTTATCGTCCCTTTCAGCAGCGAGGCTATATGAGACGTGGACCTACGGATTAACGTGGAATCCGAACCACATGAGCTCCCGCCGGGAATCGAACCCGGGTCTTCCACGCCAAAGGCGCGTACGCTAACCGCTTAACCACGAGGGAGCTCTTATATATAAAAAAGAGAAAGCACTACAAACTCCCTGACCTGCGAAAACTTCAGAGGACGCTAAACGGATGGAAATAAATATTAAATAGCATATTATAATAGATCTTTTGATTAAAATCTGGTAGAAGGTGTTGATTATGTCGGTCTGCCATTAATTTATACTCCGCTTCTTCCTCGTTATCTACAAAGTCCAGTGAAGGAACTCATAATTTATAATCGATTGATAAATAGATGACTACAAGCTGGGTGTTAAGTTAATTTTGTTTTTTCTAGTTCAGGAATGACGAAGTGCTGAAACACAAGGTAACGATATACTTAATCTAAGAATGTAGAAATCCATTTTGGTTTATCTAGTTGACGAGGATAGGGGTGTTCCTCATTACACTTCTTTCGAACACAAGGAACACCGTCTATTTTAATAAATGTAAGAAAGTTTGGCAAGTCGAATCTTTAAGTAATTAATTCAAAAACACCATTTCTAAGAAACTGTTTTTAAGGAATAGCTTCCCAATTACTTGGAAACACCAATAACACAGGAATGGCACTTGTTAGAAATCGGGAAGGTTCTACAACCGTGGCCCACAAACAAAGTAGAACAGTAGCTACGTTGGGTCCTTTCTTAATAAAGCTCAGTACTCAATATGGGTAGTAATGGTAAACGAACGAGATCTAGTGAAGGCGGGTAAGTAGCCAGGGTGATTTCTTACATAATTACGCCTCCATAGGTATACTGCACAGTGTTCTGGAATCACGCCTTAAAAATTATGACGTTCCTGGTTTAATCTTTTTATATAATACTAGTCAACATTCCTTGTTTGAAGTTCTCACAATTAGAAGCACGACAACTTCTTCCCAGCATAGTTCTAGATTAAACAAAATTTCAAATATGAAATGTTCAATGCGTATAATGATAGAAAAAATGTAAAACCAGAGATCATTATATTTCTCGACTCGTGAAAAGTATACAACTGCTTAAATAACAAATTGGTTATATCGCCTTCGCGGGGCCATAACTAGATAAGCAAACAGAGTGTTTACAAGAATAATTGATAAGGGAGTTGGTGGGTAATCTGTAAACCTAATCTGCCTGTGAAGGTAAGAACTCAACGGAAAATACCAAACGTAATCTAATCTAATATAAAATAGGTTAACATAACTTGACAAAAAAACTGCTCATATTTAAGAGATTAATAACAAATTTTACCAAAAAATGCTGGCCCGCAAAAGGCGATATATGGCCAATAATTTTTACACAAAGCTTAATCTAAACAGTATATCGTATTTTGCGTAACAGAAGCAGTGTAGACATGCTTTAAAAAAAAAAAAAAGAAAAAAGGAAGAAAATAAATGCAATATTAAATTATACACTTAAGATAGTTCAAGGTCCATTAGCTCCACAAAATTAGTATATATCAAACGTAATACACATAGTCCATGGCAATTATTACTTATATGTGGGTTAAGTTAGGGCTTGGAAAACAGGTTTATAATTCAACGTGTATTTCCCTCCAATATTATCACACTTTCTGTGTTTCAAATATTCGCGGCCTATGTTTAGCAGAAAAGGTCCAGCTCTTTTCTCTAAAAAATGTTACAATTTTGGTAATTTCTGTTCACATTCGGTTAGTTTAGAGTACGTTAGGTTAATTTAGGCTAGCTTACGTTAGTTTAGTTTAGTTTAGGTTAGTTTATGTTAAATTAGTGTAGGGCACCCGCATAATTTGCCAAAAAAGCTATAGAATTTTGCTTATTTCTACTAATATTAGGTAAGTTTAGGTTAGTTAAGGTTAGCTTAGGTTGGTTTATGTTAGGTTAGATTTGGTTACGTTATGTTACGTCGAAGTACTTGCATCATTCATTTCTCCTGTAAATTTTGTGTTTTTTTACGTGCTTCTGGACCCCTTGTACTAAACATACTCCATATTCGCAATAAGTTTGAAACACATGCTATGCTCTATTGTCAATTTCGTGCAGTTTTACTACACGGATCCATAGTATAAGTAGTAGTTGAAGTAGGGTTAGCAGTAGGAGTAAAAACGGATTAGAAGCCCCGGAGAGGTTCGTTACGCTCTGTTCTCGACATAAAATAGGCAAATTAAGGACTTCCCTAAATTTTTTTGGCCTTGCACAATCTGTGGATCCGTATAGTAAAACTGCACGGAAAGTTAACTAGAATTACCTCACTAGCCTCTTCACAAAATGCAATATTACACATAGTTTTTGTCCGTAACTACTCACCGTACAGTGATGATCTTTAGCACCTTTGCTTTCGTCTGATGCTCACATTCATCATTATTCTGTACGAAAGAAAGTAGCGAAAGAATTGCAATCTTTCAAGTTTCTTCTAGTTGTGCGCCAAAAGTAAACCTGCACGTATTATGCTAACTTACCGATAAATTTTGTAATTTTGGAGCGCCGCTTGCGCAAGTTAACCTAAATATTGTACAATATAATTGTATGTATAAACATTTGGGTCAGTGTTGCCAAAAAGTTGATACAAAAAGTCGCTAAACAAGATATGATTAGCCCGTAAGTACTATGGACCGTCTCTCAGACCGCTGCTACTTTTCGTATCACTATATTTTCTACAGTCCCACTACTACAAGAATATCTTTTCGTCTACCTTCCTGTCTAGCAAGTGGTTACGTATTGTGAAGTTCGTGTTATAATTGATCCCCTGTGCACGACGCTGGAGGGGTCAAACGGTCTCACAGACGTACGATAGTAATTACGTGAGTATTTTGCTCTTCAGTTGTCTTTCGTTATCTACTGATTATTAGCAGTTTTGTGTCTTACTGTGTGGCACGTCTTGCACCGCACATCAAATAATGACCCAGAGACGGGAAAATCTGAAATAATCATATTTTATAACACGAATAAAGACTGAGTGGATACTCTAGACAAAAAATGTACAGATTACAAATCAAGTCTTGGAACAAGACGATATCCATTGACAATTTTCTTTATGCTGGTGGATGTTGCGTATGGTGTCAATGCGTATGTCTTGCATCAAGTCTACTCTAAGTCTGCAGTGATGACAAGACTTGATTTCATGAAAACGTTGGCAAAAGGACTTCTTAGGCCTCACAGAGAACGTAGATTGTTCATCAGACATCTCTCAAGAGAGCTGAGTTTTTCAATCAAGAGCATACTACAGCTTGAAAGTAAGTTTCTCACCACCGCGCACAAGGAGTTGAAGAGGAAATCATAGTTTCTATTCACGAATATCTAAGCGGAAAGCAAAGATATTCGTGTCAGCGGTGTGGGGTACCGATTTCCTAGCAGTGCAGAAAAAAGATATAAGTGCTTACCTGAAGAAAGTACATGATGTCAGAAAAGTTCGATTGGTACTTTGTTTACCGGCAAAACGTATTTTCTTTACTTTCGCCATCACATAAGAAGTAAAAATCAGTTTTATTCATTACCATTTCACCACAAAAAATGTAACAGTACAACTATAACAGTACCTTCTTGTAAGTTTAAAAAAGCTAAAATTCGATGTTTTTTTTTTTTTTTTTTTACGATTTTCCTGTATATTTTATTCTCCGTGCATCTAAAAGAATAGTGTATTTGAAAGTAGTGTTATTTTGACAACACAGAAACAGAGAAAAAAACTGAATGTTTGAACAATTACAATTTTAAAATAACAATGAAAGCATTGTTGCAAATTTCGACCATGTTCCCTTTCTCATTGTTTTAAAAATATAACGCATTTTTACATCGTGAAATTAGTAAGTTTTATTTTTCTATAAGCAACTAAGATATGTAGGGTAGCATTTTAAAAAATATGCAATAAAACTACTATTCAGAAATTGCGAAACAACAATGTGGTCTGACAGACCGTTCCGTAGTAGTTACGTGATTATTTTCGTCCATAGTACTTAAGGGTTAGACTCCAATTTTGGGTGAAAAGTCTTTAAAAATATGTTCATGGTATTTTGCCTCTTTCATACTATATATATATATATATATATATATATATATATATATATATATATATATATATATATATATATATATATATATATATATATATATATATATATATATATATATATATATATAGTAGCGGATTTAGGGGGGCTAACGGCCGAAAATCATGTTACTACAAAAATTCAAAATAAGCAATGAAAGTACAAACTGGTGACAATGTAAACTTCATTATTTTCACATGTAGTAAGGACCATTATATTTTCAAGGGCTACTAGAGACAAAGCTACAGGGTCCTATCCAGCCTCCGTAAGGAAGGAGGAAAACAATTACGCTTACGTCCGTAGCACGCAGAGTTATAATCCCGCCACTCGAAAGAATTATATGTTTTTGTTTGAGCTTTCTGTTCTTTAAAATGTCGAAGCGTAAACAAATTGACTTAAAATCATTTATAATCAAGACTGAAAAGAGAAAAAAGCAAGTGGTGAAGAAAAACGTTTAGGTAATGATTCTTCCAGTGCTTCTTGGGAAACTATTCCAACTGGACCCACAGCTGCAGTGCATGGTAAGATTAGAGGCTCTGACTTAACACACTCTACCGCAATGGACGACATTGGGAGTTTTGTAGGACAATGTGTAATTACAAATGAAAAATACCACATTTTTACAAATTCATGGACACCAAATTCAAACTATCAATTTCCGCTTGTCCTTGAGTCAGGTCGGAATCGTAAATTCAATATAAAGTGGTTAACCGATTTTCCTTGGTTGTCATATAGAAGAAAGAATGAAGGTGCATACTGTAAGGTGTGTGTATGGTTTGGACCGGACGAAGCAGAAGAAAAACGAAAAACTCCTCTCGGGAATTTAGTGAAAACGCCGTTGAAAAAATATAAGCATGCGCTGGAAGTGTTTCGGGAACATGCATGCAATGCTTATCACAAAAGTGCTATTGAAAAAAGTGTCAATTTTGTAAGAACTTTTGAAAACCCTGAACTTTCAATTGATATATTGCTCAATGCTGAAGCCAAAAAAGCAATAACTGAAAACAGAAAGCGACTGATTCCCTTGTTAAAACCATAATGCTCTGTGGTCAGGAGAATATTCCTCTTAGTGGTCATCGTGATGACGGAATAATTGTACTTGACAAACATTCCAAACCAAATAAAGGTAAATTCAGGTCACTACTGCTAAGATTTCGTGTTGAAGCGGGGGACATAAAACTTGAAAAGCACTTGAAAACAGCGCCAAAAAATGCCACATTTATTAGTAAGACTATCCAATATGAATTAATCCAGTGTTGTGGTAGCTAATATCATTGCAAAAAAAAAAAAAAAAAAAAAAAAGTGCAAATGAAATACCAAAAGTCGAAACTGTATTCTGTGATTGTCAACGAGACATCAGATGCCAGCTCAGTTGAACAATTGTCTGTGTGCATTCGTTATTTTGACACTGACTTGTGTAAAGTGAAACAAATGTTCTTAGGTTTTATTCAAGTTAATGATATCACAGGTGAAGGTGTTGCAAAAAGTATTTTGAATAAATTTTCAGAACTAGGTTTAGATCTGTGTAACTTACGAGGGCAATCATATGATGGTTGAGCTAACATGGCAGGAAAGGTAAAAGGGGTACAGAATAGGATCCGGGAACTTAATCCGTTGGCAATAGAGTAGAGGGGGGGCAAGAGTACGTGGGGGGCAAGGATACGATTCCCTAAAATCAGGTGAATATATTCACGTATGGCAATAATGCGTCATGTGGAGTTTGATGTTAATGGCGTCAAGAACCTAAACAAATTTGAGTGAGCTGCGGAAAACTACGAACTATCTAGGTAATTATTTATGTTTTTCTAATATTTTGATATAATATTGGGACATAAGTAGTTAATGAATTACTTACACAGTTTTTTAACGAATTCAAAGTGCTATAAAGTGTTAGTTTCTAATATATCCATTGTTTGACAGGATGGAGTAAATTGACTTTCTTCCAACAGTTGGCTGTACAACACCACCTGAAAGTCAATTGCGTAGTGAGGGGGGCAAGGTTACGGAGGTACCGACGGGGCAAGGGTACGCGTGCGTACTCTTGCCCCTTCTGTTCTATGAAAAAATCCAATTTGATTTAGATCTAACAATCAAAAAGAATGTAGATTCCGTTGTAATAGACAGTGAGAGCAAACTTTACGAATACTGAATCCTATATGTAGCCTCTAACGTTAAGAATTCTGAAGAAACCTGATGTACGAGTAACAAATTTTATTTCTAAATTCCACTCCTTACATAACAGTATCTAAGGTGGTGTTTGAGTTTTCGAAACAGATAAACGTGTGAGGCAGTTAAATCTTCAGTTATTGGATAACAATACGCTTGCTTATTTTATTGTTTCAGAAATGCTACATTTTGTCCTCTTTTTATCTTAAATGTCAGTAGTCTTCAGTAATAAATTTCAATGGGCCTTATGCAGAGTCGTTCTGACGGTAATTAGTGCCATACTATCAAGTTCGACTACCATAGTAATAGTCAAACTTTTAGTATGACGCTAATCATTCGTCAAAACGACTCTGCATAAGGCGGTATCAGTCCAATGATTGATATGGGATCCTATAAAGATATATGAAGCTGACTTAACCTAACATTTAACAATATGTAGCTTCATCAAGGAAAGGTCGAGAAGTTTTCAAGTTACCCTCGTAGTTGACAAGCATTCTGTAACTGAATAAGCTGAATTTGGAAATGTATTTTTATAAAGGATCTAAATATTATCTGATTTTTTGTATCCTATGCATTCCCATTACTGATATGAGAATTAAGGATTTTTATTTTTTTTTAAATGAAAATCTGCAACCTCTATAGGCACAATAAAGCCAGTAGGCCTATTTACCGAAGAAATGGAGAACGAATTAGTGGAATATATCACATTACTGGATCAACTTTTCTATGGCTTAACTTTAAAAGATCTAAGAAGAATGGCATACAATTTTGCTGAACGTAACTAGTTGCACCATATCCTTTAGCCATGTAAATCGAATGGCTGGAAGAGATTGGAAAGAGTCTTTCCATTGTAGACATATAACTATTGCTTTACGACAGCCTTTAAAGACTGGTCTGAAAAGAGCTCGTGGTTTGGGCAAACCACAAGTTAACGCTTTTTCAATTGTCTAAAAGATATTGTAAGAGAAAACGGCTTTCCTCCACGGGATATCTAGAACATGTACGAAACTGGCATAAATATGGTTCCTCATAAAGTTCCAAAAGTCGACTAAAAATCAGTTGTGTATGAAACTGTATCTAGTGATTTTGGAGTTAACATAACAGCTGTTTCCTGGTGAGTGCATCTGGTTCCTTTATTTCCCAGATATTTCACAGAAAACGAGTAAAACAAGAATTACTCGATGGTTCGCCGCCGGGATTTTGGGAATGATATCTGATTCTGGTACATCAACTCACAACTTTTCGTAGAATGGTTATATTATTTACACCAACATGTGCGATCAAATTCGGTCATGAAACAGTTATTGTTACTTGTTGACAACCAAACCTCTCACATTTCAATCGAGGTGATTGATCTCTTCAGGCAAAATGGGATATTGATGTTGAGTATACCACCCCATACCAGTCATAATTTGAAACCATTAGATCGCTCCTTTTTTGACCCGCTGAAATCCTGGTATTCAACAGTGTGTGATAAATGGATGAGGAATCATCCATCCCCGCAATTCCAAGTTGCGAGTTTGTTTACTGAGGGTTAATACAAAGCTGCAACCATCGGTATCCATCTTTCAAGAATCTGGAGTAGTCCTACTGAATCCAAATGTGTTCACTGAAGAAGATTTTCTTCCTTCTACTGTAGATATTTTAGACTTAAATGTAGAAGCCAGCTTTGAAGATGAAAGCATTCCTGAAGCAACAAATTAAGCTGCAGACCTGAATAGAGCCCAAAATCGTTCATCAGATGATTCACTTAAAGTAAAAAGGAGCTCATGCGGCGCATCCAGATCAAACACTCCTTTGCCAGTTACTCGTCCACCTCCATCTGTTACCAAACCTTCAGCCAGTAACGCTAGATCCTCACTAGAAGCAAGCAAGAACTCATGCGGACTGTCCACTTCAATCACTCTTCTACCGGTTGCTCGTTCTCATTCATCTGTTGCCAAACTTTCAAACAGTAACGCTAGATCCTCACTAGAAGCAAGCAAGAACTCTTGCAGACTGTCCAATTCAAACATTCTTCTTCTGGTTGCTCGTTCTCATTCATCTGTTACCAAATCTTCAAACAGTAACGCTAGATCCTCACTAGAAGCAAGCAAAAGCTCATGCGGACTGTCCAATTCAATCACTCTTCTGCCGATTGCTCGTTCTCATTGATCTGTTACCAAACATTCAACCAGTAACGCTGGATTCTCATTAGCAGCAAGCAGGAGCTAATGCGAATTGTCCGCATCAAACACTGTTCTGCCGGTTGCTTGTTCATCGGTTACCAAACCTTCAACCAGTAAACTAGATCTTCACTGGAGGTGAGCAGGGGCACATGTGGACCGTCCACATCATGCACTCTTTTGGTGGTTGTCAGTCCTCCTCCGACTGATAGCAAGCCCTCAACCAAAAAAATCTTGATCTTCTCGAGGTGAATCAGAGATTCTGACATCCTCTCCTTTCAAGAAGAACTTACTTCTGAAACGGCGCCTCCAAAGAGCAAAGGCAAATATTAACTTGCACCAAGAAAGCTACAACCGAAGGTAACTCCTCAGGTCAGTGAGGAAGTAGTGTACGAGTGTTCATTATGCAATATCATCTACAGTGATCCACCAATAGAAAACTGGATCACGTGCGGAAGATGCCATGAATGGTGTCATGAACAATGCACATCATATGAAGTAGTAGGAACCTTCATCTGTGATAATTGTTAATGCTCCGTTGGGTGCGTACTCTTACCCCTTTGATTTCGTACTCTTGCCCCACATATAGGGGCAAGAGTACGAATTTGAATGATTTCATTTAACGAATTATAGTTCCTCCAAGGACAGAGGTATATAAAAGTTGAGTTCACATTTCGTAAAGGAGAGTTCGAGTTTTGTGTTCCATGTAAAAGTTTTCCGTTGTAACTATTTTTTTAGCAAAATATATGTTTAATTGAAATTTGCGTCTCTTGTCCCCCTTTCCTCTATATATGCATTGTGCTTCCCATCAGATAAATTTATCTCTAACACACGCTTGTTCTGAACCAAGTATTAGAAATATGATAAGTACAGTGACAGAAGTAGTAAACTTTGTGCGGGACTCAGCCCAACGAATGGAAACGATGGAAAATTTAATCATTAGTCAACATCCTGAAGAAAAGAGGCACAAACTTAAAACTTTGTGTGAAACTCGTTTTGTTGAACGCCATGATAGCATTATATTTTTTCTTCATGTGTTTGATTCTGTTGTTGCATTTTTAAATTGTGTAGATGGAAAAGTGCCATCGATAAAATCCGCTGGACTTCTGTCGTCTACTATGAGATTTGATTTTATTGTTGCACTTATCATTGTAGGCACAGTGCTTGGTCTTACTCTCTCACTTTCTCGCCAACTTCAGAATCCCTCTGTGGAGCTTCACCAGTGTTACACAATGGTAGATAATATTTTGCATGTTCCAAAGAGTACCGTAATGACAATGAACATTATGATACTATTTTTAAAAAAGCAGAGGAAATAGCAAAGCAAAATGGTGTTGTAGTAGCATGTCCTTGTACAGTTAAAAGATAGGTACACAGATCTAGTGTAGAAGCATCAAATCCTCAAGAGTCCTACAGAAGGAATGTTTACCATCCATTTTTGGACCACCATTTTTGGAATGAATTGTCTTCGAGATTCTCTTCAGTTCAATCTGATATTCTCCCCTTTTTAAACTGTTACCAGCCTTTGTGAAAGAAGTTAAAGAAAATAATGTGATTGAATAAGCTAGCAAATACCTGGAAGATTTTGATGGTTGTGAAGTTGCACTAAAAAGTGAAGTGGCTCTTTGCCGTGAGCATTGGAAAAATAAAAGCAATCTACCTAACAGTGCAATAAAAGCATACAGTGACGCACTTATAGTGTTCTACCCCAATATGAAGAAACTTCTTCACTTGCTATGTGTTCTACCTGTTACAACATGTTCTGCTGAAAGGAGCTTCTCCACTTTGAAATTGGTTAAGTCATATCTGCGGAAAACAATGCGTGAAGACAGACTAAATGGACTTGCTCTAATGACCATTCATAGAGAAAATGTTTCCATTAGTGTTGAAGAAGTTATAGATTTTTTTTTTCAATTGCATCCTCGACGAATCCAATGTTATTCCAGTGAAACAGATAAGATCAAATTAAACAGTATTGCATTAGGTGTAAATGTTGTTACTTCTGTATTTTATTTTGTATACTTGTTACAATGAGGCTGTACTCGTACGCCATGTTTGTAGTTCCTTATGATTATGGTTCCTTAATGTAGCATGTTTAGCAACATGTATAAATAATTTAGAAAGTTTCTCTTCAATCGAACTAACTCATGGTGAAATATGCTTATCTAAGCCCACCCAAAAATATATCCTGGATCCGCCACTGTATAAGATACCTGAACAATTCAAGCCATACTACTGTCTACACTACAAGAACGTATGTGAGAGACTCATATATAACTAACAATAATTTCACTTTTATATATTTTTAACTTTATGATCAACTTTGCTTCAACGAAGTCAAAAAAGAGTAGGAAAACGAACAAAATTAAAGATGTAGAAAACATCTTACATACTTCACTTCTACTCACGCTTCTACAGATAATCTGTTTGCTATCGCTAATGTATTAGACATATTTGTACTCTGTAAACTAAAGGACATTAAAAGCTGGAGTTGGTCCCCGTTAGTAGGTAAGACAACGGTAATCAAAGCGGGAATATAGTTGTAAGTATTATGTACTTTCGCATCTCATCAACACCTGCACTGATTCAAATAAGCATATAACTGAACTGATTCGATCTAATCGTACCTATTTTAGGACAACTTGTTCGCAGCACAAAAGTTGCTAGATTTGTAAGTAAAAAAGAGTCGTCAGATCGTCATCCAAAAATCGCAAAAAAAAATCGCTAATCGGAAAAAATATCTTTTGTCGTTATCCTGGATGGCGAATCCACTAGATTTAGCGATCTTCCCCCGGATTGGCAACACTGATCTGGATGAAACTATACTTAGTGATGGGTAAATTCCCGGGAAGATATTTTTCGGGGAGATTCCCAAAAATGGGAATTTTCCAGGAATTTATATACAACCATAAAGAAAATTGCATTCTATTACTATATTATTACTGTTGTCCCGAGGGGTGTCTTTAAAATGTATATTCTGAACGATGTTATGTTATTTTGTTAATATTTTATTATATTTAGAGAGTACGCAAAATGGATTTTTATTTGCAATATGTTCTATGAAAGTAAATATCTTTAAAAAATGGTATAGTAAGTCCACATACTTTTAAACCGTTAAACAGTTCAAATTTACACGTAAGTGGATTTTCTAAACTTCTACTACTGATATTATATGGTTTGTTTAGCTTCCAGAGGGGAAAAAAAGGATTATTAAAAATATTCAAGATTGGGCATATGTTGTGGTAATAATTTCTTTAATATCACTTTCAATAGAAAAGCCGCTACCGTTTACTATTTGGCACCAAAATGTTCACCGCCCTCTTTGGTATTCGAAAGACCAATATCATCTTTCTACCTGTATGACTTACCGTTCCCGAGATATTGGACAAAAAGAAAAAAAATCTGATTTCGAGAGATTGAGGGAGCCATATCTCGGTAACCGTAAGTGATAGAGAGATGATATTTTGCATTTTTTTCAATTTCGAGCCTTCTATTTTGAGCATGTCTCGTAAGACAACATATGGTAGAATGTTTCTACAGAATTCTTACACAAGACATGTGCAAAAAAATCAAGTACTCAAGGAAATTATAAATTTATAGATATATTGCAAGAATCGTTTAATGGGTATAATAAGAAAATACAACAATTGGTATGAAGCCTGTAGAAGTTAATAATAAAAAAATAGTAATTCTTTTAAAGTTCGTTCTAGCAATACAGTTGGAGCAATCTCAACTGGTTTCTTGCTAAATGTTAAATTTGTATTTCTCTTAGGGTAGTGTTTCTGACTCAGGTGATGATGCAACAAAGAAAAAAAGTATCTCTTCAATCATCAATGGGAGAGTATGTCGTAATTGGCGCAATATTTATGGCTTGTTAAACAAAAATCGGAATTCAGAATAAGGGAATAACCTCTTAATGAAGCAGAAGAAAAATATCCAGATCATGAGTTAATATACGAAAAGTTTAGAGATCCTAACAGTGTTAAGTTATTTAACTTGATGCAACAGGAACTAGATATTCGTAAAGGTAAAGGCAATGAGATTTGTACATCTCTATCAGAAGAAGATTTAGTTAAAAATTGATGTTTTATATAATCGGTTAATATCTAATCCGATATAGAAATTTTTATTATAACTTTTATGATTATTATTTCATTAAAGCATTATCTATCTATTGCATATAATGTTTAAATAGAACATTAGGTGACCAAGGAAATCCTAAAATTCAAGAATTCCAAAGAAATCTTGAAATTCTTAATCTTTTATTGAGGGTGATGATGTTAAGATATGGTTTAAAGGCAAAGATGTTGCTACCATACTTGAATACGAAAAGACTAGAGATGCAATAGAAAGACAAGTTGATAAAGAAGATAAAAGTATTTTTGAAGATAAGAGAACCGTGTTTCGTGGCGCTTTTTTAAGTGAACATCCACATACAATCTTTATTAATGAATCTGAACTATATTCCCTTATTCGTAGATCTAAACAACCAAAAGGGTGAAAGCAACGTGACGTACGTAACACGTTGACTTCCTTTTCTGACTTTCTTTGAGTGTAGCCTCCTTCATAATGAAGATACCGCTTTACTTCTTTTTTTATTGGACAGATAGAAAATGCAGCTTTAAGGTGGTATAAAATACACATCAATCAATTACCGAAAACAAATTGCATAAATGTGCAAAACGTCGTGACGTACGCACAATGAAATGGACATTGAAGTCAGACATCGAGAAGAAAACGATAAATTCTGCTCTGCTGTTGCATGTGTATACTCGAAGAAAATTGTGTGTATAGGTGACTACTTCTATGCTATTTCTGCAATTTAACCGGAGTTTTCGATGCATCGGTATCTTACCAAAAAAATCATATCTAGCGTGACGTACGCGCATATTTCGTGACGTACGTAACAGCGTGCACTTTGACTAGAAGAAACAATTGTGGAGTGGAGACTCAAAATTGAAAGTCTCGAAGAGAGATCGATTGGAAAGCCACAGAACAAATATAAGTTACTGATATTTGTTGATGATAACGCACAGTCGTTTGGAAGTAGCAGACATCGCAAAATTCAACATAGTATGAAAAATACAAAAATGTGCATACGAATGTACAGTGTGCATTTTAATTGGTAATGTTCAAGTGCTTCAGGTACTCGTGGGTAAAAGTGTAGCGATCTCGTTTCTCACGGGGTTTTGGAAGAACTTTCTCGATGAGATTTCGTTCCACAGAATCAAAGTCATCTACACGTGGATGACAAAAGAATGTGTCTTTTCCCTGATCACTTTCACGCATGCATTTCACTGGGTGCATTCCATCACTTTCGACAGCAGTTACGTGCCCCACATGTTTTAAGTCTCGGTCCGACTACATACACCACTGCAACATAACTTCCAATTTTGATGTCAACATTTTGGGAGGGAAGCAATTTGTCTCTGACATTTTGCGAAATATTTTTCTCAGGTTCATCTCGATCTGAATATATATCACTTCCACTGGTACTGTAAATTGCAATGTGCAATTGGTATGAGTTTTTCAAGATCGGCACTTGTGTTTCGTATATCACAGCAACAAACCTTTTAGCAGGAACAACGTATCTTGCGGACTTTATTGTTTTTAGTTGCTGTAAGTTCACGTCCATGAAGTGTATTGGCTGTGTCTTGATGCAATATAAAAAGGTATTCAATTTGCTGGGTATTTTTGAAAGCAACGGAATGGAAATCACTACCGTTTTTCATTATTATTTTACCTTGAACAACACGGAACCAAACTTCTCTTTTCATCTTTGCTCCAACTCCATCTTGTGCCCATCTTCCATGATAGCTTTCGTGAAAGTTCCACTCTCTTGGTACAAGTTCATTTAGTAGCTTTAGATAGACAATGGATTTCCGGTTTTTAAAATATTGGCTCGCTCTGTCTGTTCATAGGTGTATTTTTTTATATGGACAATCCCAACAAAATCTTAAATCATTGAAGACGGCTACTTGCAAAATACCATGGTTTTTCGTGTCAGATATTACTCCGTAACTTCGCTCTCCATTGCTGAAGTATGCTACTGTGATGTAAATAGTGACAGTAGGATCGGCTGCATTTTACCAGTGGGCGGCCATAACTTCGTATTGATGCTTAATTGCGTAATTTTCTGCGAAGTCTGTCTTCAAAATCACTTCATCTATATTTTCATTTCTTCTTTGAAGGTGCTCAGCTCCTGGTTTTGTCTTCTTATGCTGTATATGTGACACCGATACACTAGTAACTGTTTCTCCATTTCTGTCACATATTGAAAGTCAAAATGAACAATTTCTAGGGTGCCTCTCTTCCACTGATAAACTTCAACCAATTCCTCACGATCTTCCGGTTCTCACAACAGACCTTGGATGTATGTTTTACGTTCGTACATGTCATGCACTTATTCTTCATACATATCTCAATCTCTGTATCGTATACACTTCCCTCAACAAGCACGTTCTTTGTCATTGTTAGCTGGTTCCATTTCACTTTGGCTCCAATCATTTTTGAATGTTCTCACAGTATGGACAAGCAAGACAAGTGATCCTACTTAGATACAGTAATGCATTCTTTGGGGCGAAGGTTTAGGAAACTAGTTTAACTCATAGGTATATTTTTGCAAATTCGGTAATGAAGAGCTGATGTGTGTCGCTGATGTAAAACATCATGAGTCTCTTTTGCATCTTTCCTTTTTCCCATCATTGCTGTACATGAAAACGGTATCCTTTTCCCAGGGAGCATTCGGAATATATTGTCACTCTTGTAGAAATTAATTACGGTTGCTTTTGCGTTGCTTCTTAGTACGATGCTTTTACATTGTTTTTTTTTGTGCCACGCCAAACCGCTCCACTATTTTTAACCACTCTGAGTTTTCATCTAGGGCTATGCTAACGATGCAGCATTCTGGTAGCCCATACTCGATTCAGATAGGACAGATTCTTCTCGGTTCCTTTCGCTGCGGACTTCTGCATGCGTATTTTTGTTTGTCGACGCACTTTTTGCCATCGATGCTGATATTGTCTTTCGGTACTGCTGCATTCTATGCTTTTCTTTCTCACGATTTGCTGCTTTTTCTTCTTCACTTAACTTCCCTAGCGTTTTCCGCTGTGGACTTCTGGGGCTAACTGGTGCCATACTTATATATGGAAGTGGCAGAAAAGAAATGACAATGATGCACTTTAACACACACCATAACTGAAATCAACGCTAAGACAATCCTGTCTCTAATGAACACGCAGCAGTCGATGCAGTGCTGCCATTTGTACTAACAATACTACTCGATTCAGGTACAATTAATATATATTTTTTCCAACGCTAAAGAAGGCTAGTATCAGGCATGACTAGACATTATTTGCCGTGACGTACGTAACAAATACCGTTATGTTACGTAAGTCACGCATTCAGTTCGTTGGTCACGTACTTTATTGGCTAACCAGATGTCACAAGCGTTTGCGGTAAAATCCTACTGTTAGAAGGTATGATCTATTTGAATAATTTAACGAATGAAAGTTGTTCATGCGCTTTTAATTGTACAGGATAAACTTAACCCCCTTTTCCGTGACGTACGTAACATAACACCACGGGTCTTCTCGATTTCACTGCTACTAGCGATGCCTACCCACATAGAGCTGATAATTTCTGTTTTGGCCTGGAAGGTAACGTTCCGTAGACGACATTTCTATGAAGAATGGTGAAAGTATTGCACAGATGCTCAGTGGAACAATAACTAAACTATGCACTTCCCTTTCATTTCACAACAGCACATTAATACACTTTCTGTTACAAAGAAGCTGATTAATTTACAATAAACAACAATTTCATAACAAATTCTGCAAACCATGTAACTACACTTCATTCTCTTTCCATTGATGTATAGCATATGACGGTGGAAGCGTTATGGTTTTTGCCCTTCAATGTCCTGAATTGTTTGCTTTTACCCAAAAGCTAAAGAATTCAAAAGATGGATTACTTCAGAAGTATTACCTACAATCAGACGCACAGGACAATACCAACTAGTCAAACCAAATGAGATCTTAGTACTAGTTAACAACTTCCAACGACAACTACAAATCAAAGACGAAGAATTAAAACTTAAGAATGAAGTAATTAAAAATCTTTCACAAAGTAATACAACTCTCAGTCATAACCTTTTCAAACGAGAATCATTATTACAAACAGTTTGAACCAAATTGGAAATATTCATTAACAAAACAAGTGAGATGCAATTAGTTCATGGTTTTAGATGAAAGAATTAACTGATAATAAATGAATAATACGGCTCTTTCATTTAATTTTGAACATGAGTTAACTGCAATCTTGGATACAGAAGGTGTTATATGGTTCAAAGGTAAAGATGTTGCATAAATTTTAGACTACAAAGACACAGATCAAACAATAAGAAATCATGTAGACTCAAAAAATAAAAAAAAGGTTAAAGAGATTTCATTAGTGGTTTTCACGGGTAAAAATGCAAACATTCATGGAAGCTTTATTTTAGTCAACAAGTATGGTCTATATGATTTAGTTGTTCTTTCAAAGCACCTAACGCAAAACGAATTAGAAAATGTATTAATCATACAGTTTTACAATTGATACGAAAAACAGGACAATACCAACTAGACAAACCAAATGAGATCTTAGAACTAGCTAACAACTTCCAACGACAACTACAAATCAAAGACGAACAAATAACAAAACTTACAGAAACAAATCAAACTCTAATAGAAACAACCAATGAACAAAGAATAGTGATTAGAGGTCTTACACAAAGCAATAATATACTTAGTCATAATCTTTCCAAACGAGAATCATTATTACAAGCAATCGAAGCAAAAGTAGTACCAGATACAAACAACAAACTCAGAAAACATACCTTCACACTTATACAAAAGAATTACGACTTGGACAATGAAACAAAAGAAACAAATTACAAAGACATACAATACAATTATTACGTGGTTAGGATACAAGATCAAAAACAAGACTAGACGAACTCAAAGAAAGATATCCAAAGATGCAAGTAAAGATACAGCAAGACGACCCGAACTCAATCAACCTTTACAATAGAATCAAAGAAGAATTATCAGAATACGTTACAACACAAAGCAATCATCTTAAGACTAAACTTGAATATTCTGAATTGTTTCGAAAGATATCTATAATAATAGGTTAGAAAATTTAGAACAATCTTTAGACTTTTGGTGTTACATACTTTGAATCTTATGTTTGAAAATCTCTACATTGAATATTTGTTAGTGTAGTTTCGAGAGAAGGATTATAGCTAAAAATACAACTGTTTAATTATGTCACTCGATTAGTCAAAGCGGGAGGCGTTTCGTCCCCCGTTTTGTTAGAATATATACAAAAAGATTCAAGACAAAAACAAAAAATATTTTCTTAAACAAATGACCTCAGAAGCTATTACGAATAATTTTTGTCCTTTGTTATTTAACTTCGAAAATCAAGAGCTAACAGTTATAGATACAAAAGGTAATCCATGGTTCAAAGGTAGAGACATTGCTACGATACTTGAATATACAAACACTGAACAAGCAATTAAGCATAACATTAGAAAAAAATATCGTATAAGTTTTGAAGAACTAAGACCGCTATGCCATAGCAGGCATCCTTATAACTTAACGAAAATGAATTTATTTATTTTTATATAAAAACGAGAGAGTAATAATGAATAATCTAATTAGACATACAATAGTTGAACTAAAAAACTTATGTAAAGAAAAGGGGATAAAAGGTTATTCCCGATTAAGAAAAGCAGAACTTATTGACAGCAAATACCATTCTACAATGTAGACAACCATAGTAACTTAAATGTAACACAGCTTAAACAAAAAGCTAGAGAAAAACAAATTAAAAATTATAGCCAATTAACAAAAAACAACTTACACGAAGATTAAACAGAAAACAACTAAAGATATTTTTCTCAAAGATAAACCTAAACAAGAAGGACCGAAAGTAAATAAACATTTAAAGAAGACATTTCCATTGAAACAAGAAGTATTTGAAAAACTGAAACCAGCACGTATACCTATCAAAGTAGAATTAGAAGAAATAGCACTTAAGAAATGATTACAAACCATTAAAGTTGAAAATGCAGGTGGATATAAAAATCCAATAAGATTTTTAAATACAAGTGGAAGAGTTATTATTAACGAAATTAAAGAAGAATTGAAAAATTCCATTCATTTGTAAAGATAAAGAAATACAAGAACACAACTTTAAAACACCAAATGAGAGAATATTCGAATCAACTAACTTAGATGAATGTATACACCATGCCAAACAGAAACTTCGTAGGGAAATGGAAGAATTTGAAGGTCGAGGACCAGGATGAACATTACATCAAATTGAATACTTGCAAATCAGCAATTCGTAAAGCAATTAAAGATAGGAAAACAGTGATTAATGTTGAAAATAAAGACAATAAATATTTCTTATACGCTATTGCAAGTTACTTAAAACCAGCACAAAAGGACCCTAAAAGAACTTCTAAATATAAACAAACAGTTATCGATTTACAAAAGAAATATAGTGATGGTATTGAATTTCTTGTACAATTAAAAGATATAGTTAAATTTGAAAAAAAAGTAACATTTCAATTAATGTGTATAGCTATGATGAAAAGTTTAAGATTTATCCACTTCAAATCACAAAAAACAAGTAAGAAAAAATGGTAATTTATTACATATAAAAGATTATGAAAATAATAATCATTTTTGCTGGATAAAAGACCTATCACGATTGATAAGAAGTCAAGTAACAAAACATACTGAGAAGTTATACTTCTGTAATAGGTGTTTAACAAGAAACTTTAGAAATGAGAAACAGTTGCAAAAACATGAGCTATATTGTAAAGAGCATGAGGCTGTTAGAATAGAATTTCCTAAATCATATGACAATCAAATGAAGTTTCAAAATCATAATCGATCATTAAGAGTTCCATTTGTGGTATATGCCGACTTTGAATGTATCTTATGTAAGTTTAAAATAGAGCATAATTGTACTAAAGAAAATAAAATATCAAAAGCATGTTCCAATGAGATTCTGTTACTATGTTAAGTATTCAAATGGTGATTATAAAAGCTCTGTTAATTATATAGGTGTAGATGTTGAAAAAGTATTTATTGAAATGTTACAAAAAGAAGCAAAGGAAATCAAGAAAATATATAATACGATAGTTAATATGAACCCGCTTACTGAGGAAGAGATAGAAGCTTATAACAGTTCGTATACTTGTCATATATATGAGAAAAAATTGAATGATTTACCACTAGCTATTGAGAAGAAAATAAAAAATATAAAAGAAGAAAATACAGTTCTACAACGATAAAGTGGATATGAATAAAACGTGAAAGAATGGAAATATGAATAAAGAAAATGTTTGTATAAGATAAAAATAAAGCAAAAGTAAGAAATCATGATCATTTAACTGGAAAGTTTAGAGGTGCAGCTCACAGTTATTGTAATTTAAACTATACAAATCCTAATTTTATTCCAGTATTTATCCAAAACTTAACTGGTTATGATACATATTTGTTCACTAAACAGTTAGCTTATGATACGCACAAAATTAAACTGATCGCAAATCATGAGGAAAGGTACATAACGTATGAAAAATATATCAAAGTAGGAAAAAAGTCGGAATAAATTTAAGATTGCTTGATTCATTTATATTTATGCCAAAGAGTTTAGCAGAATTTACTAGTAATTTATTGATGGAACAATGTCGAGAAACAATAAAGTTCTTTCCAATTGATAAACTTGAGCTACTTATTACTAAAGGTGATTACCCATATGATTATGTTGATTCATTTGAAAAATTAGAACCTGTTCCATTATGTAAAGACAAATTTAAAAATAGATTAACAGAAGAAAAATGAGTGCTGAACGCCATAACCATCATGTAAGAGTTTGTAAAGAATTTAATTTAAAACTGCTAAGAGATTATACTGCACTTTGCAACAAAACAGATGTTCTTCAATTAACAGATGTATTTGAGAACTTCGAAAATGTGCGTTTAAAGGCATATGGATTAGATCCTGCATGGTATTATACAGCACGTGGCTTACCGTGGGATGCAATGTTCAAGATGACTAAAATTAAGTTATAAATGTTAACTTATTATGATAAATTATTAATGCTAGAAAAGGGTATAAGAGGAGAAATCTCACAGTGCAGTAAAAGATATGTAAAAGCTAACAACAAATACATGAAAGATTATAATAAAGATGAGTGTTCAACATATCTAACATATCTAGACGCAAATAACTTATATGGATGGGCAATGAGCCAATACATGCCTTATAAAGACTTTAAATGGGTTAAACCTTACATAGAAATAATGAACATTTCAGATGAGTCAGAAACAGGTTACATTATAGAAGTAGATTTAGAATATCCGCAAAATTTACATAAACATTCTGATTTACCATTAGCTCCAGAAAACATGTGTCCACCAGAATCTAAACAATCAAAATTACGAACTACACTTTACAATAAAGAAAGATATGTAATTCACTATAGAAACTTAAAACTATATATGTCACTTGGGATGAGATCAAAGAAAATGCATAGAGTATTAGAATTTAAACAATCAAACTGGCTAAAGGAACACATTGATTTAAATACAGATATGAGAACACAAGCTAAAAACTAGTTTGAAAAAGATTTTTATAAGCTCATGAATAACTCAGTTTTTGAAAAAACAATGGAAAATATTAGTAAATGACAACCCATACAATTAGAATGTGATACTTAAAGATAGAAAAATTAATTGCAAAACAAAATTTTGATTGCATAACAATATTTACTGACGACTTATGTGCTATACATATGAAAAAGAGCGTTTGACATTTAATAAGCCAATATATATTGGTATGAGTGTATTAGAACTATCAAAGTTATTAATGTATGAGTTTCACTTTAACACTATGATGCCGAAATATGGAAATAATATAGACTTGTGTTACATGGGTACTCATAGCTTTATATATGAGATTAAGACCAATGACTTACAAAGATATGGTAGAAATAATTGATCAATTTGATACGAGCGAATACGAGGAAAATATCATATATGGACTACCACTAATAAACAAGAAGATAATAGCTAAATTAAATATGAGAAGAAGGGTAAGATAATGACCGACTTTATTGAATTGAGATCGAAAATGTATGCTTTTAAAGTAGAAAATAAAGAAAAGAAAAAAGCTAAAGGGGTCACTAAGAGTGTAGTATCAAAGGAGTTGCAGTTTAATGATTATAAAGAAAGCTTATTTAAAAATGTTAAAACGTATAGAGATTTAAACCTAATTAGAAGTCATAAGCATGAAGTATATACTATAACTGTTAATAAACTAGCTTTAGATTCTTCAGATAATGAAAGATGTATACTACGAGATGGCGTAAATACATTAACTTGGGGACATTATGGGATAGAGTAAAAATGTAATTATATGTAGTGTAGTTTTAGTTATAAGTTTTTATGATTTAAAATATCATAAAAATCTATGCGCTATGCACGCTACTCAATCTAACAATTTGAAAACTTTATCACTATAATTATATGGGATTTTAAATACGAAATGCGGGGAGAGGGAAAAATGCGCCAGAAAATACATATTGTGGAAGAACTCGATTTTCGAGAATAATAATTTGTATATTTTAGATTTATTGTTATGTTTATGTCTCGAAATCGTTAAGTAAGGTTATGGGAATTTAATGTTGAATATGTAAAGTTAATGCAAGCTGCACAATCTCGTTAATAGTTGTGTCAGCAATTCATTGTAAACAGTTGTGTATAAGAATGTCATCGTAACGTGTCTGGCAATGTAGGAAGGAAATGTTGACAATGTGTCTTTCCTCACATTAGCCAGATTCTAGAAATTGTACAAAACGTGAATTTGTGGGATTTTATGAATTTCATGAGATTACGGATGTACGGAGAATTGCTTAGAATCGGGAAGTCAGAACGTGTCGAGGGTTGCAGTTTTGAATTTTGACACATGGAAGGAATTTGTCTCTCCATGTGAAAACGGTGTCGCACGTGCCACAGCAGACGGAAAAAGCAGACGATGGTAGTTGGACCCGGCCAAACAAAACCACAGGACGAGAAGGTTTTGAGAGAGTTCCTGAGATTTCCTAGGGAGTTCGAGAGGATCAGTTTCTGAGTTCTTGATGATTAGTTCTGAGAGTTCCAAGATTGTTCATCTACTTTGAAGACACTTGGGTTCGTGTTTGGAGAACCAAGTTACATTTAATTATCCACCAGATGATAGGAGAAAACAGTACGTTGTACTTCAACATATTCTAACGACGCAGAACTTCGAGGGAGATTTACATTGAGAGGCCCATTCCTCAATGCTCACTTTCATCGTCCAACAACACGGAGCGTCAGCTTAAGGAGCAGAGTTCAACACCAGAACGACGTGGGACAGCAACAGATTTATCCAGGTATGTGTGACTCCGAGTCAGAATTCAAAGCTCAATACTTGATCGTACTATACCTTACTGGCAAATGACTCCGAATATCCGTTATAGCACACATTCAGAAATCTCACAGTTCATTCATCAGATTACAGAAATACAGTGTTTTATGTTAAATGAAGTGGACGTATACTTATTTGTTTAATCCCCATATGAAAACCTCTTGCAAGTTAAGGTATAATTTACCCACTCATTCTAGATGGTGAGTGGAAGGCGCCTAGTAGCACTCATCTTTGCATCCCCAAGTAGGCACTGAGTGGCTAGGTTGTCATGGTTGGAGATTGCTGGCTTGTAAAGATCCTAGTAAATTAATTCCCTCCCTTCCCTCCCATGGTAGAGATGCTGTCTTGCTATTGCAATTGTATCGCTCCCAGTAGATATAATTAAAACCCTCCAATCCCTCCCATTTTATTTAGAATTTAAATGATATTTTATTACGTAACTAAAGCCCACCCTTCCCACCCTATCTACGATGAAGTGTAATTTTAAGTAGTGTTTCGTATTTTCTCGAATTAGGTTAAGGTTTAATGTGTTAATTGATATAGTGAATTTAAGGTTTTTGCAATAAGAAAATAGTGATTCGATTCTCCTGATAAGTTGATTAAGTAGCTCGAATATACGTATTATAAGAATAAATAAGTTTAAATAAGTTTTAAGTAAATGAGTAACGAAAGTATTCGTACAAGAGCACAAAAAGCGGCAAAAGGAGTACAGGTCGGTAGTTTGTTTAATATTGCAATTTCAAGTAAGAAAAAGCAAGAAGGTGTCAAACCAAATTTGAAACTAGGACCCGTCGAGAATTGTCCTTCCAGTCCTATAACGAAATCGTATACGGAGGATTTTACGTCAATCTTTCCGTTTGGAAGTAGTGTAGTTAGTAATAATCAATCGAATAGTACAAAAGAGGATAAAATGGCGACTGGTGTAACATTTTATTCCGATGTTAACAAACTTCCAAAATTTGACTTAAAAACAGATAGCGATATAATAGGTTTTTTCGATGAATTTGACGACGCGTGTCAAATGGCAGGCGTGAGTGAAGAAAAGAGAAAAGAGCTATTACCTAGTGTTTTCAAGGGAAATGGTAGACAGTGGATGAAGGTGTTTTTAAAGAGAAGGAATGTTAGTGAAACTAGTTATAAGCAACTACAGAATAGCATAATCGAAGAGTTCACACGTACTAATGTAACGTTAGATATAGAGGATCGTATAAGGGAAAGGTTGCATCTCGAGGATGAGCCTATAATAAATTATGTGTACGATATGCTTGTTTTGTGTGAGAGATTAGACGCTAACATGAATGATAAAAAGAAAATAGGAATAATTTTAGGTGGTCTTCAACCGTATTTCATGGAACGTGTAGGTACAAATTCATATTCGACGATTGATAAATTTGTAGAAGATCTTCAAAAAGTAGAGAAGAATAAGTGCAAAGTAGAGAAGCGCGTTAAACGGGAAAACGGAAAGGTTACCGTTAAAGATCTGTTAAAGAAGATGAGAGAGCAAGTAGAAGAGGAGGATAGCGATGTAGAAATTGATAAATTGTTGTTAAAGAAAGAGATTAAACATAAGGAAGACGTGAAAGTTAAGCAAGAACCAACGAGTATTACTCAATTGAGTGAGCTAGAAAAGAAAATAGAAAATTTACAGTTGACATTAGCTGCGAATTTTCAAGACCGAAATAGTAAAGAAGATAAAAACGGTAGTGATTCGAAGCAATACAGGAATAATAATAATAATTTTAGAGGAAATAGAAGTTTTCGGAATGGAGGACGAAATTTTTACAAGAATAATGGAAATAGGAATTGGAATAGGAATGGTAATAATAATTATACTAGGAATAGAGGTTCTAACGGATATAATAATGGTAGAGGATTTCGAAATAATTGGCGAAATAACAGAGGTGGAAGGAAGACAGGTTTCTGGCAACAAAGAGGAAACAGTTGTTGTGCGAATGGTGTTAATAGGCCAACATGGTGCCAAAATCATAGCCAAATAAATAATCCCGACAGTATGTTCCGGTAGTACCGAACCAGATAAATGGTACAACTTATTATCAGGCTACAACGTCAAATAATTTAAACTAGGTCAAACTGTAAATGACAGAGGCACATTTACAGGGAGTAAATTAAAAGTTAGAGAAATAGTAGCCTCTACGTTAACTGATAATAATATGCTCTATGTTCCGATAGAGGTAGATGGTAGATGTCATAAAGCTTTAATTGATACAGGATCGCAGATATCCATTGTAAACGAAAAAGTAGTCCCTCCAAGTGCGAAGGTAATCCCTAGACCAACAAGGATTCGTGGAATAACACAGAATGTGTTAGTAGTGAATAAGATCGCTGTGATTAGATTTAAAATGGCCGGACAGACATTTCATTTGGAATTTCGCGTAGTAAAAGATTTTCCGTATCAAGTTTTGATCGGGAATGATTTTCTACAGAGTCAAAATTGCCAAATAAATTACGGTCAGAATAAATTGACATTGCAGAGATTTGGAAAGCCAAGATTAAGGAAAAGGGAAGATCTGGAATCTGTGACTGTGTCTGATAATGCAGCGTTAGGAATAAAACATTGTATTCGACCAAGATGGGTGTTAGGTCATAAGGTACGGTTGTTACCTAGGTCTAAGACTACGGTAGAAGTAAATTTGGTTAGTTCCTGGAATAACAAGGAATACTTGTTGGAACCGGATAGGAAGATAGAAGCCCAATACAATGTGTTGATTCCCCGTGCACTTTTATCGGAGGAAAATAACAAGATCGAGATTATTAATCCATCTAATAGAGCAGTTTTATTGAAACCGAATATAACATTAGGAAAAGCTGAAGAATGTGTGGATGAAGAGCAATTGAAGAGTGAAGGATTATCAGCTGAAGATATTGATAGTATTTTAAGATCTCGTAGAAATTTTGATAAATCTAGATTGAAATTTGGGAATGAAACGAAACCGGAAATTAGGAATAGAATTGAGAGTTTGTGCTATGATTTTGCGGATGTTTTTGCATGGCAGGATAACGAATTAGGCCAAGTAAAACATTTTGAGCATCACATTGAGTTAGAAACAAAGGTACCATTTAGACGTCACCAATATCCGATTCCCATAGCGTTAAAAGATAAGGTTAAGGAGCAAATTAACATTTTGTTGAGACAAGGAATAATTGAAGAAAGTTCAAGTGCTTACAACTCTCCAATGTTGTTTATACAAAAACCGTCAGGGGGTATTCGTGCAGTTTTGGACTGTCGGTTTTTAAATAAACATGTTAAATTGCATAGCATTGCGTTGCCCCCGATACATCAAATTTTAACGTGTATGGGAGGACACAAATATTTTAGTATTTTGGACGTAAAATCGGCCTATCATCAAGTACCAATTTCTGAGGAGTCACGGGAGTATACTTCATTCAATATACCGGGCGTAGGAGCTTATCAGTATCGTGTTCTTCCAATGGGTTACTTACAGTCACCCGCCATATACACAAAGATAATGGCAATGACCCTGGCAAATGTAAATCCTGAGTCAGTTTCCTACTATATGGATGATGTATTCCTATATACGGATAATCAGGAGAAAATGGTGGATGTACTTCAATCAGTTTTCAAAAGATTGAGACATTACGGACTCAAACTATCTGTGGAAAAATGTCAATTCATAGAAAGGAAAATTATGGCTCTGGGACATATTGTCAGTGATGCGGGATACGAGGTTAGCCCGAAGATAATCCAAGCCATAAAAGCATGTAAGGCCCCGAATAATGTAAAACAGTTGAAATCTTTTCTTGGTTTAACTAATTATGTTCGAAAATTCTGTAAGGATTATGCCAAAATCACATCAGCGTTTCAACCTATTTTGAAGAAGGGTCATAAGTTCGAATGGAATGAATCTTACCAGCAGGCGTTCGATCAATTAAAATCAGCACTAATGAATGCACCATTGCTAGCTCCATTTAGGGAAGATTTAGACACAAGAGTGTACACAGATGCATCGACTAGTTCGATTGGTGGAGTATTAATGCAAAAACAAGCTAATGGTGAATGGACACCAGTAGCTTATTATAGTCGCGTGTTACGTCCACAGGAGAAGACCAGGCACATAGTGGAATTAGAGATATTGGCAGTAATAAGTTCTTTAAGAGCATTTAATTATTACTTGTTCAATAAAGAATTTGAGCTGTACACCGATTGTAAGGCATTGAAGTATTTGCAAACGTCACCTAAATTAGCTCCGAAATTGGTAAGATGGAGTTTGGACTTAGCCCAATATAAGTACACACCGGTGCATTGTCCTGGAGAAAAGAATCCTAGCGATATTTTGTCCAGGAACACAGACATCGAACCGACGATAGAAGATGTTGAGTTAGAAACGTTGAAGGTGAATGCTGAAGATCTCCAAGTTAATTTGATTTTTGATAAGGATGTTAACGTTGGTGAATTACAGAGAAAAGACTCATTTTTCGGACCGATCATGCATGCAATAGAACACCCAGAGGATGCTGATGTAAAAGCAGAGAGGCAGGCCCGATGGTATATAGTAAAGGACGATAGACTTTATAGAACACAAAGAATGGCAGGTGGTACAAAATTATTATTACGTATTCCTTATGCGTTAAGAGAACAAGTATTCAAGAATCTCCATTGTTCAGTATACGGTGGCGGACATTTTTCGTACACGAAATGCTATAGACGTGCTTTAAAAGTAATATACTTTCCAAACATGAAGAAATTCTTCATGGAGAAGATAGGAGAATGCATAAGCTGCCAGATACAGAAAAGGAAGACAGGAAGAGTACCATTTCACGCTCAGACGTACCCCTCTTATGCTCCATTTCAGTCAGTTGTGATGGATGAGGTTGGACCTTTTAAATTGTCTCGTAACAATAGAAATAAGTACATTCTAGTGTTTGTTGATAATGCAACTAGATTTGTTATCGCTAGAGCGGTACCCGCAGTAACGGCAGAGATCGTTGCGCAGGTAATTTTCGAAGATCTGATTACGAAACATGGGGTTCCATCTCAACTTCATCTGGACAGGCTATCATCTCATCGTAGCCGAATAGTGGAAGAAATGGCAGATAAATTTGGAATGCAATTGCATTTTGCGAATACAAGCGCCCATTATTCTATAGGGAGTGCGGAAAGGGCCATTGGCTCATTACAACAGGTAATGAAGCATTACATTGATAAGGATTTTTCAAACTGGGACGAGATCTTGCCAAGTTTGATATTTACTATTAATACGCAAGTGCATGATGGTACTGGTTTTTCACCATACTATCTTTTGCATGGAGTCGAACCAAGAACGTTTCTTGAGCAGGACTTAGACATTCCTTGCGAATACGTCGACAATGAGGTGAGACTTCAGAGCATAAAAGAGGCACGCCAGCTAGCGTACAAAAATTTGCAGAGAAGATTCAGAGCTCAGAAGAAGCAAATAGAGAAAAAGTTTGATCAACCGAGTTTTGAAATTGGTCAGAAAGTATTAATAAGGGAAATGCCGAGAGCAGGTTTGCCCGCATGTTTTGGTAACCGTTATAATACTAAAGGGGTAATAGTGGACAAGATAAACAACAATTCATACAAGGTACAGTATGAAACGAAAAATGGTGAAAAGAAAAGTGATACTATAGACTTAAGACGTTTAAAATTATTCGTAGAAAGTAAAAATGGTGAAAGGTATGGTGAGACAGATCAAACATCAGATGGTGATGAATAAAAAAAAAATAATTTTAATATTAACATAGGGTCTAATGTAACTATGGTACAAATTGGGTCTACCGATGAAGTGTCAGAAAGGGGGCACTTTCTCAACCAAACCCTAATCCCGAGATTGGAGGAAATGCTAATCTCCATCAGGAAATTTCCCGAATCGATAGACACTTTTTGAATTATAGTTACTAGAATTGTAAATAAAAATAAATGTATGGAATGTAAAATTAAAAGTATTGATTAAAATCAGGTGATACCTGGAAAGCAAAATAAAAATAAAATACATAGGAATGAAATACATTGTTGATAGTAGACTAAAATATAAATAAATAAATAAACAGTAACAGGAAATTAATATTAGGTTTTACTAATTCCAGAATTTTATTCAAGACTGAAAAGGAAACATTAGAATATGGAAATAACAATGTGGGTGATCTATATAAAATTGATAATTATGGTTCATATTGCGAAGTCAGAAGATCATCATCAAGTAACTATGAAGGATGTAGGGGTAGCCCTAACACAAGATTCATTGGCTGTTCATGCATCAAACATGGTATATACAACCATTCGATTACATGTTAATTTTCACGAAGCGGTGCTGATGCACAAAGTGTGTAGTGAATCATATGATATTCTGGAAGAATATGCAGAAAGGGAAAAACAATTTAGACTCAATATGATAAATTTAATACCATGTCAGTTTGTATTCGTAAATGGTAGTTCTAAATGTATGGAGTCAGCAAGGACTAAACGTTCGATTTGGTCTATGTTATTAGGATTTGGGTCTATAGGGTTGTCAACCTATAACCTAATACACACACAACAGTTGTCGACCTCAATTCAAAAATTGTCCGAACACGAAAATGTATTGGCTGAGGAAATTCATAAATTAAAAATATCGCATAACGAGGAAATTTCAATAATGCATGGTGTGGTAGTTAAGGTACATCATGTTCTTCAAAATGTAAGGAGTAAACTGCAAGAAATGTATTGTTACTTGCAGCAAGCTCAGAGAAAAATTTTGACTAATCTATTTTCCCATTTAGCTAGAGAAAGAGTAACGAAAATATTCAACGATATACTTAGCAACCAATTATCTTATCATATTTTGTCAAACTTAGATGTGAATAAATTTATAAATAGTCATGATATTTTGAAGTATTCAATTTATCGTTCTGATATAGGAATGTTTTATCGAGTATCGTCGATTTATTTAATGAAATATGACTATAATGAAAACAACATCGACTTATTACTAAAAACGCCAATTGTTTACGAAAATACAGTTTCGAAAATGTTTAATGTAATTTCTATGGGTTATCTAACTAACAACTTTAGAACGTACTATAAGTTACCGGAAGTGGTATACTTAGCAAATGGAATATATCACACACTAGATCGATCGAAATGTGAATTCAAGAGTTTCTTGTATTTTTGTGAGCAGATAACATTGGATGATACTGCTAAATGTTTGAATAACATTGTGTTCAATGGGTCGTTAAGTGGTTGCGAACAACAAACAGAGAAATACCTAGGCAAGGTAGTGTACAGATACACTCATGCTGGAGTATTATACTCGTCATTGGAAAAAGGATATGTTACTAAGCTAGGTAAACATCATGAAGTTACATCAACGAAGGTGGATTATGGGAACAATTGCTCGTATTTTATTGAATATGATTCATTTGATAACCTAATTTTTGGAGAATTGGCAATTCCAACTAGAAAAGTAATAAGTGTAAACAATAAGCATTTAAGTTTGATAGGGAATTGGACGCTAAAGCAACTAAATTTTAGTATACACCATGAGGAACTCAACAATCTAGCTGAAAATTTATTAAAACTGAAAGTGGATACCACTGTACCACTACTAATAATTAGGACGAATTATATAATGTATGTAATAGCAGGAATTATAGTTGTATTAATTATTTCAGTCATTGCATTAATAACGTTGTATTGCAGACTGTATAAATCGATAAGAAAATATAAAGTAGAAAATAGTGAACCATAATAATCATAATAATAATAATAATAACAACAATAATAATAATAACATTATTCAGGATCATATTGTATAAGATTTGTTTGTATTTCATGAACTACTATGAGAAAAAGTTTAGAAAAGGTTGTAAACCAATTCGTAAACATTGGAATTAATTATTGGTAATTTTGGAAATTTTGAAAAAAAAAACTAGGAAATCGAATGTAAACAAACATGAAATATGTCAAAGTGTATTCAGATCATGCATTCCATACTCACCAAACAGCCATCACCAAGAGTAAACACCATCACCATATGAAGGTATAAGGTTATGTAAACAAAGTCTATAGTCTATGATAGTCCATACTAGTTATTCTACCCAAACCGGATAGGTTGTATTGTAATACGGTATACCAAACGATGTCCCATTTCCGTATAAAGTGTGAACAAAATGAAGAAAAGAGTGAAATAAGGATAGAAATAGATGAGAAATAGGTTACCTAGATGAATCTAGGATAGTGACATCAATCATCGATAGATAAAGTCTGAAAACATTTAAACATTCAAGAAGGGATAAGGAAAATAAATGTAGAAAGTAATAATATTAGTAATAACAACACTAAAGAATAGTTAAAAATAGATAAAAATAGACAAAATAGTAATAGGTTACTATTATAGTAATAATAAATAGTATATATGTATAAATATTACAAGTAGTTTTAGAAAATAGTGAATAATGAATTTTATATTGTAAGAAAATAGTGAATTAAAAGGTTAAAGATGAAAATAAGCATAGATAAAGCTAGAAATAATTCACAAATAGTGTTAAAGAATGTTTAGTGTATGTAGTAATAACGTATTTATTTATTATTTTTAAAGTCCGAAAGTTTTGGTAAATTTTAGAGAAGAAAAGAAAAGAAAATAATGTATTTTATTATAATTAGTAATAATCAATCAATATTGATTGAAAAGAATCATTAAAAGCATTAATTTTAGTGTGCAACGTAATTGGTAAACGATATGAGCAAGGCTCACATAGTATTTTGTATGGGTTTGCGTTAAAACAACAGTAATACTCTGAGCAGCTGGAGGAGAGAATGAGAAATGAGACCTGTGCGAGAGAGTAACTCCGCGCGAGGCTACGCTAATCTCCACTCCAGGCCCCGAGCACATGGTAATCTCGAATGGTTCCGAGTGAACACGAGCGGACACGAACAGGATTCGCTTCGTTCCAGCCGCGTTGAAGCGCCCGTAGCTTCAATTTTAATCCTAGTCCAAGCGTAAATTCATATAATATACTTTTAGAAATTCAAGGAAAATTAGTATTTAATAAATTTATTCATATTTAACCACGTAAATGATTAAAATAAGGTTTAAACTAAATAAATACGTACGAAATAAGTGATAAAAGCTTAAATATAGAGAGATATAGCGAGTATAATTTAATGCTATATTTATGATAGGAAAAGAGTAAAAACATGAGTTTTTAAGTGTGAAATATAGTCTCCAAGTTATGGTTTGACAGACTTCACACATAGCTAAAGTTTTAATCGTCATGCACGAAGATTACTAGGAAAGTAACAAGGGTGCTCGACACAGAGAGAACAAAATAAGACTGCTTCGAAAAATACGCGATTTTAGAACGCTATAAGTGAAGGCAGACACAAGATAGATATTTTAATAATTTAATTAACTATAATAAATGTACTTTTCTACGAATTTTAAGTAGGCCTATCCCGACTTTATCTATTTCTCGTCTATTTCAGATAATATCCGAAAGCGAAGGAAATGGACATCAATACTATATTATTATTAATATCAGCGTTAGTTTTAGGAAGTGTATTAGTAGTAATAGTAATTATAACATGTTATATTTTGTTAAAATTAAATAGGATAGAGAGAAAATACGAAAATAGTGTAAGAAATAGTAAAAATAGTGTAAGATCAAACATAGATGTAGAAATAAATGGTAGAGATGAGTCTGAGACTTACGCAGTTTCCCATGCATCACCAATTTATGCCACTATTTTTAATAAGAGCAAATCTACACTAAAAACTATTCCACAAAGCACTGAAATCACTATTTTTAAGAATTTGCCGGATGGTAGTATAGTAGATTTTTGTGAGAGCACTGAAACTGAACGGAAACACACACAATTACACCACATCACCACAGAAGATGAGAAAGACACTAATACATCAATGGGACACTGTAAATTCACGAAAACCGACGTTTTCAACGAAGATTCCGACAAACACGGGAAAACTGAGTGCCCGAAACAGATGAAAAGTGAATTCTTTTATGCGTGTGACATAGTGGTATTGTAAAACAAAGTGTTTTAAAACTAATAGTGTAATAATTGCGACGCAATATTGGAACTTGATGTTATCCAGTCAACGGTGACGCGTGAATAGAAGGCAGGAAGTTGAATTAACCTTGACAAAGCTTGATTGAAAAACTGTTGAGCTTGCAGTTACTAGGCTGCATGAAGTGTCAGGATTTCCAATGCCCTGCTGCAGGATTTTCTTTCTGTTCAGATTAAATATCAGTGAATAAAATTTTTCATGAAAATAAAACATTAATATTTTCAAGTTTTATAGTGCAAATGTGAATATGTTAATTACATATGTTCTAAATAACTATGTTACAAGTTTTGATTTTTGCAGTTCCATCCACAGAGAGGTGGAAAGAGACGAAGTTAAAACATTACTGATACGGCCAATCACTTCATTGGTTGGCAAGTATGAACATTCAGAGTAATGGAAGTTTTTGGTTATTTGATATTGTAAAAGCGTTGTCGCTAAGAGGAGATAACTCAAGAGTACTTGCAAATGTATGTATGCACAATCACTCTGGACAAAATGTGATGTGCAAGTAGTTTAGTAAAAACTCGCTAGATGTCGCGAGGATATACTTTGCGACATTACATTTTGAAATGTCGTATTTTATAATGTTAGAAAGTAATACAAAGATTAAAAAATTCGAATATATATATTTTAAATAAATGTTAGGTGAAGGAAGATTAATTAATATTTATATAATTATGTTGAATAATAATACATATCTTATTTCGTTTCAAGTTGATATTTATCCTTAATATGGTGTCAGTATATAATATGTACAGGGTGTTTATAGAAAATCGCCCTCTTACGATGTCGAATTTGGTTTGCGGAGCAACCAAGTTTTTAAGGGGGGACATGTGGAAGAACTCGATTTTCGAGAATAATAATTTGTATATTTTAGATTTATTGTTATGTTTATGTCTCGAAATCGTTAAGTAAGGTTATGGGAATTTAATGTTGAATATGTAAAGTTAATGCAAGCTGCACAATCTCGTTAATAGTTGTGTCAGCAATTCATTGTAAACAGTTGTGTATAAGAATGTCATCGTAACGTGTCTGGCAATGTAGGAAGGAAATGTTGACAATGTGTCTTTCCTCACATTAGCCAGATTCTAGAAATTGTACAAAACGTGAATTTGTGGGATTTTATGAATTTCATGAGATTACGGATGTACGGAGAATTGCTTAGAATCGGGAAGTCAGAACGTGTCGAGGGTTGCAGTTTTGAATTTTGACACATGGAAGGAATTTGTCTCTCCATGTGAAAACGGTGTCGCACGTGCCACAGCAGACGGAAAAAGCAGACGATGGTAGTTGGACCCGGCCAAACAAAACCACAGGACGAGAAGGTTTTGAGAGAGTTCCTGAGATTTCCTAGGGAGTTCGAGAGGATCAGTTTCTGAGTTCTTGATGATTAGTTCTGAGAGTTCCAAGATTGTTCATCTACTTTGAAGACACTTGGGTTCGTGTTTGGAGAACCAAGTTACATTTAATTATCCACCAGATGATAGGAGAAAACAGTACGTTGTACTTCAACATATTCTAACGACGCAGAACTTCGAGGGAGATTTACATTGAGAGGCCCATTCCTCAATGCTCACTTTCATCGTCCAACAACACGGAGCGTCAGCTTAAGGAGCAGAGTTCAACACCAGAACGACGTGGGACAGCAACAGATTTATCCAGGTATGTGTGACTCCGAGTCAGAATTCAAAGCTCAATACTTGATCGTACTATACCTTACTGGCAAATGACTCCGAATATCCGTTATAGCACACATTCAGAAATCTCACAGTTCATTCATCAGATTACAGAAATACAGTGTTTTATGTTAAATGAAGTGGACGTATACTTATTTGTTTAATCCCCATATGAAAACCTCTTGCAAGTTAAGGTATAATTTACCCACTCATTCTAGATGGTGAGTGGAAGGCGCCTAGTAGCACTCATCTTTGCATCCCCAAGTAGGCACTGAGTGGCTAGGTTGTCAATATATACACTACTTGCCCAGTATTTAATCAAAATATGGAGAATAAGCTAGCGTTACTATTGAGTGGAAAGATAGTATGTGTCCTAGAACTTTATTATGTGGAAAAGTTCGTGTCAGATTCAAAAGATGTAACTTTTAATGTAACATTTTATGATTATGACATTTAAGCTAAGGAAGACAATGACAAATTGATTATGAACATAAAAATAATTGTTGCAACGATAAATGGAAAAATAAATGTACACTCTGTTTTAGTGTTCGGTGCGGAAGACCTGGATTCGATTCCCAGTGTGAGTTTATCTGGTTCAGGAACCCACGTTAGGCTGTAGGCCTACATCTCATATAGTCTCGGTGCTAGTTACGTTAAAACCTTAACCATCCAACTCATCAGCCTTAGAGCTCATAAGATTGTAAGAAGGTGATTGATTTATGGTCCGTGATGGGTTGCAATTAATCTAAAAAGCAAAAAGTAGAATCACAACGCTAGGCATAAAAATTGATCTCCTGCTGAAGCATCGTGACTTATAATTAAATTTCAGATTTCTAGCTACAAAAAATTGTGCTTACAGATTCCTAATATAAGCTTGAAAAAGTAGTTACATATATTCTAAAACTCATGAAATAGAATCAACAATTCCTTTAAAAATATTGACTGGATAATACTTTCAATCCAGGGTATAAAAAGAAATATGTAAAAATAATTACACACATAGTTACATTAGTCTCGATTTTCAAAGCACATTTTCAGTTTTCACGTCATTTTAAAAAGTTTCAAACAACTAGTTAAAATTTCCCTTCTTCGCACGGGAAGAATAAGTTTATGGAAATGTTATTTGTGAAATATTTAAGCCCATCCTCCCACAAAAAATGTGAATAATAAAAGCTATCCAAGTCAATCTACGTGCTAACTATGTTCAAAATTCATTTTTAACAGTTAAATTGCTTTCTTGCTTTCACCATTTTTTGACTAGAAAAGATATTAGGATCTTGTAGGAATTAACCCCTTTTCCCCACCCCGTACATCGTTTGTGTAATCTGCAAGCCTTTATACCCTTGTAAACATTGTAGTTATCTTTCAGTGCAATGTTTTGACACAAACGCACACATCAAGAGAGAAAGACAATTACAAATTTAGTGAGAATAGAGGTGAGAATCATGTTAGAATTACATTTAAAATGAAATGAACATTAATGAAAGCATAGGTTTACGTTCCACGATTTAGTCCTTAAGCTACAGAAGACGGATCATCAATGAAAATAAATGCTAGTTAAAGTTTCGAAAATCAAATCTGAGAATACACGAACCACAAGCCCCCACGCTAGCCACTAGAAAAGCAGGAACGGTTTAGTACTACTTTAACTGTCATACAAATTTTCGATTTCGTCGTCTCTAGATTTGTTCCGGTCCTACCGGGTCACGAATCTGACTGCTCCCAGGTAATGAAATTCTTAACAAATTTCATCACTGTTTCCCAATACCAATTATAATGCAAGGTTTTTTTTCAACCCCAACGGGTAAGAACTGACTGTGGTCAGATACTTTGTTCTAAAAGCGGAGTTCAATTCCCAGCAGGAGCTCATGTGGTCCGGATGCCACGTTAAACTGTACGTTCATGTCTGATATAGTCACACTGCTGAACGGGACGCTAAGATCAAATCAACTACTACAACTAATAACAGACATTCTAGAAAGAGATCCGCAGATCATTTTCTTGTAATATAACATTCTGTAATACCCTCGAAAGTATTCAAAAACCTAACAAAAATATTTGATGTAGGAACTTCCACCAAAAATAGGTTCTAGCCACCATAGTAGGCCATTTTTGACATTCTATTTAATTAGTTCCTACATTTGCTAATGAAATGTTGTTACTTGTTCTTGAAATGGATGAAAAGAAAAATATACTTTTTGAACAAAAATCCAGCGTTAGAAACGTTGATTTATATATTTAAAAATCGGGAAACAGGAGCTGGTTCAGTGAGCCACTCTGGAATTATCCCTAGTTTAGTCAGTTTGTAAAGACAATATTATAACCATGGGATGTCAAACTTGTGTTGCATTATTCAAGATCTAAAGTTGTTAACATATTCCCGATTCTATCGATAAGCAAATTCAAGGTGCACATTTCAAGGTGAAGAGTCCCTATCTACTCAAGAAACTTGTATATCAGCATATAAGGGCAAATATTGCTGCTAACTTCAAATACTGTGCATTTCATTGCAGTTTATTTTATTATAAAGCATTGCTTAATTCTATTATAGAATAGTTCATAATATTTGTCATATTATCTTCGACATTTTCAAGTATGAATATATTATTTTTTCTTCATTTCTTTATATAATTAAATGTAATGCCATAGAAACATTTTCAACTATGATTTCTGTTTTACTAAGAACTAAAGATGAGAATTTTATACGTAAACGACAACGAAAATTAGTTATATTTAGTTCCAGTATTAGAGATGATGCAAGCCAATGTGCTGACCACACACAAAACTTAATCCATCTCCTTGCCTATAGCTAATTACGGACTACAATTGAAGAACATTCAATTTATTTTTAAGCTTTAAACTCATTCATAGTTTTCATTAATATTAAAATCTCGAACAGCTTTACGCTTGTAAAATTCTATTTCATCTTGTTCGCTTGACAATAAATAAATAAATACTTGCAGAGTATAGATTAGGATTAGGAATTACTGGGCTGTCGGCATGGAAAGCCATTTAACCCGTCAATATGAAGGATGACGTCTCTCGGCGAGCACACTATCCGTTGAAAGGGAAGGAAGAAAGAATTGTGGGAGGAAGGAAGCGGCCTGGCACAATTATATTAAGTACCATCTCGGCATTTCCTTGGTGTGAATGAGGGAAACCTTGGGAAAACCTCATTCAATATGGCTGGCCTGAAAAAGCTGAAACACTTTGTCGACCGAGTGTCCCCAGCTTAAGTCGAACCCGGGATCACTCGCACCAAAGGCGAGAGCGTTAGCGACTACGCCACACGGGATCACTTGCAGAATATCGAATCACGCCTTAAACTGTAACCATATTTTTTTACTGGACTAATATCTGATCAATGAAAACATATAAAAGGAACAAAGTAGGACGAAGATTCGTACATGGGTCGCGGAAATGGGAATTCTGCACAGATCCAATGAGTTACGCAATAATATAACACAAGTAATCTACTCTGTAAATATATGGCAATAACCGTAAGCTTCACGCTGTGAAGGAACGTTGTTATTTCTTCTAAAACACTGATACGTCACTTTGAGCATAATCGAAGATATGGCCCTAAGGGTGAAATTTCTTAGGTCGACAAGGTCTCAAACTCTCATAGGTCACCCCCTGAAATTATCACTGTTTGAAAGGTTTTCTTAACAAATAGAACGTTACATTTATTTCTCGTTCTACGGTTTGAAATGGCAAAATCATAACTTAAAGAGAATTATAATATATTAAAAGATAAAGAATTATAGTACTAATGAAGTTAATATATCATGTAAATTATGGATTTCTAATCGGATTAAAATAAGTCCTTGTATATAATAATCCTTACTGGAAAGGCATGTTGAACTCTAATTACCTAATCAATATTTTTACGAATATGCTTTCATTGTACTATCTTTACTATTCAATGTTGTATACACTTCATTTCCCAAAGCAAAATCTCGCAAAAAGTATATAGCACTAGTGAATATTCGAAAAAAAAAATCATTTACTTGACGTAAATGCTGCATCGCCTCATTTTAAACTTCGTACTTGAACAAATAATAATAATAATAATAGTCGCATCTTTATCAGAACATTTCAGGCTTAGTCAATGAGTTCAACGAAATCATATGCTACTTATGCTTTCTGAAGATATTCCTATTTTGGTCTCTATTCGAAATTCTATTTAATCGAATCCGATATGAACACGTAGAGAAACTTCAAGAACAGGTAAAAAAAAAATACTATGGTGAGACTCAAACTAACCTTTAAGAGTGCTTTACGATATACAAGGCAAACGGCCTAGACCACTTGTTTTCTTTTCTTTAAGATAACTGATTCATCGAATGTATCTGAGTAACTTCTCTCTATTTCATATTCGGTTATACGTTTTACCGTTATGTCCAGTAACCTTGAATGACAGGGACACGAACACAGAAACTACGAGAACAGTTAAAACTGCAAAAGCTCTCCCACCGAAATCGAACCCGGGGCCCCATGCCCCAGAGGCTCACGTTCTAGCCACTAGATTCGCGGGGAGAGCAATAGAAACGGATTTTGTAGTGTCTGAAGTTAAGGCTATTTGCTCTGATGTAATATGTCTATTGATTTTTCTATGTTTGCCATATTTGTTACTTTGACAAATGATATATGTTATTGATATAGGTTCTATTATATTTTCGTCCATATATAAATTATCAGAATTATTTATGATGTGTCATGGAAATTCACTCTTGCATTCGAAGTGAAAACAAAGATACGAGTCAGAATGCAAATTTCTTTCACACTGTCAGAACGTTTCAGTGGAGAGTAGTGGTTCCCAACCTGGGGGCGCGCAGCTTCCTCTTAGGGAGGCGTGAAGAGCAAGTAAGGGGGCGAAAGCTACTGGTAGATATGAATTGTGAAATAAATAAAGCAACATTTATAATGACTCTTTAAAATTTAGCATGACAATTTTATAATGACCATTTACAAAAAATAATACTGCACTAGGAGGGCATGTAAAAGTCTTGCTAGTCGTTGAATGCAATTTTTTTCGTTTTATTGTCGCAGCCCGGATCCCTAGCGATGTGAGGAACAGTTTATGCCGTTGTTGCTCGATTTATGATTTCCCCTTGCAGAGCAAGAGATCGTTGTTATCTACAGACTTTAGAGCGAGGAAATTTTACAGCCGGTAGAATTTTGGGCTGTGATTCGGATCAGCAATGTCAGTAAAGTGGAAATTTCTACTTGGCATTATCAGCATCATTATCATCAGAAGTATTCCCCCATTATTGGCGGGTCACTTACCGCAACTGAGAAGCTTCCATGCTCCATGATCTTACATTAACCTCTTCATCTTCACATACGAATTTTCTGTTTTGATATCGCCCATACCCTAATTCTGTTTTGATATATTCTAATTAGTCCACTTCCTGTCTTTTCTCTCATCATACACCCTCTAGCACGTCCATCATAATACAGTTCCTTCTTAACGAATGTCGCAATCAATCTCTCTTCCTCTTCTTAATAATATCTGAATTTTTTCTCCTTCCATTTATAACAGCCTCTCATTCGTTTCTCTCTCGATCCGGCTAATTCTTTCCATTCTTCTCTACACACAAATTTCGAAGGCTTCAATTATTACTCATCACTTTTGCGTAATGTCCATGTTTCTGCCCTGTGAAGCACAGTAAACTACAGTACACGAAGTATTTTATGACTCTTCCTTCCAATTCTTTATTCAAGGCCCCGGAAAATACTACTTTCTTTCTCCTAATGGCTTCTTTCGCTATTCCTATCCTCGCTTTTATTTCAGATTCGCACGCTACATCATTACTATTATTACTACTCAGATATCGAAAACAACTCACCTGTTCTATTTTCTCCGCTCCTACTTCTATATTTGACACCGAACGCTTAGCTCCAATCAGCATAGATTTTGTCTTTGTAACATTTATTTTCTCCCCATATTTTTTACAAGCCTTTCTCAAGTTTTCTACATCTTATTGCTTTTTTTATAGATTCTGTAGCATTTGCCATATCATATCCAAATCGTAAACAACTAGTCATTCTACCTCCTACCGAAATGTCATCTTCATTATGTAGACTCTAGTTCTCTTTCTCTTCTAGATAGATATCAGATACCGCTTGCGACAGACATAATCAATGTCGAACTCTTCTAATTGCACTCTCTCTCTACTGTGCACGCACTAGTGAATTTCCTTGACAGTTCATAAATAATTCTGGTAATTTGTATAATATTTATGAACGAATATATAAAAGAAACCTATACCAATAGCATTTACCATTCATCAATTAACGAATATAGTATACATTAAAAATATCAATATACATACTGTATTACATGAGGGTGAAATAGGATTAAACTTCAAGCACTTCAAAATACAGTTCATTTGCTCTTCCCGTGGGTCTACAGGCTAGAACGTGTGCCTTTGGGGCTTGGGGTCCCGGCTTCGATTCCCAATGGGAGAGTCTTTGCAATTCTAACTTTAATCGCAGGTTTTGTGTTCGTGTCCTTGTCGTTCAAGGTTACTGGAAATAACGGTAAAACGTATAACCGAATATAAAATAGAGAGAAGTTACTCAGATACATTCGATGAATCAGTTATCTTAAAGAAAAGAAAACAAGTGGTTTAAGCCGTTTGCCTTGTATATCGTAAAGCACTCTTAAAGGTTAGTTCGAGTCCAACCATAGTACTTTTCTTTACCTGTTCTCGAAGTTTCTCTTTGTGTTCCTATCGAATTCGGTTAAATAGAATTTCGAGAGACCAAACTAGGTATATCTTTAGAAAGCATAAGTAGCATATGATTTTGTTGAACTCATTGACTAAGCCTGAAATGTTCTGATAAAGATACGACTATAATAATAATCATAATAATCATAATAATAATAATAATAATAATAATAATAATAATAATAATAATAATAATAATAATATTATTATTATTATTATTATTATTATTATTATTATTATTATTATTATTATTATTATTATTATTATTATTATTATTATTATTATTATTATTATTATCTATATATTAATAGCATTGTCTGTAAACAAAAATTTCAGATCCAAATTGAAAGTGACTATGTTTGTGACAATTAATCTCTTGAACTAACTGACCGATCTCGATAAAATTTTTGACGTGGATGCAGTTCTGGCCAGGGAGTGTTTCTAGCTTTTCATTTTGACGGCAGAACTTAGGGGAGGAGGAGGAGGGGGAATTATAAAAAATAAATAAAACTTAATAGCTCTTGAACTAAGCGACCAATCTCGATAAAATTTTCAACATAGATGACGTTTGTTTCTGGAATGAATTTTACCGTTTCACTTTGACGGAACAAACGTAGAGGATGGGGAGGAAGGGGAGATATACAAAAATCAATAAATAGGAAAATAAAAGTGGCCATGTTCGTTAGTTAATAACTCTTGAACCACCCGATCGATCTCGATCCAACTTTCAACATAGAGAAGGTTCGGACCTGGGATGTTTTCATCATTTTACTTTGACGGCACAATGTAGAGGAAGGAAAGAGGGACATATATGTAGAAAGAAATCAAATTTTCAACATACATGACATTCGAGCTTGGGATAATTTTTATCTTTTAACTTTGACGATGCAACGTAGGGGAGGGGGAGAAGAAGATGATCAAATTTTCAACCCCCTAAAAGATCTCGATCAAATTTTCATCAACCTAGATGAAGTTCGAATCTGAGATGCTTTTTGTTATATCACTTTGACGTATAACTTAGGGGGGGACATTTGCAAATTATCGAAAATAACTGATAATAGTATTGATTTTATAGTTTTAGGGGTTGCTGTGATGATCAGTGACACTTTTATTTTTGGGGTCGCTGAGATGAGCAATGATACTTCCGATGCTGTGCCCCGCAACATGGGGAGGGGAGACGGTTATATAAAAATAACCGAAAATGACAAATATCAAAGAGCGCTTTACTAATAGTAAAAACCAAACATAATACTATTTTAACCCAGCGAAATCAGGGGCGTCTTAGATTCGAGGACGTCTTAAATTCGAGCAATTATCGAGAAATTCTTAAAGATATTATTAACGTGTTGTTAAAACTATTTTCCAAGCCATAAATATTTTAAATTTTGTATCACATTCAATCATTGAGACAACAATAGTGTCCGGCGCTTGCGCAGGACGTACAGGTTTGCTAGTTATTATTATTATTATTATTATTATTATTATTTTTATTATTATTATTATTATTAATTCCACAAAATTTTCACAAGTGTTTATTTTTCGAAGGAAGATGAAACAATGAACTAAAGAAGCATACAAGGTGCCCAACAAAGAAACTTAAACTGTTTGAACTTTAATAATTCGAAACGAAATCTATATATATAAAAGAGAACGCACAAATCCTTTGTGAACTCATCACGCTAATACGGCTGAACCAATTTCTTTCATTTTTGGGGGGTTATTAGGATTTGGACCCTAGATGGTTTTTATCATATCACTTTAATTTTTAATTACCAGTGTCTTGAGATAATTGACCATTCAAGTGTCCATAACGTACAAATCCTTTGTTATTAGTTCATCATAGGTAAAAATAAACGTATTTATATGCAACCCGCATGACCATGTGACTCGGCGGGTTAACATAAATGACAGGCGATATAATGTTAACATTTACTGGAATCTACTATGGTTTTTATCATATCACTTGAAAGCGAAAAAGTAAAAATTATCTAATTAACAAGGTTTATTGCGTTCCGGGGTGACCGCAGCGAAGCGGGGCGGGTTAACATAAATGACAGGCGATATAATGTTAACATTTACTGCAATCTTCTATGGTTTTTATCATATCACTTGAAAGCGAAAAAGTAAAAATTATCTAAGTAACAAAGTTTATTGCGTTCCGGGGTGACCGCAGCGAAGCGGGGTGAACGCTGCTAGTAAACAATATATGATTTTAAAAAAATCAAAATATGTTAGAAAAATTACTGATAATGTTCTAATGTGGAACATGTTCAGAATTTCCTCCACATGCAGGAATCCATACAAAGTATCGTCGGCAACGGCTGTGGAACAGATAGACAAACATGCGATATGGTTTTACTGGAATTCATTCACAAGAAGTCTCAATCGCCTCTCTCATGGCATAAAGCGTAGTTGGTTTTGTAGCGCAGACAGTGCTCTTCAGAGTTCAGAAAGAAGTCTCCGCTAGATCGGGAGATCTGAATGGATACTCGACAAATCCTCGTTGGTCTACCCACGTCTCAACAACCGTTTCATACAGGAATTGCAGACGTCTCATTGGTAATGTGGCGGTGCGCCATTTTGTTGATAAAAACTCTTCATGTAGGTACAGTTGATGAGCAGCCGGTACATTTTTTCCTACGACATCTTAAAGTACTCTACACCTGTCACTGTTCCTTTAAAAAATGAAAGAAGAAAGAACGGCCTGGCGAGTCCTCTGACAGACAAACCACACCACACTGAGGAAGATTAACAGCTCGTTCTTCCATAACATGGGGATTATCTCTTGCCCAGTATACACAGTCGTGGTGATGAAAGTTCCATTCAGTTTAAAAGTCGCCTTATCAGAGCAAACAATGAAATCACTCGACTGTTCATTATCGCAAATCAATTCACAAAATTGAAGGCGCCTAACCGGATCATCCTCATTGAATGCGAGAACAGCCTGCGAATTTTGGGTTTTCACTTTGTTTGCTTTACACTTCTTATCACAGAAAGGATGACTAGCAAAACATAATTATAGAGGAGTTACGAATTACAAAATAAAACTATTCCCGACTAACAATAAACTTTTTTAGTACAACCAGGCTAAGGCTGGTCCAAAGGGAATATTCAGAAGCCATTGAACTGAAACAAGCAATCCTAGTTATCCAGGTTGCTTTTATAACTTATGCTTTAATACTGTAAATAACAAAAATAATGTTTTAAGATTGGAGCTTTTTGAGTACATTTTTTATATTTGTTATTGAGTTAAAATTCATCTTCTTCGTGCAATATTTCTTTAAATTTACCAAAAATAGTTATATAAAATAGTAACTTCAACAAAAACCCAGGTTTCTGGTTGCTTTTTCCAGATTTTCCAGGCACAAAAATACATTCCAGGTTTCCTAGGTTTTCCACGTGAGTACAAACCTGAAGCAAGAACTTGTCAATTCCAGGAAACACTCGACCATCCACGCTGTTGTATATCAATTTTAATACAATTCAAATATTAGAAAACAAGAAGCGGATCTTAGTTGACAGGAAGAAGATCCCTAAAGTCCTTGTTCTCTGGTAAACTAATTTATATCTTTCACTCGTTTCATTGATTACCATCTACTTTTGGTTAAGATACGGTACGATTTCTCAGCCTGGGGATCGCAAAGGGAGGCGAAAATATTAGATCAAATTAGGACCAAGTAACGAAAATGATGTTTTAAAGATCATGTTGAATCTTTTATTTTAAAGATAATTTTATTTCCACACTCATTGTCAAACTGTTATTCCTATTTCTATATAAACTTCACACACACACACACACACACACACACATATATATATATATATATATATATATATATATATATATATATATATATATATATATATATATATATATATATATATATATATATATATTCATCCTCACGGCATTGTCAAGGCTCTATATTTGTATTTTACATTTATTATTGCAACCGGGTGTTTCTGACTTCCGAATACGGTAGCCCGATCATCACCCTTGTTCTTCGCGCGCACAGTCATTTGAAGAACTGAAAACGTACTCTGTACACAAACAGTTTATGGTTGTGAACTCGGAAAGCCTGGTACTTCTGCTTGTCAAGGTCAAAAAGTGGGAGAAAAAAGGATGTGTAGAATGTAAAGAGGGTGCAACAGTGACTGATGCTTGTAAGGGAACATATTCATTTGTAGTTCGTGCACATTCCGCCTGTAGCGCTACTGTGGCACAACGTATATTGTAACTGTATAACTCTTGTACACCGCTAGTAGGTCTATTCGCGTTAGTGACGACCGAAACTATGTTGTCAGCTCTGACTGCGATAAGGCACTGCCGTGCTGCTTTTCCTTCTCTTTTTTTCCCCCTTTTCCATTTGTGAGACGCCAAACATGTTGTTTTTGCTTGTTGCACGCGCTGAACGTGTTTCGGCGAGCGAAGTATTTAAGAAGTTGACTACATATTCTTGTTTGCGATAGTTTTAAATTGGTTAACTGTTGAAAAATATACGAAAATAAAGCTGTACATGTTAAGGTATATTAGTCGAGGACGTAGCTACTGACAGTGTTGATTACAGATTTTCTCGAGGAAGAATTTAATTACAGTAGAGGTGAAAAGGAGACGTCCATTTAGACAGCCCCCCCCCCCCCTTATCAGACTCAATCAGAAATGGTCTCAATCGTTTGTACACAAATGTGCAGGCGAAATTTTCGTTTGTACACAATTAGGGGCGCCGTCAGAACGAAAACAAAGTGGGGGCTGTCTAAATAGTAGCCCCCCATCAATATGTCCTATTCAAGCACAAATTGTCGCAATCATTTGTACATCGTTTCTACAGAAATGTGAAGGCGAAATTTTCGTTTGTACACAATTAGGGGCGCCGTCAGAACGAAAACAAAGTGGGGGCTGTCTAAATGGTAGCCCCCACCAACATGTCCTATTCAAGCACAAATTGTCGCAATCATTTGTACATCGTTTCTACAGAAATGTGAAGGCGAAAATTTTCTTTTACACAATTACGGGCGCCGCCAGAACGAAAACAAAGTGGGGCTGTCTAAGTGATACCCCCACCATGTCCAATTCAATGACAAATTGTCGCAATCGTTCCTACATCGTTTCTACAGAAATGTGAAGGCGAAATTTTCGTTTGTACACAATTAGGGGCGCCGCCAGAACGGAAACAAAGTCGGGGATGCCTAAGTGGTAGCCCCTCCCACCATGTCCAGTTGAATCACAAATTGTCGCAATTGTTTGTACTTCGTTTGTACAGAAATGTGCAGGCGAAATGTATGTTCGCACGGAATTAGGGGCGCCGCCAGAACGAAAAAAAATGGGGGCTGTCTAAGTGGTAGCCCCCGACCATGTCCTATTCAATCACAAATTGTCGCAATCGTTTGTACTTCGTTTGTACAGAAATGTGCACCCGAAATTTTCGTTTGTACATAATTAAGGGCGCCGCCAGAACAGAAAAAATGGGGGCTGTCTAAGTGGTAGCCCCCCACCATGTCCAATTCAATCACAAGTTGTCGCATTCGTTTGTGCATCGTTTGTACAGAAATGTGCAGGCGAAATGTTTGTTTGAACAAACTTAGGGGCACCGCCAGAATGAAAACAAAGGGGGAGCTGTCTGAGTGGTAGCTCCCCCCACGATGTCCAATTGAATCACAAAGTATCGCAATCGTTTGTACATTGTTTGTACAGAAATGTGCAGGTCAAATTTTCGTTTGTACACTATTAAGGGCGCCGCCAGAACGAAAACAATGTGAGGGCTGTCTCAATGGTAGCCCCCCCATTTCCAATTCAATCACAAATTGTCACAATCGTTTCTATATCGTTTGTACAGAAATGTGCAGGCTAAATTATTGTTTGTACATAACTAAGGGCGCCGCCAGAACGAAAACAAAGTGGGGGGCTGTTTAAGTGATAGCCCCCACCATGTCCAATTCAATCACAAATTGTCGCAATCGTTTCTACATCGTTTGTACAGAAATGTGCATGCAAAATTTTCGTTTGTACATAATTAGGGGCGCCGCCAGGGCGAAAACAAACTGGGGGGCTTTCTAAGTGATAGCCCAATCACCATGTTCAATTCAATCACAAATTGTCGCAATCGTTTGTACATCGTTTGTACAGAAATATGCAGGCGAAATTTTCGTTTGTACACAATTAGGGGCGACCTCAGAACGAAAACAGTGGGGGGCTGTCTAAATGGTAGCCCTCCCACCATGTGCAATTGAATCACAAATTGTCGCAATCGTTTGAATATAGTTATAAAGAAATGTGCAGGCGAGATTTTCGTTTGTACACAATTAGGGTCGCCGACAGAACGAAAACAAAGTGGTGGGCTGTCTAAATTTTAGCCGTCCCACCATGTTCAATTCAACCACAAACTGTCGCACTTGTTTGTACGCCTTTGTACATAAATGTGCAGCTGAAATTTTCGTTTGCACATAAATGTCCCCCCCCCCAAAACGATAACAAACTATGGGCTCTCTAATTGATAGGCCTCCCACCATGTCGAATTCAACCACAAACTGTCGCACTTGTTTGTTACGGTTTTGTACAGAAATTTGCAGGCGAAATTTTCGTTTGTACACAATTGCGGGCGCGCTAAAACGATAACAAAGTATAGGCTACCTAATTGGTAGCACCTCCCTACGTCCGATTCAAAAGAAAATTATCTCAATTGTTTGCACATCGTTTGAGCAGTAATGCGCAGGCGAAATTTTTTTTCTAAGCTATCAGATGCGTGGACAGAACGAAAAAAAAAGGGGAGTTGTCTAAGTGCTAGCCCCACCATGTTCGATTGAACCACAAATTGTCGCGATCGTTTATACATAGTTTGTGCAGAAATTTGCAGGTAAAATTTTCGTTTGTATTAAATAATATACGGATGTGAGTATTTTTAATATCTGCGATCAACATTAACCGGTTTGAATAACGGTTGATGAGTTTGAAAATGGTTCCTATTGCACTAGTTGAAAAAAAATTCTTTTTCTCTGGCACACGGAAGAAAATGCCTGATTCTAATAGAACTTTTCACGTAGAATTTGAATCTGCAATCAATTTTTCTCCATCACCCTCAGTTTTCCCGTGACAGAGGTGTTTTTGGAAAATTTCCCCTCAAATTTCTTTTCTTTTTCTTTTTTTCTTTTTTTAAAACCATTTTCATACTTGTAGCTTGGGTACCTTAGGTATATAAACGCACAAATTATATTGTATGTTAGCCTGATTTATACTTAGTAAGCCCTCTAAGTTTCATAAGAATAGCATTATTCTATCTAGAGAAATAAACATATTTATATAAAAAATATGCTATGTGTACTGTTCATTTTACAATATTCATTAGTGCAGATAAAATCACATATAACTTCCACGAAAATTACAATATAAGCATGGTTTATATCTTATTGGATTTAAAATAAAACATATTTTCAATGATGTATACACCGTGTCACCATTTTATATCTACTTAATAAATAATACAAAAGAAGTGAGTGGTATCTTCTTAATAAATGGACACTTACTTACCTCAACTAATGTGTTTTAGTTGTCGACTTTCTTCTGTGTTTGGTTTCTGGAACATGTCTTTTAAGTGTCCAACAGTAATCAGCTAGCATTTTTGAACTACACTGTCACTGGTACCTCTTCTCCATGGAGGAAATGTCCTGATGAAAATGTTCCCCATACTCATCACTAACAGCACCAAGCTTTTCAGGAAAGAAATGCAGGTGGGAGTCTAGAAAGTGAACTTTAAGGGACATGTTGCAACCCATTTCATTGAATGATTGCCGGAAATCACTCACAATTTCACGGTAATTTGGGGCTTTCTTGTTTCCTAAAAAATTCTCTGTTAAACATTTAAATGGACACCAAGCTGCTTTCTCAACCTGATTTAAGAGATCCTCAAATTTTTGGTCACGAATCAAACATCTTATTTGGGGGTCTACAAAAATCCCTAGCGTCACTAACCGGAGGAATTTTTTCCTTGAGGTAACAAGATCCTGCATTACTTTTGTCCATTGCCCTAACAAAGTTTTTGAAGAGCCCCAACTTTATGTGAAGAGGAGGTAGAATTATCTGATCAGGGCTCACCAGTGAGGAATAAACAGCATTCTTCTGTCCAGGAGTTAATACATGCGTTGGCCATTCCTTCTTGATGTAATGTTCCGCTTTGTTCCTGCTGTCCCATTCGCAGAGGAAACAACAATATTTCGTATAACCGAGCTGCAAACCCATTAACAAAGAAGTGACTTGTAAATCACAGCAAACGGTCCACTTCTATTTCTCATATTGAATTTTTTCTAACACTATTTCGATGTTTTCATAGGTTTCCTTCATATTAGTTGCATAAGCCAAAGGCACTGAAGGAAATTTGTTGCTATTGTGCATAAGGACAGCCTTAAAACTAGTTTTGGATGAGTCAATAAGCAATCTCCACTCTGTACTTATATGTGCATGTCCAAGCCTATCCATCACAGCACAGACATTATTACAATACACTAAATCATTTTCTTGAGAATAGTAGTTTTGAAACTCTGTATGAAGGTTTCGAAAAATACACACTTTAGTGTCACGATGGAGCAGATTCCAGCCTTAAGTTTAGAATCAAGAAGTTCTGTCTGTGTATTGGAGAGTTTTAAATCCCGCATGAGGTCATTTAGTTCACCCGGAGTTATCAGATGGGAATCCAATGTAGATGTGCTTCCTACATAAGTAGGATCATCATCTTCATTTGGAACTTCAATAGTTGCCTCAAGTACGTAATCCTCATTTTCCGTAAGATGAGGAGGTGGTACCGGTACAGGTAATTCTGCACTGTGTGGAACTGGCCTAATTGCTGATGCAAATTAGGGTACTGTACTGTGTGGTTAGATTTACTGCTTATTTCTTTTATCTGTGTCATACAAAAGTAGCAGTCTGAAGAATGATCTTTTGGTTCCCTCCAGATCATCGGTACTGCGAAGTTCATGTTTCGTCCACCATTTGCCCACCCAGTCAGACGTTTCACGCAAGTACAACAAATGTAGTGAGGAACCCAGTTCTTATCCTGGTCTCCTACACAGCAACCAAAATATAACTGATAACACTTCCTCACAAGTGGAGTAAAACATCGACGTTGTGATTTAAATATCAGCTCCCCACATACATAACAGAAATTGTCCGGTTTATTTACACACTTCCTCGACATCTTGTATCCTGTAAGGTATCACACACATACATACACACACACACACACAGACACACACACACACACACACACACACACACACAGGAATCTACACTCTATCAAATTCCCACAAAATCCCTCTAGACATTCCCTCATACAAAAATGGTGACATGGTGTACACATCATTGAAAATGTTTTATTGGAAGTCCAATGAGGTATAAACCGTGGTATATTGTAATTTTCGTGGAAATTATATGTGTTGAAGACCGACCCGACCCCACCCGTGACCCAAATTGACTGACCCGACCCGACAACCCGACCCGAGCTGACCCGATTGGCCCGACCCAAAGTGACCCGAGTGAACCAACCCGAGGTGACTTAACCCGACAACCGACCCGAGTGACTTGACCTTACAATCTAACCAGTTTGAGAGAGCTAGAACTTTACAAAACTGCCACCAGAAAAAAAATGCTGACCAATTCTTATGCATAAACCATTGTTTCGGCTTTTTTTACTTGTAGTATAATTATCCTCCTCCTCCTCCTCAGTGTTCTCCCATTAATAAACAGGCCAGTTTCCGTGAACTAGGTAAGAAGCTTCCATTTTTGCGATTTCCCGCTAATATCTGCCTCGCAACCCAACATAAAGTACCACCCTCCTTATTACAATCTATCAATTCCAACCTTCTTACACACTCTCGCTCTCCTGATATCACCCCCTTTACTACATCCCTCAGAATGCAATCCCTTAGCAAGATCAAAACTTGTGATCCGTCCATTTTTCGCTTCCTTATATCGTCTAATATTGCTCTCGTCTCTTGCATTTTTTCAGCATTTCCTAATTCGTTTTCCTCTCTACCCTGCTAACCTTCTTTATTTTACTCCACATCCAAATTTCCAAGGTTAAAATTTAGGCAATCAAGTTCGAAAGTCAAAATAAAATTTGACTGAGTTCTGAAGACAAGTTCTGAAGGCTAAAAGAATAAAAGTTCTGAAGACAACATTATTTTCTAGTAAGGAATGTATATAGAACTTATTTTAATATTTTTTGCTGTGTAACAAACAACAATTTCATCACGTTAACATTCCGATTTTTCTATTTAAAAACAACGTTGCTGTCTGATAGAATCATAAGGAACTAATTGCACTGAAATATCATTCTGTAGGGAATTACCTTTTATTTTTTCTTGATTAATTTATCTAGAAGATATTTGCAACGTTATATAAAATTAGCAATTATTGCGGAGAAAGTCAAATCACTACCCCAGCAATAATAATAATAATAATAATAATAATAATAATAATAATAATAATAATAATAATAATAATAATAATAATAATAATATTTGAAGGTGACCAAGAAAGTTCTGTCTCTTTGTGGAGGTCTGTGTTCAATTTGCCTTCACACCGTGAGTTGAATGCGAATGGATATAAGGTGAAGGTCAGTTGTTGGACGAGACAAGACGAGACAGAATTTTCATGAAAGGGTACGAGATGAGACAGAGCTCTTTCAATAGAAACATATGCACTTTTCCAGACGAGACTACCTTCACGACACATTTTCGAAACGAGAATGCCCCAAACCAGGTCTCGTGAGCAACACTAGTAAGTATATCCAACATACTACTTGGTTGTGGCTGTTCAGATACACCGTGAACGTGCGTAAGGACTGAGTGAACATGGGGCCTTCACAGAGCGTCATAAGGGCTTGTTTGCTGTACGAGTTCAAATTGCTGCTCCGCGGGGCGGAAGATATGACAGACCTTTGGTGAGGGTGTCGTGACTACGCGGAGAGTGCAGTGGTATGACGGTTTAAGGACGGTGACGAAACACTCGAAGACGCACCACGTGCCGGAAGACAAACAGATGTTCAAAATAAAGATCTTCAGGCAGCAATTGAAGCGAAGACAGACATGTGAGGAACTGGTACTACATTTCAGTGTAAGTGGAGAAACCATTCGGCACCACCACCATCAACTTGGGAAGCACTGCAAGTTGGGTTTATAGGTCCTACATGATTTGACTTGGAGCCAGAAAGCAACGCGAGCAGACACCTGTGTTTCTTTGGTGTCTCGTCAGAAGAAGGAGCAATTTCTGGACAGGGTGTTGACATGTGATGGGAAGTGGGTCCTGTACGAAGCTCCACGGCGCCGTCATTGTTGGTTAGCATCCCATGAACCGGTTCAAAAACAGCCCAAGCCAGCACTACGCCAGAATAAGGTTCTCCTGTGCATTTTGTGGACTGCTCGAGGCATCGTTCATCGGGAACTGCTACCAGCTGGTCAGATCATCAATGCAACTGTGTACTGTCACTGTGTACTGTCTGGATCCAGCAGTTCTGAATCGCAAAGGGGTCCTCTTGTTACAAGGCAACGCTAAGCCCCACGTGGCTAAAATGACCCAGTACATCATTCTACGCCTTGGATGGAAAACACTATTGGATCCGCCATACTCCACGGACATTGTACCGTCCGATTATCACCTGTTCCATTCCTTGGGCAATCACATTAGAGAACGCCAATTCAAATCGCTAGTAGAGGTTCAATATGCACTTGATACCTTCTTCACTTCACTTCCCACCAAGTTCGACTGCGATGGAATCCATGGCCTTCCAGAACGTTTTCAGAAGGTCGTCGAGGCTGATGGAGACGATTTTTGATATTCCAGGTACGTCTTAGGTTACATACCAATGTTCGAAGGTGTTGGTGAAAAGGCGGCGGAACTTTCTTGGGCACTCTTAAAGTTATAATAATAATAATAATAATAATAATAATAATAATAATAATAATAATAATAATAATAATAATAATAATAATAATAATAATAATAATAATAATGTGTCCTGCCCAAAGGCAGATGTTTGACCCGAAGGTCCATGGGTATTGATTCCAGCTCGTACCAAGTAAGTTTTCTGGTGAACAAACCCCATGTGCATGGGTTTTCTCGGTGTTCTCCCATTTCCTCCCACTTTCTTCATTCAACCACTTCAATTATTTCTCATCATCACTGTCTCTCTTAGCGTTGGTGCATAACGTGGGACGTTAACTAGATATTTCCTTTCAATTTCACTTAATGTGACATTTAACTTGACATAGAAACGCAGAAAGGAAAAAAGTCAGTAGTAATATTAATTACAATACCAATTAGTTAATATAGGGTAAAATTAAAATTTTATTACTATTTCACCTTCAATTAGTCACATTTATCATTCATACACCAACTTCGAATTGAATTCTACAACAAAGCTCTTTATAGTATTCCGTATAGAAAATAAGTGAAGAATGTGACGACCCGACCCGAGTGACCCGACACGAGCTAACCCGACTGACCCGACCCGACAACCCGACCCGTAACCCGACCCGTTTGAGAGCACTATCAGAGGGGTACTATTTACAGTACAATTTATTTTGTATGGTTTAGCATACTTTAAGGCTACCATACTTTTTGAAAACAGAAAAAACGGGACGTCTTACAAATTAGTAGTAAATATTGCATTTTGTATTAATTTTATCTTTCGAATTTTACTACAGTATCGCACTAGTTATACAACTTAAAATAATGTATTAATATAGTCCATACTCAGTGGCGTATTTAGGGGGAGGGCTTCCGGGCTCAAGCCCCCCACCGAAATCTCACTTACTATAGTAAAGTATATGAAATATCTTGCAGAATTTTCATATTTTCAGGCAAAGCACCCCCGGAAGTTAGCAAAGCCCCTCCCGAAACAAAATCGTAAATACGCCACTGTCCATACTTAATCAACAGTGCTAAACATTATTATAGAAGCTAGAAGCTGTTATACAATATAAACGCAATCAGTGAACATACAATATTTAGGCAAAAATTATATTTTCAATATTATTACGCATACCACCTTTATATGCTCTACATGTCTATAAAGAAAAATATCCAGATTTATGAAGTTGTTTCAAAATTTCAATAGGCTGATTTATTTTTGTTAACCTAAAATGCGAACTAAAAGAAAGCAATTTGCATAATTGTTTTTCTGAAGCAGAAAAAAAATGTGTTTTCGGGGCTGGTCTGCAACGTCACAAGAATTTGTTGCCACCTCGGGGTATACATTCTTACTTTTAGTGATAAGAGTGCTACTTAGGAGGATTTAAACATTGCATGTTATATCCGGGGAAGCAGCGATTGCAATAATAATAAAGATTAGAATGAAATTGTTCCTATAGTATTGTCGGAATTAAAAGCAAAAGGAATAAGTCGATTTTATTATATTTTCAGAAATTTTGATATGTAATTAATAATAATAATAAAGAAAAAAACAGGACAAGAAGGAAAATTTCTGCACACCGGGATAAATTTTAAGAAACCGGGGCGTATGGTAGCCTTACATACTTATTTGCATGCGGAGTGTCAGTACGGAGCCACTACGTAGCAGAGTTGAAACAAAACCTCGTAAATAGGTTGCCAACTCAGGAAAACAAAATTACCGGCACACCCTCAAAATTCTCTGTACAAATGAGAAACTGAAGACTGTATTGATCGTTATTGTATTTACCAGCAATTGCCACTTGTTTAAAATTATCGAAACAGATGAATAATACTGGATATTAATCTTTATGTAACAATAGTTGATTCATAAAATGAAATTTACTCTTCACTTCAAACAAAGGAAATTGCTTTAAAAAGTCATTTTCTACTCTCAATAAATGAATAAAATTCTTTTACAATAAAATATAAGTGTTATCAAATTTGTTATATTAAATAAATAAAAACAACTGCCATACATTAAAAAAATATCGATAATGTATAATACAACGAAAATTTGTGTTTATAAAGGCACTGTTGAAAAATTTCGATGTTCAATGTTATATTCTGGATTGCAGATTCCAAAATACCGGTCAGAAGGGGTCTAATAAGAAGTTTGTACCGGTCACGGCCTTAATCAAAATCACAGCAAATACCGGCCAGTTAGCAACTCTACTCGTAAATCAGAATGCTGAATGCACCAAAATACTTCACCATGCATTCTATAGTTTCTGCAAAATGAATTTAATGAAGATGATCAAATAAAACAAAATACTGTGTTATAATTTTCCCTTTAACAGTCTACTTTGTGAATTTGTTATATCTTCCACTTATCAATTTCCTGTACGAGATGAGAATAACGGTTTCTGCGCAAGATAGAAAGAAAAAAATAAATTTTTCTCATAAGGATTCAGTTCACGTAAGAAATAATGAATAAGTTTAATAATAAGAGCCGAGGAGTGATAAACTAACTCAGCAATAATGATTGTAAGTATAAATATAAACATAAAAAAAACAAAAAAACATTTAATTCCATCATCGTTAGGATGGATGCCATTAATTGTGTACAAACAAAAATTACGCATGCATATTTCTGTACAAACGATGTACAAACGATTACGAAAATTTGTGATTCAATTGGACATGGTCGGGGGCTACCACTTAGACAGCCCCACTTTGTTTTCGTTCTGGCGTCGCCCCTAATTGTGAACAAACAAACATTTCGCCTGCCCGTTTCTGTACAAACGAATTACAAACGATTGCGATAATTTGTGATTGAATTGGACATGGTGGGGGGGGTACCACTTAGACAGCCCCCTTTCTTCTGTTCTGGCGGCACCCCTAATTGTGTACAAACGAAACTTTTGCCTGCACATTTCTGTACACACGAAGTAGAAACGATTGCGATAATTTGTGATTGAATAGAACATGTTGGTGGGAGGCTACCAGTTAGAGAGTCCCCCACTTTGTTTTCGTTCTAGCGGCGCCCCTAATTGTGTACGAACATACATTTTGCCTGCACATTTCTGTACAAATGAAGTACAAACGATTGTGACAATTTGTGATTCAATTGGACATGATGGGGTGGGCTACCACTTAGACAGCCCCTCACTTTGTTTTCGCCCTGGCGGCGCCCCTAAGTTTGTTCAAACAAACATTTCGCCTGCACATTTCTGTACAAACGATGCACAAACGAATGCGACAACTTGTGATTGAATTGGACATGGTTGGGGGCTACCACTTAGACAGCCCCCATTTTTTTTCTGTTCTGGCGGCGCCCTTAATTATGTACAAACGAAAATTTCGGGTGCACATTTCTGTACAGACGAAGTACAAACGATTGCGACAATTTGTGATTGAATAGAAGATGGTCGGGGACTACCACTTAGACAGCCCCCAATTTTTTTGTTCTGGCGGCGCCCCTAATTGCGTGCGAACATACATTTCGCCTGCACATTTCTGTACAAATGAAGTACAAACAATTGCGACAATTTGTGATTCAATTGGACATGGTGGGAGGGGGGCTACCACTTAGACAGCTCCCAATTTTTTCTGTTCTGGCGGCGCCCCTAATTATGTACAAACAAAAATTTCGCTTCACGTTTCTGTACAAACGAAGTACAAACGATTGCTATAATTTGTGATTGAATAGAACATGTTGGTGGGGGGCTACCATTTAGACAGCCCCACTTTGTTTTCGTTCTGGCGCCGCCCCTAATAGTGTACAAACGAAAATTTGGCCTGCACATTTCTGTACAAACAATGTACAAACGATTGCGATACTTTGTGATTCAATTGGACATCGTGGGGGGAGCTACCACTCAGACAGTTCCCCATTTTGTTTTCGTTCTGGCGGCGCCCCTAAGTTTGTTCAAACAAACATTTCGCCTGCACATTTCTGTACAAACGATGCACAAACGAATGCGACAACTTGTGATTGAATTGGACATGGTGGGGGCTACCACTTAGACAGCCCCCATTTTTTTCTGTTCTGGCGGCGCCCTTAATTATGTACAAACGAAAATTTCAGGTGCACATTTCTGTACAAACGAAGTACAAACGATTGCGACAATTTGTGATTGAATAGGACATGGTCGGGGGCTACCACTTAGACAGCCCCCAATTGTTTTCGTTCTGGCGGCGCCCCTAATTGCGTGCGAACATACATTTCGCCTGCACATTTCTGTACAAACGAAGTACAAACAATTGCGACAATTTGTGATTCAATTGGACATGGTGGGGGGCTACCACTTAGACAGCCCCCATTTTTTCTGTTCTGGCGGCGCCCCTAATTGTGTACAAACGAAAATTTCGCCTGCGCATTTCTGCACAAACGAAGTACAAACGATTGCGATAATTAGTGATTGAATAGAACATGTTGGTGGGGGGCTACCAGTTAAACAGCCCCAATTTGTTTTCGTTCTGGCGGCGCCCCTAATAGTGTACAAACGAAAGTTTGGCCTGTACATTTCTGTACAAACAATGTACAAACGATTGCGGCAATTTGTGATTCAATTGGACATGGTAGGGGCTACCATTTAGGGGAACTCCCTCGAGAGGAATCACTCTACTTATTTATTGCAAAAAGCAGAATTTAAAAATTCGCATTCGTCCAAAGTTATCGTGTGAAGTAACAGCCGTTTGTATGTACGTACTAATATTGATAAGTTCCACTACGCGATCCCAATTAATAGTTCATATACCCGCGCCACACACACACACTAGCATTTGTACACACGAAAGTATACCTGGTAGTATCCACACGCTTACGCCGGAACTAGAAACAAACAAAGACACACACACACACACCCACACAGGGAGAGAGAAAGAGAGAGAGAGAATATCTTGTTGTACCTTTATACTGAATGCACCATTACTCACAAAATCAGTTAAAAAAGAAAAAAGAAAAAAAGTTGTAAATGAAACTTTCAAAGATTGGTACCACTGCTGCGTGTCACACATGAGATTGTTCCATAAGGATTGATTCGTAATATGATGTATATGGGTTTCTTAATGGTAGTATAACAAAATGCCTTCAAATTGACCACTAAATAAAAAGTGAAATTTATTTCTCAAATTTTGTAAAATCGAAGTCGGTGGGCATTATGGGAACAGTCTACAATAACAATATATGCAAATAAATATTAATATACTTCACGTTTTCCAGTGGGTGCAAGAAAGCTTCGAATAGTATTTGTTGCCACAAGCATTAGCTGATGTAATATATATATATATATATATATATATATATATATATATATATATATATATATATATATATATATATATATATATATATATATATATATATTATTGCGCGATAAGCAGCAATAATCAAAAAGCTGGAAATTACCTATAGGGTCGCTGGCAAAAGAATGTGATAAAATGGGGGTCCTGATGTGAAATATGTTGAAAAAGCCTGAGATATTGCAACATCCAGTAACTAATGGGCTAACAAGGCTTGGGCTACCCTTTTGGCAGTGGTGAGAATCAAAGATTTTAAATCTGAAATGCCCTGTTTATTTCTTGATACGACCTTTAACACTATTACTTTATGTATTACTAATGGTAGCAGTTCCAGGAAAAGAAAGCATTTATCTCTCTCTCTCTCTCTCTCTATTTATATATATATATATTGTTAGCCAGGCTTACTCTAATTCTATTTGTATGGGGATCGTAGCAACTGAGTAAAACCAGACCCCACTAGAGAAATATCTTAAATTTCTCTCACAAATTTGCTCCTCAAACTTGAGCAAAAATTGTATAAATTGCAAACAAAACTTAATTAGAGTAATGATTACTAAAGCTGATACGTCAATTAGTAAAGCCTTTGTGTTCATGTTAATTCGATTTATTAGGAACAGGTTCGTACAAAACTATGGTTTCGAGAAGTTTAGATTGCTATCTGGAATTCGTGAAGGATAATAATAAAGGAATTTGGGCAAAATAAGAATGTCACACCTGTTACGTTGTTGGTTCCTTGCCGTCAAAAATATCCTTATCCACAGCTCTGTCTTCGGCTGATATAAAATGTCCTTATTTAGTTCGTTGGTCAGGGCACATAACAATAAACATCTTTCTTGAATCTTTCAAACACAATTTAAACTCGAATAATATCGCAATGATAATTTACAAGTCGTATACTGCGAGGCGCGTAGTACTTCAAAGATGTGACTCGTTTAACGTTTTATCTATACTCAGAAGTTACTCCGAGATTTTACTTCGGTGACTCGGTTGACGTTTCAGTAAACGTCTTTCGTTCCTCTCTTCTAATCTCTTCTACACACACACTAACTAAATTTTGAAAGAAACATTTTATACGACCGAAAAACGTGAGATTGCAGATTTCTAAGAAGTTTTCATATGGCAACGGCTTCAGCCAGCACGTGGAATCTCAGTTGAGAAAGAACATAGTGCTGACTAAAAACCTTTAAAATTTTGAGGACACAAAATTCCAGATATTTTAAATTCTGCCAATCTAAGAAATTACTGGAAATGATAAGTACAAAGATTTTACAATATTACAAATTGCTGATACAATTTTGAAATTAAAATGCTGATTTAGTGAAAGTTATTTAACAGTCTTCTTATGTAAGTTCTTTTGATGTAATATACTAGCTTGCAATATCTTGTTTCATAATAAAAACCAGGAATCATAATTAATCTGAACAAACTCCATGACATAATTTCTTTTTAAACCTTTGTAAGATGATAAAATAAAATTAAGTTAAATTACTTCTATAATATAATATATCGTTGCAGTTCTTCGATTTGAACTCAAGTACCTTAATATATATATATATGTGTGTGTGTGTGTGTTTAAAAATTTTGAGTTTTTTTGATACCTCTCATTAAAGTAATTAATAGTCGAATAGATGTAAATATGAGTTTTTTTATTAAATTTTAGCCACTGTCTAATGAGTTGACTTTGATTCTAACGCCCCTTTCAGCAGCTAGATCCACCTACTGATTAAAGTGAAATCCGAACCACATCAACTCCCGCCGGGAATTGAACTCTAGTCTCTCATGCCAAAGACGCGTACGCTAACCGCTTAACCACGAAGGAGCTCCTAGCTATTGTTTACAAGTATGAACTATCATTAAATTTTTTCCTGGATATAGTGTGATTTTCTAGCCATAGAAAAGTATTAAAATTAAGTGAAGAAATGTTGAAGTAACAGCTTCGCTTGTATTTTCAACTTTAAATAAACCACAATATGAGCAACATCTCACCTACTGAAAAGACAGTTAAATAGCGTATTTTTCAATTTGTGAGGTAATGCATTTTCCGTTTGCAGTGATTTATTTGTGGATTTTGTAGAAGGGAGGAATATATATATATATATATATATATATATATATATATATATATATATATATATATATATATACAAGATTGTGTTCCGTATAACAGAACAACTTTAAAGTGGGGTTGGGATAATGTTATTTTTAAACCTATCCAGATTGAAATTATGGTACTAGTTTGATAGGAGACTCCCAAGTTCATCATCTTTTAAACTTTTTTAAAAAAAGAATTTTATGATAAATACGAATAGGTACGTTAGATAAGATTTGGTTAGGTAGATTAGATTGCAAGCGTTAGTTACCTTACTACTTTTTGTTCTACTGCTGTGGACAAGTGTAAAGCATCCAGTAAAAGCCCTATAGTTGCATTGCAATTTGCACATCTTGTCATAACAAGTGTCACACTCCTACGTAAAACGGTTTTCCTATGAGAAGTAATTCTTTAGTCTGTTCTAATTTGGTCCTTGCAGTAACAACACGCCCTCTCGAAGTGCCCCTCCCCCTGCCGTTTCTGCCGTATGGTTGCTTTCAGCCTGTCCAGGGTTGGCAGTAGGTGTCTGCATTAATGGTCGTACCCTTTTCCAGAAATTCAACATGAATAGCACCGAGACGGTCCCAAAAGACAGTAGCCATTGTTTTCTGGGCAGATGCTATTGTCTTGCATTTCTGGGCCTGTGGTGACGATGGATGTTTCCATGTCATGCTCTGACATTTGGATTCAGGTGTCCAGAGAGGTATCGGAGTTTCATCGCCCGTTATGATGCGATGAAGGAAGGAATTTCCTTCGTCGGCATAATGTGTGAGGTGTCTCAGGGAAATGCCCATTCGCTGGTTTTTGTGTTCGTTACTCAGAAGCTTGGGTACCCAGCGCGCACACACTTTTGTGAAGCCCAATTGGTCATGGACGATACCGCTTACGGAACCATAAGAGATATTCAATTCATTAGCTATGTCCTGCAACCACACTCTTCTGTCTTCACGAATCATGGCATCGACGACAGCCACATTCGTGTCGGTGATGGACGTTGATGGTCTGCCACTTCTGCCATAATCTGTGACAGTACTCCTACCACTTGCAAATGCGTTACACCACACGTACACTTGTTTCAGCGACATAACACTATCTCCGTAGACCTGCACCAATTCTCGATGAATATCACATGGTTTTGTTCCCTTGGCCCAGGAAAAACGAATGACACCGCGCACTTCCTCCTTGGTGTAATGTTCCAGTCATTACGCCATCTTTGAGTTGCTCTCAGCACCAGACGGGTGGACATAGAATGTTGTACAAGCCGTCACACTTCTATTACCAGATTACCTGTAACATGGAAAAGAATTAATTAGCTACACACAATACTATGGGTTTGACAGGCAATTTCACCTTACTTTTTGATTTATCCTTGTAGAAGGAGAAAGACGCTACTAAATGTCATTCCTTATTATCATAAGCGAGTTTTCGTACCATTTTGCTCCTTGTACTTAATAAAATTAGATTCAGGGGTGTGTGCACCTATCAATGTTCTGCTAAAAGTGAACTTTTGGCCAACAAAAAATACTGGCATTAAAATGAATCCAGAATTGAACAAAGACAGGGATAAGCTGAAGCATGATTTACGGCATCTTATCTAATACTGTCTTTAGAAATTAACAATACTTTCATACCGTACCTCACTTTAGTAGTACGTAGAATAGTGTAGCAATACGAGGTTCTTTTACATCGAATACCGTCTTTTTCCCAGTTGGTTTGTTAGTAGTAGCATGATGTCATGATGTCCATTTCTTATCCAGTTGATGTCATACTTTTCTGCATTGAACGAGGTCATATCTGGTCCATTAACGTTTATAAAAAGAATAAATTCGAGGGTTTTTACAGATAAATGGTTTCTAGTAGCAGTATGCTGGAAGTTTAAGCTGGAAAAGCCTCTCTCACACTCTGCAGAAGAGACTGGAAGAACACTAATTTCCCTGTTAAGATTTTGTAGATTTGGGCCAATATTAGGTTCCATCTTATGCTCTCGAAATTCCTGCAGAATTTTGGCTGAATCATCAGAGGAAAATTTTAATTATTTTATTTTTTATTTTATTTTATTTTTGAAATTTACATCACTTCTTTGTCGCCGTTTAACATTCTTGCAGACAATTATTCTCGCCAATTGGATTGTAGCAAAACCTTTTGGAAAGATTCATACTTTCATATATTTTAACTATGGAATCACAAACCTCTCTGCCTATTGTTACCTATACTTAAATAAACCTTAAAATATATTGCTACGCACCTGATTAACTACAGTACGGAGATACACCATGAGAACAGATTTATGAGACACAGTGGAGGATTCGTCCATCATTAGCGCGAAGGGTTGATCGGAATTCGCAAGATACTAGGTCATTTTTCGTTCATTTCTGTAGCTATAAAGTCAATAATATTTGAACACGTAACCTTAGGGTAGAGAACTTGTTCGTGGTTCATTCCATTTATTTCTTACTATTTAATAAAATGCACGGTAAACGACAGACGATTTTCCGCAATAACATAAGCAGTTCTAAATATCACAGTTGTCTTTTCAACACGATTTCATTCACAATTAACACGAAAGCTACTTACTTTCTTACTTTGTGTACCGGAATTACTTGCCTTTTAATCGTCAGGAACTTTTCCTTTATTAAAATATAGTCTAATATTCATTTCCTTATGTTCTTTTTAAGGTGCTTGTCAACGAAGAAAGTACCAATTCTCAACTGCAGTGACCACTGGCGCAAATCCCGGGGGGACGAGGGGGACATGTCCCCCCAATCTTGGTCCTGGGGGGGACTGTCCCCCCCAATAATCTGACTTAAAAAGTGCTTTTGCGGATAAGTGTGATGATTTGTGTCCGACTGTCACAAAGGAATGTGAGGTGAAATTGATTTCTCTTGGCTTTTCCATTTCTTTTAAAAAGAATCGTATTCTGTAGTATTTCAAACTGAACTTCGTGCTGTAGTGCGTTTAGTAGTCTCACCAATATGTATTAATTCCACTTCCGCTACTTGGGCACAAATTGCAATAAATGTCAGAGGAGGATATGCCCCTCTCCTAATGCTGAAAAATTGTTTCACATGTAGGTACGGGCACAAATTCCGGGGAAATGGGGAGACATGTCCCCCCCCAACATTGGAACTGGATTCTCTCCCAATAATCCGATTTGGAAAGTACTTTTTGCAGATAAGTGTGATGATTTGTGTCCGACTGCCACAAAGGAAAGTGAGATGAAATTGGTTTCTCTTGGTTTTTTCATTTTAATGAAAATGAAGGTGTGCGACTGTGTGTGACGTAACCTGATGTGAAATCTTATCTCCTCCTCTCCCCTAGGCCCTAGAACACGAAGAGTAAAGTCTATATAAACTACCCAATGCCAATAGAACCCATCTTTTCAGTAAATGCGCATTTCATCTATTTGTAGTTTCAGCCTAAGCATCTACTCATGCTTCGTAAGCCAACTCTATGGCCTATGGAACCCGGAGGTTCAATGTCGCATTCACAAAAGCTCTCCATTGTATTCTATCTTTAGCCAACTGGATTCAGTTTCTACTTTGCATTCCTATTTTTGCGAGATCCATCTTAATATTGTCTTTCCATCTGCGCCTACGTCTTTCTAAAATGGTCGTTTTCCGATTGACCTTACCGCTAACACTTTGAAAGCGTTCATACTTTCTTCCATCCTGGCTATATGTCGTGCCCATCTAACCCTCCTCGACTTGATGACCCTAACAATGTTTGGTAAGCCGTATAATTTATGTGGTTCCTCGTTATGAAGTTTTCGCCATTCCCCATTCCCGTTTCTCTTGGATCCGAATATTCTTCTGAGGATTTTGTTCTCAAATACTTTCAGTCTATGTTCATCCCTCAGAGTAAGCTACCATGTTTCGAAACCATACAGAACAACAGGCATGATTATCGTTTTATATATTTTAAGCTTCAAATTCCTCGACAGAATTCGCGACAAGAGATTTTGAACTGAATAATAACACAAATTTCCTGTTTTTAGTCGACATTTAATTTCTTCTTGAATATGATTTTCGTCTGTTAATATTAATCCTAGATTTTTGAAAGTATCCACTTTATCAAAAGCATTCTTTAATATTTTAACGCATTCATAATTTGCCGTGTTACAGTCCCGACGAACTTCCATGTATTTAGTTTTCTCTGCACTTCTTTCTATTGTTCTCATATCATCCCCTATTAAATTTACATCATCAGTGTACGCACAACCTGGTGAACACCGTTCAACTCTAGGCCCTGGTTGCTATCTTTGATTTTCCTTACAGCATATTCCAGGGCAAAGTTGAATAATAATGGCGACAACGCATCTCATTGTGTCAGGCCATTCTCGACGTGAAAGCTCGTGGCCAAAAATTTTCCTACTCGGACTTTGCTTTGGGATTCATTTAAACATACCTTAATTAATCTAATTAGCTTTTTAGGTATTCCAAATTCTGTAAGAACGTTGTACAATGTTTCTCTCCTAACCGAGTCGTAAGCCTTTCTAAAATCAATAAATAGTTGATGTACCGGATTACTGTATTCCCACTTCTTTTCGAGTATTTGGCGAATGGTAAATATTTGGTAGATAGTTGATCGATTTCGTCTAAATCTGTACTGATAATCTCCAATAATTTCATCTGCGTATGGGGTCAATCTTGCTAATAGAATGTTTGAAAGCATTTTATAGGATGTTGACAAAAGAGAGATGCCTCGATAATTTTACAGCTAGTTTTGCCGCCTTTCTTGTGGATCGGAATAATGATTGATTCTTTCCACTCTTGTGGCATTTCTTCGTTGTTGTAGATAAGGAAGATGAGTTTGTGTATCCTTTTCCACAATTTTTCGCCTCCAGCTAAAATTAACTCAGCCGGAATTGCTTTTACACCCGGAGATTTGTGTTTCTTTAATTTCTTTATACCGATTTCTACTTCTATTCGATTGGGTTCTGGAATATACGGTTCTGCGGTGTGTATCTCCTTTTCTCCACGCACATTAGTTTTCGGCTGCGTGTTAAGCAAATCATCAAATAAATCTTTCCATCTATTTAAAATGCTATCTGTATCAGTGAGAACTGTTCCATCAGCTTTCTTTAATATAAGCACGAGGTTGATAGCCTTTCTTAAATTCGTTGATCCTTTTATACATGTCCCGAATGTTTTTATTTTTACTATTATCTTCAAGTTCCTTAATTTTAGCTTTCAAAAAATCGCGTTTCTTCGTTCTAAAAGTTCGGAAGTTTCCCGCCTGATGTCTACGAAATTTTGTGTATTTATTTCATTCGGATTTTGTATCCAACGTAATTTTGCCTGTTTTCTCGTCTCTGCTAGTTCGAACCATGGTTTGTCCCTACGTATTTCCGCGTGTCCTAATTTTTCTTTTGAGGGAGGATGCTTCGTAAGCAAAGAAAAGAATTCAATAGCTGGAATATTTTTCTCCATAATCTTAAGGTTACATCTGTTAACTAAAGAGTATATGACATGCGTCAGATTTCTGTAACGATTTTTGTAATATTATTGAGATTATCATCATTTTGCTGAGAGAGTATTGTTGCGTCATACATAATTGATATTCTTTCTTCATAGCTTTCGGGAAGTCATTATTTACATTATTATAAAATAATTTTAACGTGGATCTTTGTGGATGACTAATTAGAAACGTATCAATTATAAATACGCATGTATTCAGATTTCAGAATGTGTTCACGGCAGTGATTTGTAATACTGATATGTACTACTACTTCATCTACATCGCCTAATATATAATATACTCTAAAACAGTTGATGAGGTTCATCTACCGTAATATGAGTTTCATCTCCCTTCTCTAGAATAAGCCTCAAATCTGCCCACCTCCCAATTTGGAAGACAACGAATGGCGTATTTAGGATTTGTTTCGAGGGGCTATGCTCAACACAAGGAAGGAAGTGGGCAATTGCCCACCTGAGTTTGAGAATTAAATATATTTTAATTTATGCATAAATTAAAGTTATAATGGCAAGAATTGCAGACCGATAAATCCTATATGATATGATACAAAAATTTAGGAGTGAATCTAACCCTTTATTCTATTCATACAAGAAAAACGAAGCATCCTCTTGGCCTTCCTAATTTCCCGGGCTAATTATTCCCCCGTTTTGATTTCCTTTAATTCAAACATTTCCTTCTTTTAAAAATAACTAACCGATATAATTTTTCCTTTGTTATAATAACCAAAGTCCTGTCATGTTGATATCCGGGCAAGTTGGTGTGGAACACCAGTTTCGCTTATCAACTCCTCTTAGTTTTGGTGTTATTGATGACGGCCGACTTGAATCACAACTGACAACGGTCGAGAAAGTATGATAAGCGAAATTAAAGAAAGTAACATCAAGGAAAAGAAACAGAAAAGTTGAAAGGATGAAAGAAAGAACTAAAGGACGCGTTCTTACATGGAATGAAATTTCACAAATACAGTATTATTTCTGAACAAAGAGCATAAGAAAATGGAAAGTCAATGACATTCTTAGAAATGGTAAGAAGGATTATTGTTGTACGTGGAATGCGAAAAACTAACAAATTTATTTCGGGCGGGGGGAGCTTAAGCCCAACCCGATAGCCCCCTAAATACGCCACTGTAGACAATTCTGCTTCCCTGATCTTTCACTGCATTGTTTTTCAACTTTATAAATATTTTGAACATCGCTTATATATATATGGGAAAGGTCTTACCCGTCCCCCCAATGTTGAAGACAGATTTGCGCCGATGGCAGTGACTGCTCACTATATTATTATTATTATTATTATTATTATTATTATTATTACAGGGTGTCTATCGGTCAAGAAAGTCATGAATGTCACGAAAAAGTCACGAAATCAGAAAACGGTCATGAAAATCATGAAAAAGTCACGATATTAGCTTTTGGGTCACGATTTCTTTTAACTGTACAAATGTAAGTCCAGATTGAAAAATTTTGTTCTGTGAAACGTCAAAATTGACCATAAAAAATGTCTATGGCCGGCTTTAGACGCTACCAAATCGCAAGCAAAGTACGTTTCTATCGCATGGATGAAAATTCGGCCTAATTCGCATGCAAATTCGCTCTTCAAAATGTTAGGAAATTTTATGATTTGGTAAAGAAAAGGCCACGAAAAAGTCACGAAATTTAATTTTTGACTTTTAGTAGACACCCTGTATTATTATTATTATTATTATTATTATTATTATTATTATTATTATTATTATTATTATTATTATTATTATTATTATTATTATTATTATTGTGTTACTCAGATGAAGTATGTTAATCAGTGGTATCAGCTGCAAGATTTTTCTTTGGGAAACAATTCTATAAACAAGACCAGCATAGCTGGCAACAATAAACATACTAAAAAAGTAAAGAAATGTTACTAAAATATGGAGTTGAATTATTGTACTTTAAAATCGAATGTATAGCCTAAGAAAGGTGGAAAATATCTTCCCAGGCTGGGAAGATAGAATTAAATTTAGAAACAGGGAAACCAAAACTTAGAAAGGGGGAAATTCCCAGGCTTCCCTGGCTACAAATAAATCCCTGACTGTATGTACGCCGGCTCACTATTTTCATTATCGCCAACGTCGTTGGTCTAGTGGCTAGTGCGTGTCTTTGATCTGTGTGGTTCTGGGCGCAATTCTCGCTGGGAGAGAACTGAAATTTGAACATATTATGGTGCTTCGGGTTCCACCTTAAACTGTAGATCCACGTCACATGTAGGCTTGATAGTGAAAAGTGGCGCTACATTCCAATCATCAAACAAACAAACAAACATTTCCATTATTCCTGACCTGATAGAAGTTTCCCACCTTCCTACCTTCTCAAAATTGTTGCCTCTAAACAGAAGTTTTAAGCAGGTAGCACCTCTATAATATTGTTAAATTATTTTAGAAAAGGATAGTTGTTATATACAAAATAAAAATAATAAAAAAATAATGGAATCACATGAATTATCAAAAACTGGCAGTTTAATTATTATTATTATTTTAGTTCTAGCCCATATTAATACAATGAACTGTTTACTTAAACTACATAGCGTGAAATTGTCAAGATATATCGAGTCAATCATTATATAGGGTGGCACAAAAGTAGGTATACAATACCGTTCTAATCAGCTCATTGCATTTTTTTTCATTTCTTATTGAAGACAGGTTCTTTATTGTTTCTTCTTAATGCCTTTTTCCTTTCACCTTAAGCTCCGAACAACCGAAGCAAAAAAAAAAAAAAAAAAAAAAAAACTATATATGTAACCAAGAACGTTCTGTCGCTTTTCGTGGAGATCTGTGTTCAATTGTCCCTCACACCGTGAGTTAAATGCGAATTGACATAAGACGAAGATCAGTTGTTGGTGTGAGTATATTTATTTATTTATTTATTTATTGTAACAACACAACAGGCGTTCTGCCCATTTACAGTGTTTTTTTTTTTACATACATGGTGAAATGTCATTATTTTTACGGAAGAAAAACATACAGAAATGTTTATTGTTTCATTAATTAACTCAGCTCATCATACTACAAATTGTATTCCTAAACATTTTTCAGACATGTTGAATACGTCTAACATTTCACATTTTTCTTTAATATTATTGTAGTAAGAACTCATTGTCCATAAAGGGGATTTATATAGGATGTCAATACGTGCTTTCTTACAGTACATGGTAATACTATTGACTATTGTTCAACCTCGTTCTAGACGTCGGAACATGCAGAAATATATTAGAACTTAGTTCTATGCAATCAATTTCATTTTTTATTATTTTATGTAGAAACACTAAATCATTAACATACCTACATTGCTCTAATGTCAGTATATTGAAATTATTTGTTAGTTCTGGGTATATGTATGCAGGGTACAGTCGTTTATATATATATATATATATATATATATATATATATATATATATATATATATACAGGGTGTTTCAAAAAGACACGGCAAAAATTCAGGGGCAGATTCCTGATGGGTAGACAAGTAAAAAAGTTCATATGAACATATGTCCGGAAATGCATCGTTACAGAGCTATAGCCACTGACACCAACTGACGGTGTGAAATAGGCACTTTCTGTCCGGAACTGTTTCCCGACGTATTACCAGAGTGTCGTGTGTGAAAGAATATGCAACACAGGTTCGAACGAAATTAATTATGCCGATTGCGCGTTGAATGGTACAAGAGTAAGAAAAAAACACTCACAAATAATGCATAATAACTGGTACTTTTAATGTCCGTATTGGAAAGTGCAACGCCAATACAAATGGCAGTGAGAAAAACGCACCCAAAAATGCAATTACACATGCTCATCAGGCCTAAGAAAATACCATAACGAAAGCATCGTGCAGGAGCTACAACCCAAGGAATGAAGGAGGGAAATGTTGAACGCAAGATGTCTCGCGAGTAGGTGTGGAGGAGTACCATGGCTGACAACAAGAATCATTTCTGATGGACAGCATTTCTAATTAGATTAGTTACAAGTTAAAACATAGCATTTGCCGAAAGATGCATGAAGCTTTGGACGCACTCTCAGGTGTAGGAGGCCGTTGCAACATTAACATCTCGAAGGTATTGAAGACAGAAAATGTACTGTAATTGGAGCTGGGTACAATGTGAGCTGAAGTGACAGTAGTGCTGTGAAACATAAGTGTACATTGCTTGGCCTTCACGCTTACCAGATCTAAATCCATTGAACTATTACCTGTGGGGACATTTAAAGTCGTTGGTCTACGCATCTGCTGTGGATACTGAGGAGACGCTTCGTATTCGTATCGAAGCAGCTTGCCAGCGACTACGGAACACCCCTGGTACTTGGGCACGCATTCGTTCATCCATGCGGCGACGGGCTGCAGCTTGCATTCGGGCAGAAGGACATTTTCAGCACTTACTGTAAGGTACTACAGTATCGATTTTGTAGCGCTGGCGATGCACACAATTTATTGTTTGTGGTTGTAACTCTTGTTTGATGCTGGTTCTTTGGACTTTATGACTATCCCTGTGTCGTTTTGCTTTTCTCACTGCCATTTGTATTAGTGTTGCACTTTCCAATACGGACATTAAAAGTACCACTTATTATGCATTATTTGCGAGTGTTTTTTTTCTGATTCTTGTACCATTCAACGCGCAATCGGCATAATTAATTTCGTTCGAACCTGTGTTGCATATTCTTTCACACAAGACACTCTGGTAATACGTTGGGAAACAGTTCCGGACAGAAGGTGCCTATTTCACACTGTTAGGTGGTGTCAGTGGCTATAGCTCTGTAACGATGCATAACTGGACATATGTTCATATGAACTTTTTTACTTGTCTACCCATCAGGAATCTGCCCCTGAATTTTTGCCGTGTCTTTTTGAAACACTCTGTATATATTAGTAATCTCAAAAACTTATACTGTACTCTTTCAATCATTTGGATATATTTCCCATTATGAGGAGTTCAAATAACAGAAGCATATTCAGTTGGGGCCTGATTTACGAATAATATAGTTTCAAAATTGTTATGTCTAGGAAAGTCTCTACTTACACGACAAACAAATCCAAGACTCCTATAAGCATTGTTTGCAATAGTTTCCACGTCATTTGCGAAAGTTAGTTTTGGGACGAAGGTAACACCAAGGTCTTTAACAGTTTCCGGCCTACAAAGCTTTATACCGTCAATAGTATAATCATAATATTTTTATAGTATAATCATATTTTCTAGTAAATGTGATAGCTTTACATTTAGTTATGTTTAGACTAAATTTATTCACGTGGCACCAGTGTTTTACATTTTCAAGTCTTCCTGCAAGTTTTTACAGTCTTCAAGCAATTTGAGTATATAATTCTAAGTCATCTGGAAAGAGTAAAGTATGCGATTTCTTGATGTGCTTAGTTATGTCATTGATAGAAATAATAAAGGTCCAAGATTTAATTGTTCCGGTACTCCCGATGTAGCATTAAAATTTTTGGAGATATGACCTTTATCAGCAACAGATTGTTTACAATCACTTAAGTATGATGTGAAAAGTACTAATGCTTACTTAGAAAGATTCAGAAAAGCTAGTTTATCAAGTAAGATCCAACATACTACCTGGTTGTGGCAGTTCAGTTACACCGTGAACTTGTGTAAGGACAGAGTGAACATGGGACCGCCACAAAGCATCATAAGAGCGTGTATGCTGTACGAGTTCAAACTGGGGTCAAACGCCGCTGCATCGGGGCAGATTTGCCAGACCTTTGGTGAGGGTGTCGTGACTATGAGGACAGTACAGCAGTAGTTTAACAAGTTTAAGGACGGAGATTAAACACTCGAAGACGCACCACATGTGCGGAAGACCAACACATGTACACAATTATGATCTTCAGGGAACAATTGAGGCGAACAGTGGCCAGACATGTGAGGAACTGGAACTACAATTCAGTGTGAGTGGGGAAACCATTTGGCAGCATCTCCATCAACTTAGGAAGCATTACAATTTGGGTCGATGGGTCCCACATGATTTGACTCCAAGGCAGAAGGCAACTCGAGCAGACACCTGTGTTCCTTTGTTGTCTTGCCTGAGGAAGGAGCCATTTCTGGACAGGATGTTGACATGTAATGAGAAGTGGGTACTGTACGAAGCTCCACAGCGCCGTTATAATTTATTAGCATCCCATGAACTGGTTCCAAAACAGTCGGAACCAGCACTGCCCCAGAAAAAGGTCCTCCTATGTGTTTGGTGGACTGCTCGCAGCATCATGCATCGGGAACTGCTACCAGATGCTCAGAGCATCAATGCCACTGTGTACTGTCAGCAGTTGAACTGTGTTCAAGAAAAACTCAAAATTCTGGAACCAGCGCTTTTGAATCGCAAAGGAATCCTCCAGTTACTGGAGAACGCTGAGCCCCACGTGGCTAGGATGACCCGGGACACTATTCTACGTCTTGGATCCGAACACTATTGCATCCGCCATACTTCCCAGACATTGTACTGTCTGATTATCACTTGTTCCATTCCTATACAATCACCTTAGAGTACGCCAGTTCAGATCCCTAGTAGAGGTGCAAAATGCACTTGATACCTTCCTCGCTTCACGCCCACTAAGTTCCACCACGATGGAATCCATGGTCTTCCAGAACATTGGCAGAAGGTCGTCGATTCTGATGGGAACTACTTTTGATCTTGCAGGTACGTCTTAGGTGACATGGATGTTCGAAGGTGGTGGATGAAAAAAGCGACTGAACTTTCTTGGTTACCTTTATAGAATGTTATACTTGATGAATGCAGCGGTGTATACCTACTTTTCGACCACCCTGTACTGTAAGAAAACAGCCGCGATTTCTGTATAGATGCTAAATGTTTCATTATTTTTAAAAGTCTGATAATATCATATAGTTATTTAATAATGGGTATCCGGATGGCTGCAAAAGAAGACATTTTGATTTAAAATTTTAATAGATATTCGCTTCTCTATATGAAACGTATATGCCATTATTAATGGCAAACTTGTACACACTGTGTACATATATAGATTAAAAAAGAAGAAAAGAAATGGATAATTTTAGTCAATCAAATAAGAATCTTCACACAAATTAGAAAAAATTGTGTAATTTCAATCACCAAACTGAACAATTTGTTACAGAGAGATAACAACCAAGTTTGTCATTTACCGAATTTGTTCTGTAACATAGGATCATCTCTTAGGGAAAACTAGTAAGCGACAATGAGCTAAAACAGTTTGGCATAGTTGCTTAATATTTTGTACATGATTTACCTATTACCTATGATTTACAAGATTTACCTATGATTTTTATATCAGATGTGTTGCAACATTAAATATCATACATTTTATAATACATTATTTTTTGACTAAATTTATTAATTATCTTCTTTTGAAACATGCCTCATTTTGAATACATACCTTTTCGATTTATTTTTTACCTCATGTTTAACAAATTTTATTCGTTGCTTGTTACAGGATGTCAGAAGTTCCTCTACTAGCCGCGTGAGTTCCTAGGTGTGAGCATCACAGAGAGCAATGTCAGTGTAATTCTTGTTAGTTTATTTGCTACATACTAGAGTTGACTATTAGGCCCACATATACGAACCACATATCCAGTGGATCTGTATGTACTACATCGTGCTGACTGTACACACAGGTGTGTGCGTCGTCATGTCTTCCTCCACATGTTGCGGAGCATCTAAAAAGAAGTAATCGTTGGATAGTTGTTCTCCTCACTTTTGTGGAATTCTTAGTCTCTCCTGTACCGACGATGAGAGATATATGACTTGACTATCCTCCACAATGAGTTATCAGGTGTTGTAAGGTCCGGGCTTCGTGCCGGCCATTTCAATGGGGTCGAACTGTGTAACTGCAACCCCTCACATCAGTCATGGCCTAACAACTGAAAATCTCCATGTGACAATGAATAGAGATGCCAGACACTGCTTGTTGTGACCATGAAAACAGTATTGTTAACACAACAACTGAAATTGTTGTCAGTGGTACTCAAACATAGTACAAGAAGTTCTCGGACACCTTGTATTACAAGTGAAGTATACCTTATATGCTTATGTCATAATACATTTCTCTTTGTTGTGTATCCTCTACTCTACTACGTATTTTTGTATGCGTCTATCACATAAACAAATTCGATTACATATCCTCATATATTTCTAAACATTTGTGTTAGTTATTTTATTGAACTTGTAAATAGCTTAACAGAACTTTATTGTGCTCCGTTTCGGAACATTAAATATATTTGGTAGAATTGAGCTAAAATTTACTTTTAATATTACAATTATGGGCAATACAGACAGATGAATTAGAATAATGAACAGATCAAATTTCAAAGTGCAAGAGTATGATCGGGATGAGAAACGAACATGAGTCTCTGCGATATGAAGCTGTGCCTCACCACGCTAAAAGTCCTTCCTTAAACCAGTCTCACATGAGGACAGTGATGCAAATTTGAGTTGTCGGATCAGACTTCTTTTTGTAGGACACCAAGAAAGGAAAGATGTATCAAAATCAAGTGTAAGACAGCATTCATAATGACATAGGCACAAGAATGACACAAAGAGATACTGATGCTAAAAATGCTCAGATTTGAAGTGCAGTGTAGGTGGCCATATTAATTATTTAAACAGACTGAATAGCGGTCTTATCATTTTCTGGCTATTCCCATAGTTATCGTTCTCTTTAAAAACTACATGTCCTATTCGCTGTTGCTTGTCCGGCGATTTGTTTTTATAAAGTTTTTCCTTTTATCTTGGACATGATATCACATCATTCCAACCTACTCTAACCTTGAAGAAATAAACAAAGCGTTATATGTAATCACAAAGGATGCTCAATTCTAATTACAAGCACCACATCATGATTTCTAACTGCCTTTGTTTTATGAAAGGCAGCATCATTTTAGTACCAACTTTACTGGGAGACATCGCCCATCGTTGTGCAAAATATACGTGAAAACTAATATTAATAAATATTACGAACTGATACCATAAATATCTTTTCCAATAACAAAACAATACAATGCAAACACAGCTATCAGTGTACGTAATGTACATTGTACAACACTTAATGCCCTAACGACTTTGAAAATCATTTAAGCTGTAAAATATTTACTGTGCAAGTTTATTAAAACATATTTAATAAACACCCTGGCTACCACATATTAAGTCATATGTAGCTAAATATGTGCTTCAGCGATCATTCTCCAAGCTAGTAGTAAAAGACAATTCAACTCCACCTCGGCTGTAAATTTTTCTGCATAGATCGTTAAAAAACAATTAGTGACGTGGTAAGCCACAACCCACTGACAATTAATGAAACTTACTAGAAATGCCCTAAAGTAAAAAAGTTTGTAAACAGAACGCTGCAGCCTAGCTGTTGCGCACCTAATCCTACATTTCCCCACTCCCTTCTCCGCGACGATGATCTTTTGCAGTGTTGCAATCTGCAGGGAGCGGAATGGTCTGAGGATTTTCTACAACATTTGAGTGTAAATGTTGTATATTGACTGTGCCAGTTCGTACCAATGAAAAAATAATAACAAAAAGAGAAATTTTCCTTTGAGAAAGCGTGAAGGGATCGCCCCGTCGGAAAGCGTCATTGCTTAGTGTATCCATGAGGGAATCTGCACGGGCCCGGCCCGTGAATTAATAATATGAGACCCGACCCGGGTTAGAAATATGTTTTAGCATTTAGGCCCGACCCCATATGATAATCAAATGAGCCCGAATTACCAAAACTTAACAATTAAGGCAAAATTGTATTTTTCATTTGCAACAATTAGATGTTTAATTTTGCAATTTAAAAGCTTTCATGATTCAGAGACAACAAGGAAATAAAGGTTATCCAGTACATTTAGTTAACTATAAATTCTCTAAAAAAAAGTCATTATATAAATTCTCATATAATATAAACTGATATTGTCTTGAAGAAAAAAACCAAGACACGTTGTTCCCAATGCTCTTGTTCCTTTAATTCAGTGTAAGAAGCAGTATTTTCACTCAGACAAGCTAAGCATATTTATTTCTGTTACTTTTAGTTTTTCTCTATTATACAGCTTTTCTCTCAATTGCACAGTGATTTTAAGTGTGGGCATCTTAAGTTGCAAATTTAGGTGTGCATTAAAAGTTCTCCAGAAAATATCGTTGTATTATGTCCGAAAAGGTCCCCAGAAATATGATTGTTTATTTAAAAATTTACGGCCCGGGCCCGGCCCTAGGCCCGAGCTCGTGCAGACCTTTACCATGAGGTTGCTTACCTACTAAAAAAAGGTAAGATTCGGACTTTAAACATTTTAGCAGGTGATATTTGTTGTAACATAAGTTTGCTGAGTTAGTATCACTGGAACTTTCAAAGACAGACCAATGGATGGAAGAGTAGTGGGGAGGATGGCGGAATACGAAGTACTGCGCAGCGTTCTGCGCATCTTGGTTTGACACAAAATAACAGCTTCAGTACAGTTACGTCAGTCTACATAATAAAAGTTGGTCAAATGAAATTATTTACTTATGCATACATGAATCGTTTCAATTCTGATTGTAGTACATGAATTGTGTACTAAATAACGTAAAACATTATAATTATCTCTCCTTTAAAAAACACGAAGAATAATGAATAAAGCACAGCATATATTATTTTCTTCATACTGGAAACGTTCTCGTCTTCAATATTGACATTGTACCATTCTCTGTGAATTGTTCTGACATATGTAACTCATAAATAATGTTTAATGTACAATGGATACATTAGTTTCTAGCAAATAACATCAATAAGCCAATGCGACAGTTAAATAGATTCGCAATCTCAATAAGAGGGCTATGCTTGACGAACAATTTAGTTCATTTGTCCATATAAGTTCAAATCGTTGAAAATATGTAATTGTGTATCTTATTTTTATACTAGTCTATTAAAAATGTGAATCATTGCTGTTCACGAATATAAACAATAAATCCTTATCTATACATATATAATTGAAAATCACTGAAAAATCTCCTAAATCTCCTGAACCACCCGACCGATTTCAATGAAATTTGTAACATGGTTGAGCTCCGAGGCTGAGCTGGTTTTAGGCTATTCACTTCTTTTGTAGAGCTTAGGTTGGAGGGGGTATAAAAATAAATAAAAGTTAATCCGCCTTATGCAGAGTCATTTTGATGCATGATTATCATCATGCTAAAGGCCTGACTACTGTAGGAAACATATGTTAGTCAAACTCTTTAGTATGCCACTAATCACACGTCAAAATGACTCTGCATATGGCCTAATATCTCCTGAACCAGTCGACCGATCTTGATCAAATTTTCAACATAGATTAACTTCAGGCCTAGGATTGCTTTTATGATTTAAAGTTGACGGAGCAACGTAGGGGAGGAGAAGGAGGGGAGGTATGTAAAAATCAATTTATATAAGACTGAAAGTTACTTTTTTGTAACTTAATGACTCTTGAACTATCCGACCAATCTCAATCAAATTTTCAAGATATATGAGATTCGGATCTGCAAACATTTTTGTAATTTCACTTTAACGGCAGATCCTAGGCGAGGGGAGGGGAACGTATAAATAAAAATTAATAAAACATAATAACTTTCGAACCATCTAACCAATCTCGATCAAATTTTCAACATATATGGGGGTCGGGCCTTGGGTGTTTTTAGTCGTTTCACTTTGACAAGCCAACGCAGAGGAGGGGAGAGGGAGATATATGTAAAAAAAAATTAAAATTAAAATAACTGCCTTTGTGACTTCATCACTGTTGAACCACCCGACCGATCTTAATCAAATTTTCAGCATACATGAGCTTAAGGGCAAGGATTACTTTAGGCTGTTTACTTTGACGGGAGGAGAGGGGGGCGAAATTTAAAAATGAAAAAAAAATTACCGATATTAGAGTGGGATCCATTGTTTTCGGAGGCGATGAGAGAGACAGTGACACTTCTGATGCTCTTTCAACCCAAGTTCAGCCCTGATATTTGGGGAGGGGGAGGATACAACGTAGGAGAGGGAGATAACATTTAAAAATCATCGAAAATGACTAATATTATTGTCGAATGCATAGTTTTAGGAGTGCCTAAGATTAACAGTGACAATTCACTGCCGTGTGCCGCAACACGGAGAAGGGGAGCTATATGTGTACCGTAGGGGAAGGGGAGGGAAAATTAAAAATGATCAAAAATGACCGATATTAGTGTTGAATCCATAGTTTTCGGGGTCAATGAAACAGCGACACTTCTGATGCTGTTTAAATCCAAATTCAGTCTGATAGTTGGGGAGGGAAGGGTTCAACGTATGGGATGGGATAAACATTTCAAAATTATCGAAAATGGCCAATATTAGTGTCGAATCCATAGTTTTAGGAGCACCTGAGATTAACAGTGACAATTCTGATGTCGTGTGCCGTAGCACTAAAGAAGGGAGGGTGAGCTATATATAGTATAATAATAATAATAATAATCGAAAATGACCAATATTAGTGATTAGTGTCTAATCCATAGTTTCCGGGATCATTCAGATGAACAGTGACATCTCTGATCCGGTTTAAATCCAATATCTGCCTCGCTACTCGGGAGAAGGGGAGAAATAAATATATATTAAAAAGATCAAAATGGCCAATATCGGTGTCGAATATGTATATTTCTGGGTCGCTTAGATGAACAGCGATACCTTTGATTCCGTTTAAATTCAAATTCAAGCCCGCAACTTGGGGGAGGGGAGGAAGAGATACTTAAAATGATCGAAAATGACCGATATTAATGCTGAATCCACATTTACTGGGGTCACTGAGATGAACCGTGACACTTTCGATGCCATGGCCCGCAACATGGGGGAGGGGGAAATATTATATATTTATGTAAATGATCGAAAATGACAAATATTAGTGTCAAATCCACGGTTTTCGGGGTCGCCGAAATTTTCAATGATCTATCCGATGCTGTTTAAATCGATGCCGTTAGAAACAAAAACAGCATATTTCACGGGTACTAAACACATGAAATACGGAGTTGTGCATTCAAATTTTCATTTCAACCCAGCGAAGTGGGTAATATATGCTAGTAATAAATAAAATATAAGAATAGAAGCATGAAAAATTCATACGATTCATATACGGTACTGGTAAATAGGGTAACAAACTAGATTCACAAACATTACTTCCATTCCTGTGTACGATTAAACAAGAGTAAATATAAATGCAATGAACTGAGCAACAAGATGGTTTGTTCCTATAAAATTATATTCTGTAATACATAAAGAAGTATTAAATACTACCCTTCATGACGGGTTTATTTAATTATACAAAGATTACGGGGCAGACATATATATAGTAGCAACATAATATAGATCCTGAACAGGATTTGGTCAGAAAATAGTACATACGTATTTTACTTAGAAACGCGAGTGTAATAAGTTCAAAATTGTAATCTGCTTACAATGTGTAAACATGGTAATTTTTATATAAGGATACATTACTTAATTAAGACACTTGGCTAGCAACCTGCTTCTTATGAACACTTGCTTCATTCCTGTTTTTTCTTCTAAGAGTCGTGTCCGGAAAGTAGTACCGTTTTGTAAAAAAATATTTTTACATAAAAGAGCACACCTTGAACTATTTTTCGACATAGTTTCCACCAATGTTCAAACGCTTTCCATAGTGGTGATCAACTTGTCCAAACTTTTCTCAAAGAAACATCCCATCAGGGAAGACAATCATACCTCCAAAGTGTTTTTTGCGTCGTCGTCGCTTTCAAAACGCTTACAGCCAAGCTCGCGCTTCAAGTGCAGGAGCAAGTTGTAGTCAGATGTCGCGAAGACGGGGCTGTACGACAGGTGGTCGAACTACTACCAACCGAACTATCGGATTGTTTGAGTGGCACGAGCACTGTCATGGAGAAACGCAGCTCCTTTACTCTCCTTTTGTTTTTGATTGCACACCGAAGATTTCTCAGTCTTGTAATATCGTTCTGCATTGATGATTTCAGCTTTGGTACGAAGTCAACCACTAAAACCCCTCTCCTCTCCGAAAACACTGTGCACATAAGTTTTTGTGCTGACATTGTCGCCAAGAGACATCAAGCAGATTATCAGAATTCCAAACATGCAGACACGGAACACCAGAATGAAAACCACTTACTCATGGAGAGGTGCAGCGTTAAGAGAACTGAAAAGAATACCTATGTATGCAAACCAACACGTGCCAGAATTAATTATACTGTTAGTTTGATCGACAATAACGTTTGCCGATAAGTACCGCACACAATTTAAATGATGTCTAAACAACAGGTTGAAAATACAGAACAAAACTGAAGAGAATGAAAGCAGCTTATCACAACAATTGCATCTATTCTCCACATATGCAATTAGAAACAAGTGTACGAAGCTATCATGTAAAGCTATCCGCTTCTCGAGAGCGTAGCAATATCCAAAAACATCCGACGAGAGTACAAAAGACATCATCCGTTCTACATTATAATCGAAATCAACATATATTACGTTTGAACGAAGCCATTGAAGAGAACAATAGTGTTGTCGCACTACCAACGATTACTATAACGTCTCCTACTTAAAATTATGCGATATCACAGTATAATCTCAAAGCAAAGACATAAATGAATAAATCGGCAGTATATAGTTATTTCCATCAATTTCAACGTGTACTGTTCAAGTTGCGCATGCATGAAAGGAAGAAGAAACCAGGACCTGGAGCACAACCTCTTATGTAACAGTATGTTTGCTGTGTATATTGTACATGACTTCAAAAATAGAAAGGGTAATAGTATACATGAGAACGTCGTGATCTGCGTTTCTTCTGTGTTCTATTACCACTTCTACATGAAATACCATAAATTTTCTACGTGGTGCAATAGTAAGAAGTATCCATGTGCACAACATAGGGCGATATGCGTTAAATACCCCTCCCCACACACACACACATAGTCATAGATAAAGTACAAGGGCACTACACATGCAGATATAAAGTAGAGGTACGTTCTTTTTTATTTTCGTATCAGTCGATAAGTAAATCAAAGTCGCTTTGTTACCCCCTTGGTAAGTTCGTAGATACTCAATGAATAATCCCTAAAAGTATGAGCGTCCAGCTCCTTCGGGAACTGACGCGGCTTTACGTATACTATATCCATAGAAAGTTTATATTTTAAACAGCTGACCTAAATTCTGCCTTCTGACGTCCTGGGACTAATGCTCTTTTTTCTATCCCAATTTTAGATTTTGGGCCTGGAAATGTTTCTTCCACGTTTCTTAATCTTCAGCTCAACCTTTTAACTCGCAACATTTACTCCTATCTTTCAAATCATCAATGATTTGTGATTCCTAATCCTTCCTATTTCTAATCTTTCTTTTATTTTCCCTTCTATGGCGGTATGAAGAAGATAATTTCTTGACAAGATGTGCCCAATCCAATTAGCCTTCCTACGAAGGATGCTGACTGAAAGCGTACTGTTCTCTTCTTCCGTTTTAATATATCTTCGTTTGTTACTTTCTCTGTCCAATCTTCCACCAACACCATATCACTGTAATGCTATGGAAAATAAAACAGAATATTAATAAATAGAAAAGGTTAAACATCAATTCGAAATATTAACAAGCAATTGAAATTCGAATTTAGGTAAAACATTAGAGGAAAAGGACGCGGCATTAATAGGAGATGACATGGTCAATTCGGTAAATGGCATGAACAACTTAAGGTCAAACTATCTGTAACAAAACCAAAATGAACTTTTACAAATTAACAACGAATTTATTTCTTCTTGAAGAACAAACAGCAATTTCTCCGAAGCACAGGCTACTGCAACAACAGAATATAGAAGAACTAAATGACTGCTAAGGCTCAGTTTCAATTTCCATTAACTAAAAGGTTACTGTAAAAACATGATCTCAGAAAGTTTTCTATAGTTATTCCTGCAAGACGATTGTGGCTAGTGGAAAACTGTCAATGTAAATAGAACCATCGTTGAGAAGTATCGTTCGAAGATTATGTGTTTCAAGATTTGCACAAGTTTTCTATCATGATTCGTGGGATATAAACATAATGATGTATCTTATAAAGTAGTCCCCTATTCGGATCTTCTACTACTATGGGAGAATCATCAAAGGATAAAAAAATAGGAACTTAAAGTCAGTCTAAAAAAACGCAAGAAAAATTGAAAATTGAATGTAACAGGAATGTGAAAAAATAAAAGAGAAATTCTGTGCAGCAGACAATACGGCAGGATGCGTAGAATAAAACGAGGAAAAGTTAAACAGACTCTGCTAGATATATTGAACAACATTGGCAAGATGAAAACCTAGAAAACTATGGATGACTAAAGAGGTAACGTTGCGTAACGACCATTCTAACTTTGGCCCAGTCTCATCAACTCCTGGCTCGGGATCATAGCAAACCCGACAAGAGCCGAGATGGAAATATGCGCAACGGAAATGTTTTAGACTAAAGTTAAAATTAAAAAATGATTTCAGAGACCAAGGTCTTACCCTTACGAATAGAAGAGCAGAAAAAAATCAACACAATTACTTTGCTTAATACTAACTTCAGTTACTTTGTATCATAAGTTGGTTTCGAACTCTTAAATGATCTCGTCCATATCTCTTAGGATATACATTTATTAGCAAACAACTTAATATTCAGTATCACGCTAAGAATTTATCTCAAAACTAGGTATCACAGTAAGTTTCACATATGATTGAAAATATACAAGTGCAAAGGAAAGAACAGAAAAAATAAATCAATGTTGATATATCCTTGCACTAGTTTCGCTTGGTTAAACTATAATTTAATGTTTATAAAATTTCCACAATGGTTCTTCCTCTAAAATAGAACGTTAGTTCAGCCAGGGTAGTTCCCATTTAATTCAGACAGTAAATTGACGAAGGATAATTTAGTTTAATTTCACCAATCACTCACTGTAATTCCACATAACCATTAAGGTTACTTTTCCCTCCTCTTCCCCTTTCCTTCTAGAAGTATTTTGCTTTTCCGCCACCAAATGCTGTTTTTCAGCTAGCTGTCATTACTAGTGCCTCTAGTGGGAAGAACTGAAATATCGTACCGGTCAGTATGAATGCGTCTAGGAAATCCTCTGACTGAAGTATCTACACCACACTTGAAGTGGGCGGGGAAGAAAAATCCAACAGCTATTTTTTTCGTGGACCTGCAGTCTGTTTGCCCATCAATGGTTGAGGTTTTCCTCTGAAGCTGAACACGGGTTGTAAATTACAACCCGTGTTCAGCTGCAGGGGAAAACCTCAACCATTGATGGGTAATCTTTTCTTTCTACAGGCAGGAATAGATTTTTTGAAAGAAAAGCGAGAACTAACAGGTCATTCGCATCGAATTTCGTTTGTGGGATTCTCCATAACTCGTGTTGACAAGTTTTCTTCCGTCCGTTTATCACATAAAACTTATTTCTTTTCTATTATTACCAGAATATGAGATAAATACCGTTAGTTCTTTGTATACAGAAAGCTAGCAAACAATACTAACATAACACTTTCTTACATCAGTACTATATGATTATTTCTGAAGTGTATGATGCATAAAAAATGAACAGAATGAATTTTGACTTTCCTATTTGTCGCTACCCTTTTGAGTAGGGAGAATGGTGTGGCCTAACTAATGGGTCTGCTGGGCCCGCAATGCTGAAAGGCCCAGAGCAAAAAGAGGCCCATTTCAGTTTCGAAGTTAAACTTTATAATGTTTTAGGATGTTAAAATTATGTAATGTTGCAACTATATCTCATTTTTTACCTGTGAAGACGGTAACACTTGATTGATAATTCAGTAAATTAAAAGTTAACAAAACTTATACTGACCAGCGGAAACATTATGACCACTCGTTACTTTTCGAACGAAATCACTGGGCTAAGATAAGGGCTACTGTTACGGTTTAAATTCTCTTTCTTCCTTTCCTCAGAATTTGGCCTAGGTTGAATACTCTCCTGGGTACTGAAGGTACTCCAGGCTATCCAACCGTAACTTAAATTGTATTTGCGCAACGGAAAAAAACTGAAATTAAAATATGAAAAAAAAATAACATCTGCAATAATGAAGAAAGGAAGATTTGAAAAAAAAAAGAAATATAAATAAAATGAACTATACTTCGAATCAGGATCTTTTCTCCCTTTGAGACCACTGCGAGAAGCAAGGTAACTATTGCTGAGAACCTTCATGTTTAATTCTTTTCGTTTTAAAGACCACTTGCCAAATATTGTTAATCCAGCTTATAACTAAGGGATATTCAGATCTCATAACAAATTGACTACTATTTCATACAGTATAAACTAAATTTATTGTTAGAACAAAAATAAAAAAAATAATACTACAATGACAGAGCTCCCATTCCCTCACGGGGAGGAAAAGACTGAAACACATTGCAAGTGGAAACAAAAAAAATATACAAGCTTTGAAATTTTAGTCTTAAATTTAGTTTCAATTTCAAATTTTATCTTCTCCTAATCCCACTTTTACAACAATTTCTACGCGAACAGAACAAATTTTTAATGCACCTCTTAGATTTCCAAAAAAAAAGAAAATAGTTCAGGTTAGAGTTAGTTTTGTACAATATAAACTCTGTTTCGTCAATCCGATTCTTAGCGCAAGTACATTTTTGAATTTTGAAGATTTAGAATTACATAAAACAAAAATACAAGTCCTGTTTATATCGGCTGACCAAAAAAATGTTATGTTGCCTGAATTGAACTTCGACACAATTTAGTATTAATTTTACAATTGTTCTTAAAACACTATTACATCATTCGAAAGGAAATTAGGGTGGTAACATTTTTTGGCCAGCTGACATACATTAGGAATACCAAAAAAACTATTACAAGGGTTTACGGCATGTTTAATAAATTGGTTCACGATCTGAATACAATTTTCACCCAACAGCTTTCCTAATGGCTGAGCACCCTATGAAAGTGGCAGCGGTGGAGATAGAGAATGGCCGGGCCTACATAAACACACTGAAGAAATAAAATATTATCTTCCTTCGAGCGGGCAACCTGTCTATCTCAGGCACAACACGTCTCTAAATACACACTTTCTTCATATATTTAACTATTTTTTTTTGCCCATGGCTCATTAAATCGCAACTTCTCTAGTCTCACTTTTGTATAGCACAAATTTAACTACCGATCGTATCTGCCAAATAATATTTCTTTAAACTACAGAGTGAGCGGACAAGCTTCAGGTAATTCCATTATCACAAGCATTTATATTAGTAACATGTCAGCAGGATAGAGAGAGAGAGAGCAGTGAACGTTCTAAACATCACCCCAGGTTTATCCTTCCATATATAAAGTTTACTAGAAGGGTCCTATTAACCACAAACAACAGAGCCAATTTCAGATTTTGGTACACAATAGTTAACGATACTAAAACTAACCTAACCAACTAACGAACAAGGAAATCAATTCACACAAAACGAGAGAGAGATTTAAATGCAGATTGGATATGGAGAGGTGCTAACCTATACTTAATTTTTTGGCTTTTGAAGTTCCGACCGAGGCAAGTGGAAGTGGAAGTGAAGGGAGAGGAAGGACGAATTCTATCATCCAGGCGACTGGGGACCCATGCTTGACTGGAAAGAGTTACTTTAAGCAATCATAATTTCAGATTTCATTACTCTGAAGAAACTTATTTAATGTTACATTAATCATGGTAGGAGTAATTTACAATAAGCAGGCGTATATATTAACTTATCCCCCTTTTCCGTTCTTTACATATAAACTTCCGAAATTGGAATTTCTAAAAGAGATTTATGGTTCTAAATTTTGAAGATTTGTCACGATTTATAAAACATCAGTCAATTCGTCCGAAACCAAATTTAAACAGCAGCAGTCACTTTCTCCTACGCCTGATGCCTTCCGCGTAGCATGTTTCTTCCAGTTTTACAACTGATCTTCTAAATTTTACTTCAGCCGCATTATAAATAAAAAAAGCATTGATGTTACCTTATAATCCTGGAAACCACCGGTCAAAACTTATCCACTGCGAACTAATCCATTATGGGTGAACCACTTGCATCCTCACCAGGGAAGAAGAAGTTGTCAATTTTTTCGAATTAGTTCTGTTTTACTTCATAGCTGTCTTCTAGGCCCTCACCCAGCTACCGGTTTTTGGTTTTCACTAACAACTCACATATTAAACGCAGTGGGTTTCCTTTTTTTTCAAGGTTTCAGTCCACCTTAGCTACCTGGGATGTTAACACACGCCATAGTCACACCGAAAAAGAACGCTAGACGCTCCTTCCCGGCGAAGGATAGCTTCACTTTGCCCCCCATTTTATCTGCTTGGTACAGATTACCGGGAAATATTTGAAATTTTAACATGCTTATCGACCTAATATACGTATATTAAAACGATTGCAATTAAAGTAAGAATATCTAAATTAATTACTTACTAGAAATAGTTTTAAATTAAATTTTACACAAAAAATTACTTGATATTGTCTTGTTTTACTTTCAAATTTTCTCACTTGGTGGCAGCACATTCACGCACAGCGAGGACTATAAACGAACTCTTAATGTGGCTTTGGATCGAACTCGAAGAAGGGCGACATTTTGGGTCCTAAGATAACAACGATCTCATACGAACGTAAATAATTATACATGAGCGGTAAAGGGACCGTCTCACTACGAGGAATAACAACCGTCCGATAGACGGTGACAGGAATCTTACTATCGGACGGTTGTTATTCCGGGTGACATCCAGAAGTCCTAAAGTGCAGAAGTCCTAAAATGCAGAAGTCCTAAAAATTTGGGCACTAGACCTAAATTTTAGGACTTCTGCACTTTAGGACTTCTGCATTTTAGGACTTCTGCACTTTAGGACTTCTGCACTTTAGGACTTCTGCACTTTAGGACTTCTGCCGTTTAGGACTTCTGCCATTTAGGACTTGTGCCTTTATCATTCACTTGCTTTAGTTCTGAAATTCGCCACCACCACACGAAATTGGGACGATGCAGCAACTAGTTGGCAATAATGTTACGAATGTATCTAATTCCAACAGTAACAGCTATATTTGTACTACTAAGATCGTTATTATCACTATCTGTTCTGCACTTATACACGAATTACATAATACAACCTATTTCATTCTAAGAATTAATGACATAATTTGTTAAGAAATTCGTTTCTTTCGAATGGAGATACGAGAATCCCAAGACAAATTCCTAAAACAAGAATAAATAAATAAATAAATAATAAAAAAATGTTTAAAAAGAATATTTTACCAGACTTCTGAAACCAAGCAAACATTCAGAATTGCAATATATACTGTGCGGAGCGTATTTTATTAAGAGTAGGACAAAAATCCACCAAAGTTTACTTAATTAGGACAAAAGCACACTAGACATTTCACGAGTGAACATTAAATACCAACTCTATACATAAAGAACGCAGTAAATTTAAAATTGAGCAAAGAACATTTATTATGCAATACAATGGGTGACATTAATAAGTCTTAAATGGCACAAGTCCTAAAAATATAGGCATTAGACCTAAATTTTAGGTCCTGTGCCATTTTTGCAGAAATTACTACATAGTCATTTAGGGGTGTAGCCTGCAAATTTTTCTAGGGGAGCATGATTTTTATATATTAAAAGCAAATCAAAAGTTTATTTCCAGATTACGAAAGCTTCAATAAGACAATAAATTTATACATATTACACATGTACACAAACACATAATATTATTATATTTCCAGTTAGTTCCTTTTTGAAACCTGGACCTTGACAGAGCGTAAATTTAAAATCACAGCTTGTGGGAAATGTACGAATCAGGTAGTTATAAGAAATCGGAAACTGTTCATGGAAATCCATTTGTTTGATTGTATTTATCTTCTGTACTCTTATATAAAAGAGTAAAGATGAGTGATTTTTTGGGCATACTACTACAAGTAGAGTCGTTAAATTTTAATTATAAAATATAATTTTCTTATGAAAGCAGGACATAAGAAAGAATTTTTAGAAATAAGTATCGTAAAACGGGTGGGGCAAGATTTTTTTAAAGGGTAGTGTATCTCGCAAGTTTCTGAAGCTAGTAAAATGAAACTTGGCATATAATCTTTCCTGTTAAAAAAAAACTGAAAATTGAACACATAAAAAGGAAAGAGCAAAGGGAGCACTTTTTTAATGTTCGAATTCCCCATTACTTACTCAGAAAATATGTAAATAAATTAAGAAAGGATTTGTTTAAGCTAGATGCGTGAAACTCGGTATTTGAACTTTTAACTAAAAGTAATAAAATACTATATGTTTCAGCATCTTGAAAATTACACTTCTAAGGGGAAGGAGGGCCAATTTCTATAATATTAAAATATCCCACTGCTTATAAGATTTGGGCAGAAAACTCTTTTCCTTTAGGCCTCGGTTATTCCAGTTAAGCAAATGAGAGTACAAAGTGGCTAATTAATTAGGTTCTTTTAATTATTTTAACATGTTGACGTAGTTTAATTCTTTTAAAACTGTATTCTTTCACATTCTATTATAAACATCCTTCATTTGCTGTAATTATTAAACACGTTTAAGAACAAAAGAGTAACTCATAATAGAAACAATTTCTGCAGGAACAACTGGTAGGATTCAGCCTCTTGTTGTGTTCTTTAGGCCGTTAAAAATTTTCTTGAGACATTTTTCTGACACTGTCCTTCTCTACAACTATAACATGAATTTACATCTCCGTAATAATATAATTAAGATCTCATCACTGATTCATAATCAGTTTTCTTTTCCTAGATTTGCTCATCTTATTGGGTATGCATGATATAAAAGCGGTTATTGGAAGAAAAACCATCTGTGTGTGAAAATTTTCTTTCAAAGATTGTGCAGCATTTTGCGATTTGTGCACAGTTATTGCCGTAATAAGGTGTGTGTGGTGTACACAATGTTTATGCATCACACACTTTTTTACTATATATCATTACCGTAAAACGTTTTCCCAATCAATTAATAATTATAACATTTGAGGATATAAGAAGTTCTGACATAGAGTGAAGCGAGGGGACTCACTATAAATAAGTAACCCTTGCCAATTACAGAAACATTTAATTTTTATTTTATTTATTAATTTATATATTCTACTTCGTGAATTTATTTCTCCCTAACGAATAATTTTCATTTTGAAGAGTGGACGTTTCGGTGTAAACATTAGAACTTTTACACCGAACCAGCCTGACCTTAACCGGCGAACGTCCATACACCGAGCAATCCGTACACCGAAACGCCCTGCACCAAAACGTCCTACACCGAAACAGCCGTATCCCAGGAGTAGTTAATTACGAATATGACAATTATTTGCTACAGAAAGACTTCTGTACAAGAAATATATGTGTAAAAATAATTTACTTCAAAACAACACAAGGAAAGCAAAATTTATGACGTACATAACTAAAACACAATATTATGTTACTAATATGAAGTCAATGGTGTGGAAATAGAGAAAAACAGACATTGTGAAAGATCTGGGAATCACATTTGGTAGAAAGTTAAAATTTTGTCAACATAGAAATATATCATGGAAAGAGTAAGAAAGGACAATAGGCTTCATTTATGTATTTATTTATTTATTTATTATTTCAGAACGATAGAATATGTATTTATACAAATAACTTGTAAGAACTAAGGCTCTGTAATATGAAACAGTATATCTAAAACTTGACTAACAGATTGACAGTATTCTTCTTACGGACGCGATGGTAGCGCCACAAGAGATTTTTAGGACTTCTGCACTTTAGGACTTCTGCCTCGGTGTGATTTTTAGGACTTCTGCCTTTTAGGACTTCTGCATTTTAGGACTTCTGCACTTTAGGACTTCTGCATTTTAGGACTTCTGCACTTTAGGACTTCTGCCATTTAGGACTTGTGCCGCGAAATAATTTTTAGGACTTGTGCATTTTAGGTCTAATGCCGTTTAGGACTTCTGCATTTTAGGACTTCTGCCATTTAGGACTTCTGCCGCGTCCCCACTCGATTAGTCAGTGTGGTGCTTGTCCGTTGAATGGAAAAGGATAACGATATATCAGGGATGGATCCGGAGGGCGTTCCGGGCAATGGCCCCCAACCCGGGATAGGATATTTTTTATTTATTTTAAAAATAAAACTTATCTTAAGAATTTTCACCTTTGATTATAAATGTAAAATAAAACCTATTGATTTCGAACGGCCCCCCCAAACATTCAGTCTGGATCCGCCCCTGCGATATATCAGAGTTTAATAATGTGACTAAATGGCTGGGAGCTTCACTCCGGAAAAAATGCGACTTGTCGTCCTTTCGCGATCTGCCGTGCTTAGTATATTTCAAAGGTGGAAATGAAATCTTTCAGTTTTACGTCCGACGTTTATGCTAGTGAGGCTAAAGGAGAAATTGATGATGAAAAATGAATGAATTGGTGGAATAAAGGAAGTGGGAGGAAACGGGACAACCCACGAGTACGGTGTTTGTCCACCACAAAGTCCACACGGCGCGAGCTGGGATGAAACCAGGGACCCTAAGCACCGGAGGTGAACGCTCTACCACTGAGCCATTGCACCCCCATATTTCAAAGGTGGTAAAAGGACAGTGAAATCAGCATCGAACCAAACCATATAAAAACTGGGGCGACCACACCTCATTAAAAATGTCGGATGTCGTAGACTCTCGAGGATGGTACAACAGAATAGGCGAGAACTTTAGCACAATATAATAATAATTATTATTATAAATTATGCGCACTTTTTTCTTATGAGCAAGTAGTGATTCACTAGATAGAACATAGAAAGTCAAAACTCTATTCTCTGTAAATTTTTGGGTGTCTCATGAACGTGAAAAGAGGGGTCCCGTTTAACATTTTTGCGAGGAGGCCCATTCGTCTTTACTTAGCCTACTGGCACAATAGTCCCTTGTGATCTGGGTCTAGATCGGAGTCCCCTATCTTTTAGTTTCCCAACTTTTCTTTCAATGTTTGGTCAACATCGCAATGTTTGAGTGCCTCACCGGGAATTAAACCCTGGACGACGCATTACTTTTCTAATACGTCATTTTTCATAAGGTAAAGTTCAAAAGTATTGTGACATAATTAAAAAGCTTATTATCAGCCACGTATTCTTCCGTCTAATATCTGTAAAACGTTTTCGAGATATCATGTGTCAAAAATGGTTGAAAATTTGAAGAAGTTAATTTAGTTACTTGAAGAAGATAGTGGACTTATACATACGAGATTAGAATTGCCCCGATTTTTATTTTTATTCTTCTTTCTCGTAAAGAAACACAAAATCATAATTTGAACCATTTTGGTAGATTTTTCATAATTTCAAGCGCGAACAGCTGGTTTCTTTCCTTATGTTTTGAACTTGGGATTTATATTCTACTTGTCACCTATCGTGAAAGTCATATAATGACATGGGTCTTATAGCTAGAATATATTATGCGACAGAGGCAATTACAATTTTTGTCATTTCATCTCTCAAGATCTGTTAAATTTGTGAAATTTATTAAATGACATCGGTTTTATAATACGAATAAATTTTCCGCGACAAGGTGCAAATAGTAGTCGTAAGAAATGACAAAAGCTGCCATTGACCTTTATAGTTTGACTGATGCTTTTTCGATCATGGTCTTCCCCTTAAATTTTGTAAAGGACAGTATCATTTTAATTAGCTTGACCGAATTTTCTAAAGCCTCTCATTCGTACCTCAAAAGGAAATTTATATTTTTTATGTAAAAGAATTCAGGGAATGCAAATTTATTCAACATTCCTTCACAATTAAAGTCGGCCAAATAGATATTCCTTAGTTCTTTTGTCTTTACTTGTTTCGGAATTTTTCATATCAATACGATCAGTTCCCAGAATTATTTTAGTTCCTTGGTAAATCCATTTATAACAAGGTCCAAACTGCTACAATATTAATTTGGCTTCAGAAGAATCTGCATATCTCACCCCTTTGTTACTCTCTATATATCAATCTACTATGTAGAGCTCCTCCGTGGCTAAGCGGTTAGCGTACGCGCGTTAGGCGTGGGAGGCCCGGGTTCGATTCCCGGCGGGAGCTCATGGGGTTCGGATTCCACGTTAATCAGTAGGTCAACGTCTCATATAGCCTCGCTGCTGAACAGGATGTTAAACTCAAAATCATCATCATCATCACCATCTACTATGTAAACAATAATCAGTAAAAGAAAGAGGCTGAGAGCTGATACGTGCTCCGTGAGGAACGTTGTCATTCCTTTTACTGGTATTTCTAAAGAGTCTAGTGAACGAGACTTCTGATTGTCTCCTTTCGTTTCGTGCAAAGCACATTTTATCTCGTGTCTCGTCTCGAAAAGATGTTGCCGTCTCGTTTCGAATGGTTCTGTCTCGTTTCGTGGCAACACTAGAAAGGCTGAGACCCACAAAAAGAGCTGTCATGCCAAGTGTGTGAACTTTTAACCAAGTTTGGTTTGGTTAAGACAGCACAACAAACAACACGACTACAATATTCCAGCAACGACTGCTTACTTTTGACTGAACCAGTAATTACTACAATAGGAACATTATATTTCACGGTACTTTATATAATTAATAATATGATTTTTTAAGTTCCATTTCCATTTGCACTAAAAAATATGGTAAATGTTTAGTATTGGCGACCAAAAGTAGCAAAAAGTAGGATGATTTACGGAAGAAATGAGTCGATAGTTTTCAAATAGTCAAGAAAATATCGAACACAATCTTTTTTAGGGCAGCAGGGGATTTGTATAAACCATGAAGGCAAGTGGAAGTGATTTATGTGAGAAAAGAAAGTGAATTGTTGGTAACGAAGATAGAAAAAACGTGCCATGCGGGGCTCTAACCTGCCTTCACTCGCTCTGCAATGCTGCCTGAATGTAATGTTGGTAACGTATAGACCGACGTCTATTACTAATGATGGTTCAGGGTTTTTTAATAGTACATCATCTCTATTTCTACATAATTCTAAATTGCTTTACAAAATGGTTCCTTTTCATCATTTGTAAATTAGTACTTTGCTAATTTTGGCTGTTCCTTAGCATTGGGTTCCAGATTTGCACCTACTTTTTTGCGATATTCTATTCCGATGCGGTTGTTTTATGGTTTCATACGTTAAATTACGTTACCAATATTAAATTCAGACACCATTGTAGAGCGAGCGTTAGCGAATGAAGGCGGGTTAGAGCCCCGCATGGCAAGTTGTTTTCTATCTTCGTTAGCAACAATTCACTTTCTTTTCTCACATAAATCACTTCCGCTTACATTTCCGTTTTGTATAAATCTCCTACTGCCCTAAAATAAATTTGTTCGATACTTTCTTGACTAATTGAACTCATTTCTTCCGTAAATTATCCTAGTTTTTGCTAATTTTGGCCCCCCAATACTAAGCAATTACTGTACTTTTTAGTGCAAATGGAAATGGAACTTTAAAAAATCATATTAATTAGTTATATAAAGTATCGTAAAATAATTCCAAAGTTTTTTACCTCCAAATTCTTTAAAACCTAGAAGTAAATCATAATATCTTAAAATAAAGTAATTAGTCATATGGTTCTTATAATTTGGAAGATAAAATAAAAGAATGGAAATAAATTCCTTTCCGGGAATTTATAAGCCAAGGAAAAAAACCGGGAATATTCCCATTTTTAAATTCCTTCCCAACGGGAATATTGTTTTTGCTCATCACTACTCTCTGACTCGAATTTCTGAAAAGATACTCTCTTACATGTGAATTAACGCATGAAATTTCGAAAAATGGGCAGGAAGAATGGTCGTGTGTGGCAATGTTACATGCAAAATTATAAAGGTAAGAAAGTATTTTGCAAACATTGTGAACATACACATTTATGCGCAAATGTTGAGAAAATTGTTTATAAAATTTAAAAAATTAATATGTTTATAACATCAGTAGTCAAGTTTAGAAACGCCACTTAATTGTAAATTTAAACAGTTTAGAGGTTTAAAAGTATGTAGACTTACTATACCATTTTTGAAACATATTTACTTTCATAGAACATATTGTTAGTAAATATCAATTTATGCGTATTTTCTAAATATAATAGAAAATTAATAAAACAACATAACATCGTTCAGATCATATATTTTAAAAACTCCTCTGGGGACAACAGTAATAACATACTATGATATAAAAACGAATTTATCTTTGAAATTATAATATAGTAATAGTATGAAATTTTCTTTGTAATTGTACATAAATACCAGGAAATTCCATTTTTGGAAATCTCCCCGGGAATTTACCCATCACTAGTTACGAGCCCCGCAGGGGTTAGTTGCGTTTGTTCTAGACATGAAATGGGCAAATTTAGACTTGCCCAAATTTTTCTGTACACTTTACAATTTATGCATCCGTACAATAAAACCACACCGTTTACCTACTATCGCCTCACAGATATTGCAAAATTAAACTTCATTTTTCTTCATAAATTTTCAACGTAGAGCGATGACCTTTATCATTTTTCTTTTGTCTCGTGCTCACATTTTTTATCATTCTGTAAGAAAACAAGTAGCGAACCAATTATATTTTTCAACAGTTCTTTGAAAGGTATGCCAAAAGTAATCCTGCACTTATGCTAACTTTCCCATAAATTTTCTGATTTTGAGACGCCGCTTGCACAACTTATTCCAAATATTGTACAAAATCAGAGCAATGGTAATATATTTAGTGATGGGCAGTGGGAATATTCCCGGTGGGAAGGAATTTAAAAATTTGAATATCCCCCGGTTCTTTTCCTGGCCTATAAATTCCCGGGAAGGAATTTATTTCCATTTCTTTATTTTATGTTGAAAATTATAAGAACCATATGGCTAATTACTTTATTGTAATATATGATGATTTACTTCTAGGTTTTAAAGAATTTGGAGGTTTAAAAATTTTAAATTGTTTACGGTACTTTATATAAATAATAATATGATTTTTTCAGTTCCATTTGCACTAAAAAGTAAGGTAAGTGTTTAGTATTGGGGGGCCAAAACTAGCAAAAACATAAAACGATTCACGGAAGAAAAGAGTTTATAGTGGTGTTAAAATAGTCAAGAAAGTATCGAATACATTTTTTGTAGAGCAGTAGGGGATTTATACAAAACAGAAAGGTAAGTGGAAATGATTAATGTGAGAAAAGAAAGTTTATTGTTGGTAACAAAGATAGAAAACAACGTGTTATGCGGGATTCTCACCCGCCTTCATTCGCTAACGCTCGCTCTGCAACGCTGTCTGAATTTAATGTTGGTAATGCAATTTAACGTACGAAAGCATAAAATAACCGCAACGGAATAAATTGTTGCAAAAAGTAGTACTAATTTCCAAATGATGAAAAGGAACCATTTTGTAAAGTAATTTAGAATTATGTAGAAATAGAGATGAAGATATCAATAAACCCTGAAACACCATTAGTAATAGAAGTCGACTTGTCTCCTCTCTCTGACTCGAATTTCTGAAGTACTCGGATTTTTTTTACTTGTGAATTAGCGTATGAAATTTCGTGCTAAAATGTTAGTGCTAAAATATAAAGATAGGTAAGTAACTTGCATATTTTGTGAACATAAATATGTATGCGCAAATGTTAATAACTTGTTCAGACGTGTATCTTCTAGCATTTACCCAATCTAATTGGTTTCTAACATTGTGTTTCTAATTTGATGTGTTTATAATATCAGTAGTAGAGTCAAGTTGGACAAATCGACTTACATATAAATTTAAACTGTTACTATATAATTTACTATATAATTTTTCACACATATTTGATTGATAGAACATATTGTATATAAATATACATTTACACGTACTCTCCAAGTATAGTACAGTGTTAATGAAGTAACATAGTACCATTCAGAATATACATTTTAAACAATCCTCTGAGGACAACACTAATAGTATGCTGTGATATAAAAATTAATTTAACTTTGAAATCATAATATAGTAATAGAATGCAATTTTCTTTGTGATTGAACATAAATTTCCGGATAAATTCCCATTTTGGGAATCTTTCTGAGAATACTCCCGAAAAATATCTTCCGGGGAATTTACCCATCACTAGTATGGATTAACGTGTGTGCAGGCAAATGTGAACATCGATTGAAAACCTTTCCACACCCTTCGCATGTGTGAGGTTTTCCTTTGTATGTTTTAACATGTGTCTAGCCAAATTTGGACGTTGACAAAATGCCTAACACTCTTCATGTGTGTGAGATTTTCCTCCTGTGGATTAATATATGTTTAGCCAAAGTTGAACGATGATTAAATGACTTTCCACAGTGTTGGCAGGTGTGTCGTTTTTCCCCTGTATGGATTACCACGTGTCCAGACAAAGTTGAACGTTGACGAAATGCTTTACCACACACTTCACATGTATGAAGTTTTTCTCCTGTATGGATTACCATGTGTCCAGCCAAAGTTGAACGATGACGAAATGCCTTACCGCATTCGTCACATATGAGAGATTTTTCTCCTGTATGGATTAACATGTGTCCAGCCAAAGTTGAACGTTGACGAAATGCCTTTCCACACTCTTCACATGTGTGAAATTTTTCTCCTGTGTGGATTAACATATGTCTAGCCAAAGTTGAGCGTTGATGAAATGCCTTACCAGACTCTTCACATGTGTGAGATTTTTCTCCTGTGTGGATTAACATATGTCTAGCCATATTTGAACGATGATTAAATGACTTTCCACACTCTTCACATGTGTGAGATTTTTTTCCTGTGTGGATTAACATATGTCTAGCCATATTTGAACGATGATTAAATGACTTTCCACACTCTCTGCATATGTGAAGTCTTTCCCCTGTATGGATTACCATGTGTCCAGCCAAAGTTGAACGATGACGAAATGCTTTTCCACACTCTTCACATGTGTGAAGTTTTTCTCCTGTATGGATTAACATGTGTGTAGCCAAACTTGAACGTCGACGAAATGTTTTACCACACTCTTCACATGTATGAGATATTTCCCCTGTATGGACTAACATATGTCCAGCCAAATGTGAACGTTGACGAAATGCCTTTCCACAGTCCTCACATGTGTGAAATTTTTCTCCTGTGTGGATTAACATATGTCTAGCCAAACCTGAACGCGAACTAAGTCCCTTTCCACACTTGTCGCATGTGCAAGATTTTTCTCCTGTATGGATTAACATGTGTCTAGGCAAAGGTGAACGTTGATGAAATGATCCACTACACTCGTCAAATGTGAGAGGTTTTCGTTTTGTATGGGTTAACATGTGTGTAACCAAACTTGAACGTACACTAAATAACAACCTGCACTCTCCGCAGGTATGGGATTTCTCACCTGTATGTATTAACTTATCGCTTGACAATGTCGATCTTTGACTATAGGGTTTAACACCCTTTCTGTACGTGAGACGCTTTTCACTTTTATATGTTAGCATATGTCTTGACAAAGGTGATCGATTAAATCCGTTTCCAAACTGCTTTGGAGATTTCTCTCTGGAATAAGAAAAGGTTTCTATTAATGCAATAAACGTATTCGTTTCTCTGTGAGGAGCAAATTCGTTGTAGCGCCTGTAACAAATTCAATAAACAAGTAAGAGTGAATGTAAGTAATTAATAAGTTACAACAAAGAAATGAAATCATTCTTAAAATTTCATATTTTTGTTCTATTAACCGAGAACTACGGAGGAGTTACCATATCTCTCTATTGCCAAAGTAAGATCACGCAGTTTTATTTATTATGTCAATTTGTACAATTGTTTGTATATACGATATCAGAGTTAACTCAAAAAATTTCAAACATACATCTTTTGTGCTATGTTGAATAAACATTTCATTACTATAAGTGAAAATAGAGACCCCTTTTCACTAAAAGTAATAATATATCATCAATTTTGTGTCAGAAAATTTAACAATCGCAAGAACTTGTCGCAAATGGAGCTACAAAAAACTGTTACTTTGACGAGAAACAAAGGAAGAGTATAAAAACTTTTAAATTTTTTAGAAAAAAGAATTATTTGAATCAGTATATAATCTATAGCTGTCTCTCTATTATAGTCTGATATTTTCAGAAAGTAAATTTTAATTGGTACTACAATGTTTGTATCTATGATATATAAGCTACGTGGTTACATGTGATACATATTTAAACCCAATTATGAATTAAATACATTTGAGAAGCATTCAGTTTTCAATTTCTTGTAATCTTTATTTATTATTATTATTATTATTATTATTTGAAATACAGGACATCATGACTGCAGAATTTCACGTTTAGGGATTGTGGCCAAGTATTTGCTTTTTCGTCACCCTTCGATTGTTACTAGTGCCTGTAAGTTTGTGCTCAAAACATAGAATTTAAATTTCTTAAAACCTGGTGTAATGCAATTGGGAGAAATCAAAGTTCTCTACTCGGTTTTGAATGTAGTTGTTACAGAATTTTTTCTAAACAATGTTCCTCGAGTATTATTAGCAAACACTTTAGTCATTATTGTTTTCTTATGTTGAAAGTAAAAAGGGGCGTGTGAAGATAAATGCTAAAATCTGAATACCGAAATATGGAAGAAATATGTTATCCATCGCATTACAAGAAACAGGAAGCTGAACTGTTTGATTTTTTATATATATATATATCGAGTGTCTACAATTAAGTGGCATTTCAACATATTAAATTCATTAAAACGGGTACCATAAGGGTGGAAAAAGGATTAAAATTGTACGAAAAAATTATAATCTCACGAGTCTTTCTCATTAGAGGGAGGACAGTTGCACACTAGCTTTTTATTTTGAAAAGCTGTTGCGTGCATCAGTGTTTTGGGAAATACAACATTCAACAGGGACAATATGAACAATCTGCATATTATATCTCAGTACACAAACTTGACATCCAGCTAATCTAGTATTAGCTAAGGAAATGGATGAATTGAGTGAAATTAAATTTTACAGTGAAGCTAGCACCTGTATATCAGCCAGAAAACTTCTTTCCTTCTTTTTTACGTTTCTGTCATTAGAATGAAGATCCTACTAGTAAGAGAAGAGATTTGAATTTTACGGGAAAATCAAAGTATCTGACGAGTGGATTATGTTAGGGAGGTTAAATTTGTTCTATCAAATCTTTACTCAATACCAGCGAGCAAGTGACCTACGCCGTACGAGATCAAAACAGGCAATTTCTGTAAATTTCTTAATATATAAATTTACCATCATATAAAATTAATATATAATATATAGATCTCCATCACGCATTGTCTTATGCAGTTAACCCTTATCCGGACAACCGGGGCCTCCCAGGCCCAGTAGCTTCATATTCTTCTTCGAATTTCTTAATAACCATAAATATTTCGATGCCATAAAATTCTGAATTCTTCTATCTTTAGTCGAAGTTAAAGTTATGAACATATCGAGTTGGTAAGGACCCAGTTGCAGTCTACGTTACAAAATAGCTTGCCCGGATAAGGGTTAAGTGATCACATTTTTGCTAGAATATTTCAAGAAAACTACGTTTCAAGCGGATGTTGTGAAATAAGCTGTAAACCCATATAACTTCAAATCCATTTATTCACTTCATTAGAAGTTTTAAAACGTTCAACGTCAAAAACAGTAAAAAAAACTTGTAGTGTACGACTCGAGAAATATTTACTTGGAAACAAAGTATTTTCATAATTTCTCTTTCAAATAACGCCTTTATCGTTTCCAAACGTGCTTCCTTACTGATATGGAGCATTATACTTCTGGAAGAAAACATCGAAGAATCACTATTTTCTTCTCAATAATTCATATTTATATTATCTGTTTCATTTAAGCGTTACTACAATACAATACTCACGAGACAAAACTTATGAACACGCTTCACTAAGTATGTTTACGTAGCTTGAGAGCGTTATATATAATATGACTTTTTAAAACACAAATTTGACGGAATAAATATTATGTAAGATTATATGCCTAATGTTGTCAAGTACACTGGACATCTATAAAGCCTTACAAAGTAAAACCTAAAAAAAATAATTCACAAATAAAATAAAGTTAAAAGAAAACTTCCCGACTTCACGAACACATACCGAAGAAAGTTTACATTTTATTTACGTTCTCTTTTTCTTTTATGCAGAAATACGTCTTGAAATCGGTCCACATCTCATTAAAGTAAGAATTGAAATCACGATCCTGCACAAATCCTGAACAAGGGACAATAAGCGTAAGTTTGCTCAGGGTTTTATTTACTGAACGATCTGCGAAATTTCAAAGTAGAAGTTAAGCATTGGTTTTCTGCACATTCTGTTGCACAGGTCAGGTGTTATCTGGTGTGTTTCGCTGGTTACAAGCCGGTTCACACCTTCGCGAAATTAGGAATGACGACCGAATCAGTTGATTATTTGGAACAAACGTGACGTTCATTTGAAAATTTCATAATAATTTTTACTGTTCAATTTTAGCAGCAAATTTAAAAGCTCAAGAAAATCAAATATATACTTCACCTTAAACTTTAGTATACATTCGTGTATATACGAAACTCATTCACCCAGTATTAATCAAAGCCGAAGTCCCACACCTCATAAATTTAAATACTCAACTGGACATCATCCTGCATTAAACCATGTTAACTTGGATTATCATCACCTATTCTTAGAGTATCTTACTCTAAAATATTATCCTAGCGTTTTCGACATAACAACCTTTCACAAGAATGTTACAGTTCCCGTGCGTATTACTAACGCAAGCGACGTGACCCGCCTATCGTAGAGATATCGGTTTCATTCAGTAAAAATATATGATGTCTTACTATTGTAAATGATAAAAATAAATACGAAAACTTTCCTTTCATTCATCTCTCGATAAGTAAGTTATTAAAATTTTAGCAGTATTTTTCCTGCGTGTTAGGAACATTATTTAACCTTTTCAGCCCTCACCTACACAATTGTGCAGGTAGATAGAATCACTAATAAATACAATATCGGTCGAACATGCACAATTGTGCAGGTTAATTTTTCCGAAAGCTACTATTTTGAGAAGAAAACCTAGGTCATATTTATGCGGATTGGTAGATCATAATAGATTAGAAAAACATGTTCCTTTGATTCCTTTTGAATATTTTTAAAGAAATAGTCCGGGTGGAAAAGGATATAAATCGATACCCTGGACTTGTGACAATTAAGTTTAATTAATTGAAGGTGAGATAGACGAGAAAATCATCCTTTTCTCAATTTGTTCTTTCTTGAGAATTATTTACATTTGATATGGCATTTTTAAATCTAGTCAACTGATATTTTCTCCCTCCTGATCGATTGCAAGTAAAACTTTAGCTGCGTGATAGGTATATTCTAACAAAAAAAAATTTATTCTATTGATTACAGCAACAACTAATAGTTACATAATTATTACACATCCAAACAAATTTCTGCTACAACGTGATATTACTAATACTGACCTTTAGAATTTTACAAACTAGTAAACTTCGGAGACACACATATCAATTAAAGTTAAATCAACGGGACGAAACTTTATTGACATAATTATACATGCACTCGGAAATATATCATTATATACATAAAAGTTGACACAAACGGGAATAAAACTCACGAACTTACGCTTTTGTTGTAAGTCCTGGGCTTTAGCAAAGAGCTAATATCTTCAGCTTTTCTATATAAGCTAGTTAGTGCATGAAAGAAGCGGGCAAAGTATTGCATACAAATGGAAATAAGGAAATAAGAAAGTGTTTGAAAATCTCACAGAAACATTTTGCTTACACTAAGACAACTATCACCATCAAATTCAGAATGTTACAAAATTTCTAAAATATTTGCGTTTATGAACAAGTGTTACGGTGTTAGCGAAATGTGTGAAATAACCAACGTACATGTCGGAATGTTAAAAATTGTCATGGTTAAAACATACATCATTGTCTGAAAGACAACAAAATAACAGCATCCCTGAGTACTAGGATAATATTTCAAATCAGGATAAAGGTTTAAATTGATGGCAGTGAAGCACAAATTCTGAAGACTGCATATTTTCTTTAACCATTCACATAACTTCTGCCAAATATCTTACATAGCTATTACTCTTTTATGTATGACTAACAGTATGAACCAGATGCGGTATATTAAACGTGTTATACTATACCCAAGTTAAAAAAGTTTATATCGTTTCACAGTGTGAAACTAGGACTTCCAAAATATGGGAATTCAGTGCTCAAACTTGAAGTAGTACATCTGTAACAACTGGTTTCAATAGAGTAACAGAATTGAAAATATAATCTTTTCCTTGTACACCGGATCCATCTCAAAAAACTATTACTAGTTATCCATTTCTCTTCTAAGTCTATAGAGAAAAATGTTGAGAGAGTAGTTAATTTGCAGCACTTCCGATTTGAACAGAATGTTAAGGTAGGAGATAGCACGTATTGTTGGGACGTTGATCGCACAAGAGTTTGTAGATATTTTACACAGTTCTTCTCTATAGAAATCAGATAAGAGATGGACTAATCATTTCCAGAACATTATCTCGATACTACGGTTTCGCGCATCTTGGACAAACAAGTTTCTTCGTTTATTAACCTCCACAGGACCTGCTCGGTTCCTCAGTAGTGATGGATAACTTCACAGGAATATTCCTTGCGAAGATTCCCAAAAATGGGAATTTTCCGGGAATTCATGTACAATCACAAAGAAAATTGCATTCTATTACTATATTTCGATCTCAAAGTTAAATTCGTTTCTATATCACAGTATATTATTGCTGCTGTCCCCAGAAGTCTTTAAAATGTATATTCTGAACCTTCATTCGCCTAAAAATGTCAATCGGTTTCACACCTTCACTTCGCAAAAACCGAATCACAGAACGCTGCTCCTGGCTGGTGCATGTGGCTAGTGGGGCTGCCATCTTGGAACTGTTGTTGCGCAGGTGTTTGTGCATCTGCCGGCTGCTGCCACCTAGGAGACATTCGGCATACTATCGTAAGCAGGCATGCCAACTTACAGCTCACTGGCGCCATATGCGGATTTTTATTTCTACTCATGGTTTTCATTTGACTCCCCCTCGTATTTAGAGAATATGCATAAATGTATACTTATTTATAATTTGTTCTATGCAAGTAAATATGTGGAAAAAGTAAGTCCACATACTTTTAAACAGCTAAATAGTTTAAATTTATGTGTAAGTGGATTTTCTAAATTTGACTCTACTATTGACATTATAAGCATATTAAATTTTTAAATGTTATAAAGAAATTAGGTTGGGTAACTGCCAGAAGAGACATGTCCCACCATTTTATCAAACTTTGCGCATAAATATTTATGTTCACAATATTTGCAACATACTGAAATCTTTAAAATTTTGCACGCAACATTGCCACACACAGGACATTTCCTTCTACCCATTTCTCGAAATTTCCATGCGTTAATTCACATATAAGAGAAGTCAGAGTACCTCTTCAGAAATTCGAGTCCGAGAGAAGAGACAGACCGACGTCTATTACTAACGGTGGTTCGGGGTTTATTAACAGTATTTCATATCTATTTTTACATAATTTCTACATTACTTTACAAAATAGTTCCTTTTTATCATTTGTAAATTGGTACTTTCTTACTTTTTAGTGCAAATGGAAGTGGAACTTTAAAATTCATATTGTTAGTTATATAAATTACAGTCAACGAATTTTAATTTTTTTAACCTCCAAATTATTTAAAACCTAGAAGTAAATCATAATAAATGAAAATAAAGTAATTAGTCGTATGGTTCTTATAATTTGGAAGATAAAAGTAAAGAAATGGAAATAAATTCCTTTCCGGGAATTTATATGGCAGCGAAAAAACCGGGAATATTCCAATTTTTTTTTTCCTTTCCACAGGAAATATTCACACTGCCCATCATTATTCTTCACCACGGTCAACACAGCCTTGCACTGTATTAACTACAGGATCGGAAAATTGAATACCTCTCTCCAGTTGCCACTCAATGAATATGCTCAATGCACTCAACGTAACTGTCTACCATCCAGATTCGTGAGACAGCATCTGTTAGACGATCTAAAATGTAATATTGAGAACAGGTGAAATTAACATCTAGTCCCGTATACTGGTCACACACAATGAATGTCATGCACTTACATCACGTTGTCATGATTTTCTGAAAATGGAAAGTGCACTAATGGTTCGCACTAACACATAGACAACTTTCGTGAACATTCCACATTCTTCAGTTTTCCTTTTGTTTCTTTTCTTCTACCAATGTTTCCTTTGGTAGCACCAGCTGGCAGCATAATCGAAGAACGGCGCACACAAGGCGAACTAAATGAATTTGGAATATCTGCAGTATTGAGCACCAAGCGCAAAATATGCGTTTGAGTGAAAAATGAAATTAGGCGTAAATTTGGAGCAGTTACATTGGCGGCCCAAAGGAATGGACGTGCACCATTAAAGAATTATGAAGGTTCAAGGTCCCTATACCGTGATTTCTCTTCAACTGAAAGCACCATTTCAAAGCCAATACACCAGTTCACTGGGAATTTTGTAAGAACTTTTGCTGGGCGATCACTTCATCAGATGAAAGTGTCTTATCAATGAAGAAAATAACGAACTTATGGAACACTTAAATACATATAAAATGAACTCATGGGGCATTTATATGTAAAGTCTTTCTTAACATGCAGTACATTCATTTAGGCACTGTTACTAGGATAAACAATATCATGTGCATGACATATTTTGATACATCAATGAATAACATATGTTTTTAATGATATACGCTTTTACTACCAACAATAATACAAGTACATTATAAAAAGCTTAGTATATAATAGATGCAAAACGTATTACCATTTCATATTTTATATTAACATTATAACGTTTTTAATTTTTTTTCTTTTTTATCCATTTATAGAAAATTTTTCAGTTACATTCATTGAATCATCATAAATACGTGTTAACATTACAAAGCAACTAAAACTTTTATCTATTATTTTGCATCAAAACATATAGTTTACGGAAATAAAATATAGTGGTAATCACTTTTTCTAAAAGTAAATGGAACTTCTTGAAAATACAGATATAAAATTCACATGATATTAAGAATCGTTGTGTTTATCACGCAAATAGATGAAACATACATTAATTAAAACAATGGTACTTTAATATTCCACAAAAGAAAATAAGTGAACTTAATATATATATATATATATATACTACACTGAAAATTGTATATACATAAGAAAACATTTTCAAACTAATTATACTGTTCTAACGCAATATACAAATAAAATAATTATAAATGAGCACTATAGGTTTCACATTATTATCACACAATACTCATATGAGATAAATTACTTACCACTCGTACTGTTACGATAAGAATGAGGCCGGATAGAAGTAAGTCTTCTACATTTTTACGCTATTCAGCATCTATACACTTAAAATTACAAGTCTACCTTCCCCCACCATACATTCAAAGTTTCTTCTCAACACTTCGGAATGCCAAAAAGAACTTCTACGGAGGTAGAAATAAAAAAGAATACGGAAAATGAGTCCTAAGTTTAAAAACAAAATAGAAGAGAGTTGCCATTCACAACAGATTACTCGTCTAATAGTATTTCCAGTAACACAGATTTTTTTTTCATTCTAGTAAACTCAGAGTGTACATTAGTTTACACCAACAATATTACATAAACGCTAGGCAACTCACTTCGTACTGAGGGGGATTAAGATACCACCAGTTACCTTACTACCAGTTACAATAACTTGTCGCATAAGCATCAAAGAGAATAGGGCCACTCAGATAAATCAGAGTTCGAGCTCATCTCTCTTTTATGTAACATAACATTGCTACACAATTATTTGACATAGAATGTTCTTTAACATATAATCAACGTTCGTGAGTTTTCTTACGTGGCACGTCTATTCAACTTTGGATTTAACAAATGATTTAAACTCAATATGAAAGTGCGTCTTTGACACTCGAACTTAACATTCAACTATTGTAAATACAAGTCACATTTCAATAGCTCTTTCAGCAGTAGCTGGACATTAAACTTGTTACTTTCGCTTGCGTTAAATACAAATTAACTTTAGTCACATTCGAAAAATTTATATTTACCAGAGTTTCAGGCTCACGAGAATCTACCTTTTCGCTGTTTTGTATTACAGAATCAAATTCTTTTTCACGAAGGTGCTTCTTAGCTAATTTTAAAAACATGTTTTTAGTTTTTTAAGTGCGTCTCCACACTCTCATACGATCAATAGAATGTACGCTACAAGATTCTCCACTCAAAGAATCTACAAGTTCAAACCCTTTTCTGAGATCCTACTATTCCATAACAAAGAACCTTTATAGAGCATGAAGAATTTACTAATCTTTTCATTTACAGCTGACCTCAAACGTGATTGCAACAAAAAAAAAAATAAATCATTTTCTTTTATTTTATATTTTCCTTCCTGGCTTGCGTTGTATTTTTTATTTCTTTTTTTCACCTTCTCATTCCTACCGTAGTCAGTCATTATGAGTTTATTCTCCCAATACACTACTTTCATTTGTTACAATGGCAAAATGCTTCAATAGAGATTAATTAGGTTTTACGTTCAAGTGAAGAACTGCAGGGCTGACACCTAAATTACTACATACATAATAATTTAGCAAAACTACTATTTGTGGACTATATCTCTCCCAAGAAGAATGGTCTTAATTACACAACAGTTTAAACAAACTTTTTGTTTTTTATGAATTCGTTCCACACTAGAGTTCTTCGGATGGTAAGGAGTTTTGAATTGTAATACCATATTCTTCGATTTTAGACTTAAATTTAGCTGATAATAAATATCCACCATTGACTACCAATATAGATTTCGGAATTCCCATGGTTAGAAAGTAGTAATATTCTAAGCATCTTAAAACACAAATGGTGGTGGCATTTCTAATGGGAAACATCGTTTAATATCTACCAAATGCATCTAAAATTGACAATGCAAATTTATTTCCATTATGAGATGGGTAGGGGCCTAATAAATCAATTGAAACCATGTCAATTACATTCTTTACAGCAACAATTTGCAGAAGTCAGCCTGGTGGTGAAGTTTCAAACTTCATAGGTTTACAAATAGTATAATAACGTAAATAGTTGCTTATATGTGTGCGCATGGATTTGAATTACAGAAGTCGCTAAAGAAACGTATTTTCAAAACCTAAATGGCCTTTTTCAAGATGGCATTTCGAATTACATCATTCAAAAGTGATGTAGAGTTTCCAATGGTCAGGTAAATGGTAACTACGATTTAACAAAATACCATTTTCAATTGTGTAAAATTAACCAATGCTGCGATTTTTAACCTTAACATAAGGATAATTGGGGTTATCCAAATATTTCATAGTGTTTTCGTACTGTGGATGTTCTTTCTTAACTTGGTAGCTTTCAGTTTCTGGAGACAAAATGATACATGACAATGCGTCGCTAGATTGTTTATCATGGCCCTTGATATACAGAATTTGTACGTCAAATTTCTGAATTTGTATACTCCAACGATCAAGTCTAGAAATTCACTGTCTCGTTTTATGCAAATATACCCAAGAGCTATGATCTGTATAAACTTTTACATGTCTTCCATACAACAATTTAGTCCAACGTTTAAGAGCGACTACAATTGAAAGGCATTCACGTTCAGTAACGGTGTAATTTGAATACCAAGCGCAAAATATGCGTTTTAGTGAAAAATGAAATTAGGCGTAAATTTGGAGCATTTACAATATATGCTATTATTTTCGTTTTATAGCGATAAATGTTGAAGCCGGAGATGGATCATTTTAACCATTTCAGATTTGAACAGAGCTTCAACGAGAAAGATAGATCGTTTCCTAAGCAAGCTGACTCGACTATAGAAAAACAGATCTCAATATCTCTTACCATTTTCGCTTTACAGAAATCAGTACTGATATCAGAAGTAATAGTAAGTTTGAAGCACTTGCGGTTCTGATATAGTGCTGTGAACAGTAGATATATGTTAAAACGTTTAAGATGCTAGAACGTTTCCACAAAATGCTTCACAATACTTATGACCGTTGTTTTGTGGCGATAAACATTGAAACTAGTAAAGGCTCATGGTTCATCTTTGTATTGAATTTGAATGCAGAATCGATTACAAGAAACTGCATCCTGATAAATTTTATCATTCTTCTTCTAAGAAAGTGTTGAAATTGGATGTAATAGTAAATTTGAACTACTTCCGTATTTGACACTTTCAAGAATAGTCATTATATATTGTATTGAGACGCTCACTCGATTGCAGAAAACTGATTCCGGTTACATGGTATCTTTCTTATTCTACGGCAATAAAAGTTGAAAAATATCTTGAAACCGGATGTAATAGTAAATTTAAACCATGTTCGTTTCTGGTAGAGTTCTGTGGGTAATCACGATATGAACACTTTAAACATTGAATTGGTTACAGAAATCCACCTTTAGCTATTTGTTACCTTTTCCGTTCTGTAGGGATAATTGTTGAAACCGAAAATGGCTAATTAGAAATGCTTACGGTTTCAATCGAGGGTGACGGAGAAGATAGACCTATTCTTGAGAAGCTGAATCAATTGTAAGAAACCGTATCTCGATATATCTTACCGTCATTTACTCTACAGAAATTAGTATTGAAATTAAATGTTTAGAAAATTTCAACAACTTCCGACTTTGGTAAATTGCTGTGGCTTGTGATATATTCACTCCAGACCCTCAATCGGTTGTACAATCTGTTTGTTAATGTCTATTACGGTTTCCGCCCTATGATGACAAATATTAACACCAGAAATGGTTAATTTTAATCGCTCTTCTTTGAATACAGTTTAGCGTAAAATGTACAGACTTATCTTAGACTGCTCAGTTGATTGTAAAAACACACCTCCACAACTCTTACCACGATTGCCATATAGAAATAATTATTAAAAATTAAATTCTCCAGTATTATAGTAATGAATCGACTAACACAAGTGAAGTAAACAATACGTGGAGTAAGGTTGTGCAAAAAGGTGCTAAGTCTAGTGGCTTAAATAGTAACAAAAAAGTAGTAGACCTAAACGTGGTGAGTAGTGAAAGCTGTAATATTTACAGCAGTACCAAATGTTCTTGCCAGCTGCGAAAAAATGGTGTGAGCAGTACCCTAAATTCAGAGGACCTAAGTGCAAGGGTGCAAAATGTGTCAGCTGCAAAACTGTCATGTACATCACCAATGAAGAGTGCAAATAAGGTGACTACTGTAAAAACAGTTGTAGTACATGTTACTGAACTGACTAATGCTACAAGAGCTGATAAGTCAGTGATACCTACACAAAATATAGTGTAGTGATACCTACACAAAGTATAGTGTGCTGATGGAACCTGATGTTGATGAAGTACAAGGAAAGATGTCTCCTACACGAAGAATAATTCGGGTGAAGTCATCTGTGAATAAAGCAGTGAAATCTACATCAAAAAAGGAAGTAGCAGGTAATATTGTTATTTACTCTGATAGCCATGGTCGTAATATGTCCTCTATCCTAAAAGATAAGGTAAATAATATTGGTGTACTAGGTTTGGTTAAACCAGGCGTAACTCTTAAAGAAGTTATCCAACCTATTATGGCATCTGTTGATAAACTGACAAAAGAGGATACAGTGATACTATTCGGAGGAACAAATGATGTGTCAAAAATTGAGTGAAAAAATGTTATAGACATACTGCATCAAAGATTTCTTATATGACACATACAAATGTAATAGTTGTAAATTTGCCTTATAGTCATGATCTAGTTGATTTTCGTGTGTAAACAAAGAAGTGTTGAAAACGAATGAGAGTTTCAAGAGGTTGTGTACGCACTTTGGGAATGTAAGGCTCTTAGATGTTAGTACTATGCCAAGGGAATACCACATAAGGCATGGTATGCATTTAAATCATAATGATAAAGATTACATTTGTAACAAACTAAGTGAAATGATAAAACGTAAGTAACCTGTCCTATTCCTTCCCTTATCTAGAAAGTAGGAATGAAAATGTGGTAATTTCCTTTACAAATGTGGAAGAACCTTTTTTTTTTTTTTAGTTCACAGCCAGAAAAATTATGCAAAAGTCCATTAAATATTTACCATCATAATGTACAAGAGCATAGTACAAAGGTTGAATTATTAGAAGTGCTCTTGGATACGTTAAACAGTATAAACATTGTATGTCTTTCTGAACACTGGTTTGATAGCAACACAATAAAATTAGTGAATTTTGTTAAGTTGAAGTTAGCATCATTCTATTGTCGTTCGGAAAGGAAGCACGGTGGAGTCTATTTTTACAAATGATAATGTAAACTATACTGAGTTAGATATAAGTCAGTTCATCTGGAAATGCATATTGAAGCAACGGCCCTGAAACTAAAGGAGTCTCATGCTTATATAATATGTCTATATAGACCTTATGCTGGCGATATGTCTTTCTTCTTTAAAAAATTAGAATCCATGCTGAATCATTTATTTGTTAAGCCTCGAAATGTAATTATTTGTGGTGATGTAAATATTGATTGGTTAATTGACTCGAAGTATAAGTCTCAGATAGGTTTGCTGAACACATTTAATATGCATGCCGTTATAAATGAACACACGCGATTTGGAAAAACAGCTTTAGATCAGTTCATAATTATGAAAAATCAACCAATAAATGTATCACTTGTTTTCAAACTTGATTTTTCAGATCATGACGCTATATACGTACAATTGCCATTGATAGATAAATTAGTTAAAAATAAAAACTACACAACCTTAAAGAGTTACTTTTCAGAGTCGAATATTCAATATATGTGTTATTTATTAAGTCAAGAAACATGGGACGAGATATATAAATATAATCCCATGAACGAAAGTTTAAAGGTTTTATGGACACATTTTTAAATTATTTTAATATTGCTTTTCCCCTAAAAAACGCACTATTTCGAAACGCATTGATAAAAGTTGGATTACAAATAGAATTATAAAATCCAGTACCAATTTGATAAGATTTAATAAGATCCTTAAATCTGGTAACTTTAAATCTGATGATTTAAAGAAATACATACAACTGTATAGGAAAGCCTATAAGAAGGTCATAAGGGCAGCAAAATTAATGCAAAACAATAGCTTGGTTTTAAATGCCAAAAATAAGACTAAAGCAATGTGGCAAATAATCAATAAAACTCTTGGCACAAGCAGGCCTAAGAGTGTAGAATATCTTAAACTAAATGGTACAGTTATAAACAATCCACAGCAAATTGCATATATATATTTAACGATCATTTTGTGAATTCATCTGATCAAACTAATAACACTGATCTCTCAAAAATAATGCAGAAACTCCCAAATCAAGGAGAAATAAACACAAAGTCGATGTCTCTATATCCAGTTTCTGTAGATGAGTTAATAGGAATAATTAAATCCTTATGAAACAGCAGTTCGTCAGGTATGGATAAAGTTCCTTCTATTGTAATTAAACAATGTGCGAAACATATCATACATCCACTTTGTTACCCTATAAATTTCTCGTTAGAAAACGGTATATTTCTCACACTACTTAAAAATACTAAGGCTCTTCCAACTTTTAAAAAGGGTGATGAAAATGTCATGACAAATTATCGACCTATCTCAGTGTTATCGATATTTTCAAAAATATTTGAGCCAGTCATGGCAAAACGTCATAGCAAATTTTAAATAAATCGTAGTATTATCTCGACGTTTTAGCACGGATTTCAGAATAAAAGTATTGATACCGCTTTATTTGATTTTCTTACAGATGTTCTGAAATCATTCGATAATAAGAATTATGTTAAAGGTTTGTTCATCGATCTGTCAAAGGCATTTGACAAAATTGATCACACTATTATGCTAAATAAATTGCCTCAATATGGCATACGTGGCATTGCAAACCAGTGGTTTTCATCCTACCTAACAAATAGATGCTAAACTGTTCAAATTACAAAAGTTGAATCAAATCGATTCTGCCCTTTCTTCTCAAAACAAAAATTACCAGAGGTGCCCTCATGGCTCTATTTTAGGCCCTACTCTATTCATAATTTACATAAATGAACTGATAAAAATGTACACCCCACAAAATGCATGTTATATGCTGATGATATAAATATAGTTATTACTGAACAAGACCCAAATTTAGTATTGGTAAAGCCCGAAAAGGTTATAAGCAAAATAGTTACTTGGTTGAATGCAAATAACCTTCTCCTAAATACAGATAAAACAGTCGCAATAAACTTTCGTTTTCCAGGAAATAATCCATCCTTCCCTTCGCTAAACTTTAATGGAAAAAAAGTTAAGTATTTTAATGCAACAAAATTACTTAGTGTTTACATCGATGATGATTTGTCTTGGCAAACCCATGTTCCCAAAGCATTAAATAAAAAACTGACTCTTTACGTTTTGGGTTCTTTAGGTTACGAGATACAGTTTCACGAAATAGCTTATTATCGATATACTATGCAAAAGTTCAATCACTTCTCAGTTTTGGAATTATTTTTGGGGGTCAGCCGCATGCAGTCAGGAAACATTTCGGATACAAAAGAAAATACTACGAATAATATTCAGACTAAATAAAAGAACACCATGTAAACAAAAATTAAATATTGAATATGATTAACTATGTTACTGCATGGTACATCAAACGCCGGAAGAAATTAGCGTTGGACCAACCTAACGGCCCACGGTTTACGCTCCTTACGAGCAACAGCTCTTGGGTCTAATATAGTGAAGTGTCACATGATCGTTTTTCTGAAGTTTGAATCGACAGAGATAATTAATCTATGTATGTGCCTACTCTATTTTTGTGAAGCGTGGGACGTAAAACTCAAAGATTCCATTTTTTTTCTATTTTTGTGATTGTAATATATTCAAATATTTAAATTTGATTTCAGGCCCAAATTTCTACATGCTTGGGTATTTGGTTTTCTAGCAATATTCTGCACATTTCAAGTTAGTGGCACTATTATCCCGCATGTGAAGGCTTTAGTCAGAAATATTCCATTAATCAATTATTTTCAAACGTAAAATTTATAAAATGGTCTTATGTCAATTTTGATGAATCAGTACCGTACCTCTTTCGACAAATTCCAAACCTGGTAATTATTGTGGAATAGCTAATAATTCGCTGAGTTCACTACGTTTTGTTTTGCAGGAAGAAAGTAAGAACAATACTGTTTAGAAGTTGTATCGTTTAAGAACTGTAAAGAGTAGTTACTAACCTTAGCTTGCTTTCAAGTTTTGTGTGTTTATAAGATTCCTGACAGGAGTAGTTTATTGGTGATATTCAAGGTCAAAACGTAATAGTGTCTGAAGAAAGGTAAAATTATTAGTTCGTTTCAATAAATTTGTCGTTTCAAGTTAGTTAAAGTTGGATTCTGCGCTTAAATACAGTTCTATTGATGCTAATACAGTTGCAGTTTCTCCAGACATTCCTGACTGGGTATATACTATTCACTTCATTTCATTTGCTTGTTTTGAAATAGTTCCGCTGGTGTCAGTTTGTTTCGCTAATGATTACACTAGGGTAGTAGTACCCGAATCAAGTGATGCCAAGTCATGATGGTTATTATTGCCACCTCGCGAACACTTTTGATATTTCGTGACTTCTTACATCACACTGAGTTAAAATATACAGGAATTGTTTAACAAATTCTTCATTACAATAACCACAAAATAAAAATCTCATTTAAATTATTTGACGATTCCCACACTACTTGGATACAAAAATGAGAAAGTTATGTTGCATCCGTTAGTGCGCTCCAGTACCGAAATTGTGTTGTTCATCACGAGAAATTTTCTTTGGATCATTTCACACCAGGTGCTGACAATAAGGTAACGGTGGTTTAGCAAAAGGAACGTTGTTGTAAGCCACAAGGTGCAGAAAAGATTGGGTCTCGCGCGAGGAGGATGTTGTAAGGGTAGCGGTGAGTTGGAGGGGGAGGTGCCGAAGACACCAGGAGGACGTATACGTTTCGCTGTGATCAACCATATAAACTGTGCCCACCTTTCCTTGCGATAGTGCAAAACTCTTCTTTCAATAGAACGTAACCGTGTGATTTGAATTGGCATCTCACGAAATCATAGGGAACAGAGAAGATGAAAATTTCAGATTCATTGTTTTCAATGGTGTCCTTCACAAAATCATTCAGAATAAGACTAACTGGTTTTCGAAACAAGAAAATCATTATCGCGAGTTGCTGTGTTTCGATCCAAGGAGGATTTCGGATTTAAAAGACGAACTACCCACAAATGCAATGAACAAAATCTGTTAGCCCCAGTGTAGGTAAAGGGAAACTTACCGAAAAACTAAAATTATTTGTAGAGTTTTGTTCCAAGACATCGCACAGAGATGCTGTGAGTGAATAGGAATAGTGAATAATTAAGTAGTGAGTATGAAGAGGAAACATGGTGACACGATATTGAACCAGCGTTGTAGGAAATAAACATAGAGAAAGCTCGCAAGTCTTGCCTCACCTATGCGTTGAAATTATATATGAATATCGCATGTATGCCTTATGTTCTGCATAGCTCTTTAAAGTGTACAAATTCCTCCATACGATCACTCTTACACAAGTAAGTTGTGAACGAGCGTTTTCCAAACTCATGAATATTACATCTAGATTAAGGGCGAATCTCGGTCAAGATAATCTTGAATCGTTTCTGTTAACGCAGTATGAAAGGGATATACTAAATAAAGTGAATAAATGTGTCACAATTAACAAACTCTGTCATGATAGTGCAGAAATGAAAAGATTTCTGATAGGTAAGAATATCCTTGTTTCTTGTTATGTAAACAGTTCAAAATGATAAATGTTAAAGGCAGAATATATTCGGTCTAGGAATTAATTCGTGCGGGTGGACAAGAGATGGCGCAACGAACGGAGCGTCCCACAGTTCCGTGTATCCACACATGTGTTGCAAACCCCTGTCATCGCGTATCGTTCGTAGTATAGGGCAGTGGATTAAAGCGTCAACAACACCAGTTTGTAGTTAAGTGAACATGGCGCAATTTGTGCCTGATAAAGTGTTTTTGCGGGGTGTCCTGCTGCATTACTTTAATATGCAGAAAAGTGCGACTGAAAGTCATCGTGTTTTGGTGGAAGTGTATGGTGACCATGCTCTAGCTGAGCGAACGTGTCAGAAGTGGTTTCCACGGTTTAGAAGTGGTGATTTCGGCTTGGCAGACCAAGAGCGAGCTGGACAGCCAAAAAAATTTCAAGACGAAGAATTGACAGCATTGCTCGAGCAGGATTCGTGTCAAACGCACGAACAACTTGCAGCAGCATTAGGCGTTGATCAAACAACAGTCTCCAAACGCTTGAAAGCCATGGGAATGATTCAAAAGATGTCACATTGGGTTCCACATCAATTGAAAGACAGACGTTGAAAGACGAAAAACCATTTGCGAATTGCTGCTTCAACGACAGCGCAAAAAGGGGTTTCTGCATCGAATTATTACGGGTAATGAGAAGTGGATCCATTACGAGAACCCTAAACGAAAAAAGGCCTGGGTGAAACCAGGTGAACCAGGTCCATCACAACCAAAACGAGATATTCACTGCGCAAAGGTTATGCTGTGCATATGGTGGGATATGAAAGATGTGGTGTACTATGAGCTGCTGCAACCGGGTGAAACTATGAATGGAGAACGTTATCGACGACAATTAATGCGTTTGAAGCAAGCTCTGGCCAGAATACGACCAGAATGGGAGAACAGGCATGATAAACTTATTGTTCAACATGATAACGCTCGCCCACATGTCGCAAAACCGGTCAAAACCTATTTAGAAAATGTCGGATGGGAAGTTTTACCCCACCCGCCGTATTCACCAGACGTTGCTCCTTCGGTCTACTACTTGTTCGATTGCATGAACAACGATTTGATTGGACAGCGGTTTACTTCTTCAGAAGATATCGAAACATGGGTCTCTGACTGGATCGCTTCCAAGGATGAGGACTTCTTTCGCCACGGAATCCGTACATTGCCTGACAGATGGGCGAAAGTGGTGGCTAGCGATGGACAATATTTTTCTTAAGGTATTTATGTATTTTGTGTTTGTACTACAGCTTCAATGTGTGCGTACCAACCGCACGAATTAATTCCTAGACCAAATATATATATATATTGTCACATTGTATCAATAGTAATTAAGCTGTCTGAAACCAAAGTGAGCTCTAATAACTGCATTTTCGAGCTGTCAACAAGTACGAGTAAAACTCAGAATGTCAGTTACCACAAAAAAGGTAAATTGCCAGATTTTTACATCACCTTTTCATGTGAGTTTATCTGCCACTGTTTCCAAAGGTATTAGTTTATCACAAATCATGAAAAATTAGATATTTCATACTCGTTACTGATAGTTCGAAAGTGCGTTTAGTGCACTGCTATCAGACAGCTCAATTGAGGCCCCCATAATATAAGGGATCTAAGTTATACATGACTTTTCCAATAAGGTTTATTTATATTCTGAAAAGTAGACTCCAAAGCACAATATGCAAACTAGAAGAACCACATCGCCGTCCACTCGAGATCTACCAATAAATGAGTTTGCGTCGTGGTTCTCTTTTCAATTTATATATTTCACTATGGGGAATCCATTTCTTGGGTATAAATAGGTTTATTCCAAAAGTCAGTTAGTGCCCTTGACTTCTAAGGTCCTCAGTTTATGTTTGATGTAGCTGGTTTATTGAGTGGAATAAAATTGTGTGGTTTTGAAACTTCTAATTTTGAGCACTTAAACGGTATACCACGATATTTTTATAATAGGACTTTATATGCTACAGTTGATCAGCCAGTTAAACATAAAATGCGAATGTGTAATAATGTTAGAGATAGTGCGCCCTCCTAATGATTTCAGGTCTGCGCCCCCCACAGCTTCTCATTCTCATCCTTGTAAAAATGAGAACACAATTGGTATTAGAAAAAAAACTAATCAAGGGGCATTTGATAACATCATATGGTAAAATATAAAATTAAATCAATTTCAGAACTTAGCTAAACGTAGCCAAGAATATGTCGGAAAAGAAAAACACAATGAAAATAAGAGAAAAGCAATACATTACTTCAGCACAAATTATAAATCGTTTAAAATGAAGACTGAGAAACTGTAATAAACAAAATTAACTTTTCTGGAAATAACCTGGGACAGGTAAATATCCTTTTCTTTTTGTTAATGACCGTTATAACATATGTGTGTGATTCCAGATGTGTTTGTGATTAGCTTGCCAACAAATCAAATGGAAAAGAGAAGAAACTAGAACAAAATGATGTGTGGAATAATGAAAAGAAAGCTAAGAGCAAACTTTTACATGATATCCCTGTTAATTTCCAGCAGTATCTTCTCGTTTAAATTCCATTCTAACTCGCACTTTATCCTATCCATTTTAAGACGATGCCAATGGGAATTAATCATGAAGAATTCGTCTAAACAATAACATTATTTTTAACTGAAGACAAAGAAAAAAGTAGTTTTCTGATTCACTTCGAGTTTTTTATTATTTTAATGTTTCTAAAGTATATGCTTTTAGAATAATTTTCAAATTGAAAACATAACGTACAATATAGAAGAAAACTAAGGAGAACAGCATTGAATTGGAATTTCAGAGACCATCCAACATTTAAAATGCATACTCGTAACCTGGTGTGTTATAACCAGAGCCTGTCAAATGCCATTTTGCCATGTTTTGTCCTAACGTTCTGATCATCTTGAAACTTCGTATGTAGGCAATTTGTGGGGTCCAGCATATTTCCCACATATATTTAAAAAGCCATAAAAGCTATATTTTGTCTGTTCCCGCGATAAAAAACATATTTCCGAATAAATGCAATATTTTAAAGCAATTTTCAATAGATATTCTGCAAAATAAGCAAGTCGTATTGTATAAATTTTTGCTAATTAACGTTTCTTTTCCAATTCGGATAAATATCATTTTTTAAAGTGCAAGCATTTCGGATAAATATCATTTCAGCACAAGTTAAACACGGTAATGAGGATTATGCACAACACGAAAACCCGAAACAGACAACGGAAAACAGCAGCGAGTGGAAATTCTCGTTTGTGTGATTCCGTTTGAACTATTTCACCTTTTCTGTTTACCCACGAGGTCAAGTTCAAACTAAACAAAGAACAACACTATCGCAAGTCAGTGCGGAAGTCGCTAAGTAACCACGAATATCTACTACTTCTGTGAAACAGTGTGCAATCCGTATTTAAGTTTTGTGTGTTCAGTGGAAGCTTATTGTAATGCCGAAGGTTTCGTTACCGAAGTCAGCTTTAGTGAAGAAGTGGGCAGCAGAAGATGATAATTTCAAGGCCGACGGTGAAAAAATAATCTTCAAACTTTGCGTGAAAACTGTAAGTATTGACGGAATTTATTTAGCTTTCTTTTCTGTTATACTTTTTTTTTTTTTTTTTTTTACAAAAATTATTATTTTTATTCTTTTTTATATTTATACAGGGATAATATTTAGTTTAGAGAAACCACTGATTTAAGATTTTTACAATTACTAATTTGAAAAATTCATTAGGAGTTTACATTTTTACTTTTGGCAGCAAAGGTTCCGTTTGAATTTAGTGTACGCCTATTTATAAGCTGCCATATAAAGTAACGAAAATATACATTTATTGTCCTGTACAACAAAGAAATACCAAGGAAAAGCTCCTAACAAGAATAATTGGTTGAAACTGTACAGTCGATGTCATACTTTCAAAAAGAACGGAATAAGTAACTTCCACAGTTTTACTGTTGTAAAAGTTCTGCACTCCAACTTATTTCTCGATTTATCAACAAGTGTTCAAGGAAAATCTTACAGTACAGAGTTTGGTTTATGTCTCCTTTTTGTCGATACTCAAACATGTTTTCATGTAAAGATACGTGCTACTGGGCTACGAGTAATAGCATTACTTCTTTATTTCAGTTTGAATTCAAGAAGAAATGTGAATTTGTTCAACATAAACAATCCATGGTACACAAGAGTAAGTTGCTTCGAGGCGGGCAAAAACCGAAGTTACTGACAGAAATGGAAACTCCTAAGGAACAAAAGCAATTTGAGAAGGACTTGGTTCGAGCATTCTTAGAGGATGGGATTCCACTCAAAAATTGGAAAATGGGCCTCTTCGTGTCTTTTTGGATAAGTACTGCACTGAGAAAATCCCGAGTGTTTCTACGTTACGGCGAACAGTACCAACAATTCACGAAGAGGTAAGACCAACAAGTACCAACAGGTAACAGTGGAAATTTATGTAAACAAAAACTTACTGCCAAAAATTACTTCTAACTCCAAACCAGTGTATACTAACCTTTTGTTTACCAAGTATTTATATATATATATTTAGTTCAGGTAAGGTCGTTTGTATCAATGTAGTCAACTTGAAAATATCGTATTATTTTCCATTTCTTGCAAGTCCATAATAATAATAATAATAATAATAATAATAATAATAATAATAATAATAATAATAATAATAATAATAATAATAGGAGGGAAATGTTTTCATTGTTATCCTTAGATCTATCACGATTTTTAATCTAACCTAAAGGAAGATTAACTTAGAATATGTCCAAATTGTTTTTCAGGTTGTGGATCAATTGGAGGAGGATGCTGAATGTGTGAAGAAATCTAAGAGTATTCTTCAGAATCCTCTCCTGCAGAGACAGCTCATCTCAATAGAACACAACTACGGTGAGATCCCACAAATAATAGAGGAACTGCAGAGTCAGTCTATACAACTAACCACAGCCATTTCAAAGGTAGAAAAGTTCACATCTCACAAATGTACTGGCCCTGTAGGCGAAACAATAAACAAAAAGATGGAAGCTGTTCTGCAGCGAAATTGTGGATGGAAGCCCCTGCGAGCAGTGGCTCAAACACTAGCAGGATCCAACATTCTGGAACCACTTCCAGATAATTGGACAAATTTGGACATGCTCTCGTGCACATTTGCACCAGTTACATCAGCAGACGTTGAGCGTTCCTTTCCAAAGTTGAATTACTTACTCAACGACAGAAGATTGTGTCTGTCAACAGCCAACATTGAACACTATTTGATTAGAATGTTCAATAAAGAATGATATTTGTTCACAGAATGGCCATTTTAAGTTTTTAATCTGTAAGTATTGGAATGTAATGGAAAAATAAAAGCTGTATATAAAAGCCATATTTTTAATTTTTAAAAGCCATTTTGCTATGCCATATTTCAAGAAAATAAGAGCTATATTTTGACGGGCTCTGGTTATAACTAACCAAAAAAAGGGAGGCAAAGGAAATAGGCAATTACAAAGAAGAAAAAGGCATGTGAGAAATGCTGTAGATAAGACTGTAAGAAATTGACCAAAACAGGGGATATAACCATAAAAGGAAACAATAGTATAAATTAAACCAATCCGTGTTTGAAGATGGAAATTCTTGCAACTGGTGATGCATAAGCTTAAACGAGAAACCCAATCCAGTATCCTACGGGCTTTGAGCCACCTGCAAATGCTAATCGAACAAATGTCAAGTATGCAATATTTTGTTGGTAAATTATGCATATATTGGGACCCTGTAATTTCAAAACTGACTTCGAAAACAATCTCACCTTTCCAATATTTTTCGCCAAATGATAATGCTATTTGCAATGTAAAATCTAACTGTAATTTTTAAGTGTTCACCTGTCAATTGCTTGATTTTATATGCAATAGCTCAGCGTTTTCATCTGCAAGTGCACAAAGTATGGACCAGTGCAAAATAGCAGTATGAGGTATGGTAAATGCTTCAAATACACGACAGTACTGCCAAGATGATAGAAAACTCATATCTTGACAGAATACAATGGAAAATAGTGTGAAAAATATATTAAATCGAAAAAAGGTGCACATTAAAGAAAAGGAAAGATACGTGGAAACATAAAATATATTCAAAATCTGATATATAACTATGAACTATTGGATCCATAACCTTCTCGTCCGTCTTAGTTCCTTGTACTATCATGCTCCTGCACTTTCGACTGGATTATAGAATATATTTTCCCGTGCAAGAAATCTAATAAAAATGGACAATAGTTTTACTTAAAGAAGTTTACATCTTTTCTCTCATAAAACCTTGGATTCATAGTCATCATTGTGCTTTCCTAATGTAATTTTGCATTCAAGAAAAATATGCCGCATAGAATATGCCACTAAGAACCTTTTGTTCGAAAGGCGGGATGTACTTAAATAATTTCGTATTTACAATTATATTTTTAATCTGGAGGGTAGAGGGCTAATTTAAAAATAAATAAATAACACTTCGCTGGCACATTATGAGTACATATCAGTACCCCACAATCAAAAATTCAGTTAACGTCGCTCTGAAATGAATTTAAATAATAATGATGATGTCAACCTACAGCAGTTCTATATAGAAGAACGGAAAGTCCTTTATAAAACACCCTTTTCAAACGTACTACGAGAATATTATCTGAGAAAATGCTGTTGCCCCTTAACAAAAATTGAGACTAATGCTGCTCAGAAATCAATTTGTAGTCATAATGAATATCTCAGTTTAAAGGAAATTCACAGAGAAGAAATTAACTTCGGGCACACTTTATTAAGTTATTAAAATTCTATATTGCCAAAAAGATACTTTGCGTAGTTATTTTGTATTAATAAACCTATTCTCAATCTATTATTCTAAAGCTGTTGTTAAGTGGAAAATACATAATCCTACGGGACTTGTACCCTGGGCTATTCTCATACCTATCTAAAATCTAAAGACAAAGTAACTAAATTTATTTCACTCATCTAGTAAGAAAGACCTGATCTCAGATTACATCTTCTACAATTAGAAGCAAAATAACTCCTAATAGCTGTTAATGCTCGAAACATGTTCTAAATAGAAACATGTTCCATGTACGCTTTGTTCAAGAAGTGATATATAATAAGATTATTTTACAAGTTTAGGTAAACATTATTATTATAATACTGTACAAACTTGTATTGTAAAATTATTTTATCACTAGTTTCAGGAAAAAAGAATGGTTACAAAAATATTTTGAAATCAAAAACTGATGAGAATAAATAGGAAGAGCAACGTTCTTCCGATTTCCATGTCTATTGCCGGTACAATTGCCATTCCTGATCATAATTATAATAATAATTATCATTATAAAAATTGAGCAATATAAATAAAAATGAGCAACATCTATTGTGCAGAATGGATTCGATACTGATGACGGCCCTACTTGATTATTTTCCCCACCCCTACTCTTACAAATATTCTGGAGCATTTCACATCTATAGTAATTTTCTCCATACTGTTAGTCATAAGTGTATGTTAACTTCCTGTTATAAATTAGTATACGAAGCGAGCTTCATCCTTCTAACGTGATGACAGACAAAGAGAGCGACAGAGAGAGAGAGTGAGGGAGAGAGAGAGAGAGAAAGGAGCAGACAGAGTAAATTTTTAACATCTTATTTAACACTTTCTTTTCCCCAGTTAAGGTAAACCAAATAATGATATATAGCCTAAAGTTTCTTCAAAATTATGATATCTTGAATAAACTACTGTGAAGTACACAAGCTCTACGGTGTGAATTTGTAAACAAGATCAACCAATATGTAAACATTAACTGGTCGAGATTTACTGTAAAATTTACAGGACAAATTCGTAATATTTTAAATAATACCGTAATGTGCAAGCTATGCATCGATTCACACACAAAGTAGCTAGTAACAATTGTAAGCGAAATGAAGTATCAAGATTCAATGTTCTATATCATGACACGGAGCTAGAAAAATGTTTGGGAGTGAAGGAATCCACATAGTTAAGAATTTTAAGTTCCTAATATATTGTGTTACTATGGAACCAGGATTGGCCTTTCTTAAACTAGCTGTTTAAAAAAGGGATGGTATCGAGACGAGACTGTGTACAGTCTTGCTCTCGTCTCCGTTGCTAAATAGCGGTATCGGTCTCGAACTCGTCTCGAGTCAAGAAAAGAAACCGTCTCGGTCTCGGGGGCCAAGTCTCGCTCTCATCTCGGTGTCGTCCCGAAAGCCTCGAAATAAATTGTGAAAGTATTGTTATCGTGCAGTCTTTCGTTTCCGCTTCTTATTTTTGCTTTCATTTTTAACTTAGAATTATAATATGATGTACCTCTTCATACCTAATTTGCTAGCGCTAATGCTTTCCGTGCGTGTGTTCCAGATTCAATCATCAGTGAGTATATCATACCTGGGATAAAACCCTAATACTAACCCATATTTCATTATCAGCAATAGACTTTGTCTTATATAGCCTCAGTACTGCCTATACAATTAAACTGTATTGAATTAATTCCAGTACTATATAGTAGTTTATTTTCTTCCTTTGAATAAAAATTGTTCAATATCTCCTAACGTATAACTCAACACATAAAAGCATGAATGTATTTAATTGTACCGAAATTGAAATTTCACAAATTCTAATTTATTATCCAATGAATTCTGCTTTGACTGTCATTTTAAAAACAGAATGTAACGTTCATTATCTTAACAAATAGGATAAATTAGTACTAAAATATATTTTCTTTCAAATTGATCAAATGCTTTATTTCCGTTTTACATCTCCGTGTTTGATTGACACTTAATAACACGAAATTCCGAACCTTGTGATGGGAGCTACGGCACTCATCTTTGCTATGTGTTGTCTCGGGTTGGATCACCAAACAAGTTAGATTCAAAGTTCGATGTTGGGCATAGTTCGCGTCTCATGTTAAGAATATTCTGTTTCTTATATAAGTTCATAAAGTCGTAATGTATTACATAAGCATACATGCAGTGCCGTTACATACATTACGCTTATTCCTGAGCTCACAACCATGCTATCTTTATTCAAGAAAACTAATCGTGCGTTCATTAAGCTGAAATTTTATATTTGTTGAAAATTACTTGCGAAACATGGACATACATATTATGTACATTCGAGCTTTCTGTATCTATTTTCTCTTTCTCGCCAAAAAAAGTGATTCTTCTTAACTTTCCAGTTTTCTTTTGTATTAATTTTCATAGTTTTGTTGCAACAAAGAATTGAAGAATAGTTTTTTCGCTGTACAACTTTCGTTAAATTTTGGATCCATTTTTACTCTACCTTACCTAGTAAATTTATATATATATATATATATATATATATATATATATATATATATATATACCTAGGTCTGTGTATATATGAATTTAGAGGTAGACTATGCTAAATCAGTTTTTCGTCGAAATTGAGTTATGAATACTTCTGTAATGGAATATTTTCTTTCTAGTGGTGTAATAATGTGAGTCTGAAACCATCCTACTACTTTGTAACTACATAGTATAGTTTAAAAAAAAACAGAACTATAGATCTTACTTGAGGAAACGGTTTTCACTTCTAAAATTACGAAATTATGAATTGGTTTAGTTTACCTTCGAGATCCAGGTATAAAATAACCATCGTTATTATCAACTACTATCAACCCACTGCTGGATGAAGAGCTTTCCAAGACTTCTCCACTATTATCCTACTGGGCAATTCTTTTCCAGGTTACTCTATAGAGGCAAGGGCGCCGACTTCGCAAAATTTATGTGGGCACGTAAGAATAGCGGGACGTGTTACCTTGTAAATTTTCAGGGAACTCACGATATTTTATTTATTTATTTTTAGTGGAAACCTTTATATGAACACTGTCATAAAGGGCTCTGCTGTCATAAGTAAAATATAACGGTACTATAAGATAAGTTGGGGCTGCTCTATCTCAGTCGGTAATACGGCTGACTTAAACATACGAGAAACGGGTTCAAGCACTTGTCGGAATTAAAAATCTTTTGAGTGCGCCGCACCCACAAGATTATCTGTGTGGGTGCCGGTGCCCCAGAGCATCCACGTAGCCGGCGCGCATGCCCAGAGGTACTACATTTCATCACACCTTCTTGTAGGCGGAAGTTTCCGAGGCTGTTTTGTCTAGTGGTATGCAGTATAGAATTGTTTTCGTCCATCGATCATAATTTCTTCTCGCAATATGTCCAACACAGTTTCCAGCCGATGTTAAAATTATCTCATTAGTACCAGTCATTAGTTGGCAAAAATATCATTTCTATATTTTTGGGTTACAAATATCTTAAATTCGCTACTTCTGGAGCACACACACGATACTTCTTGATCGTCGGATCTGGCAACGCTGACTCAATGATTTAAATCAATAGAATATGAGGACCCCCATTTGGTATAGCGACTAGCACGCTTGACTTCGGTTCGCGTGGTCTCTAGTTCGATTTCCGTTGGGGGTGCAATATTTTTGGGTTACAAATAGTTTAAATCCGCTACTTCTGGAGCACACACACGCTACTTTTTGATCGTCCGATCTGGCAATGCTGAATCAATGATTTAAATCAACAGAATGTGAGGACTCCCTTTTAGTATAGCGGCTAGCACGCTTGACTTCGGTTCGCGTGGTCTCTAATTCGATTCCCGTTGGGGGTGCAGTTGAACGACCTAAATGGTTCGGATTCCACTATAATCAGTATTTCCACGTCTCCTTTAGCTGTCCTAGCATAATCGTTGGACGTTACACTAAAACAAACGAAACCAAAAATCAACACAATGTGTATTACTAATTGGAAATCTTTGAATAATTGCATACAGCTATATGGTACGGATCGAGTTTGAGGTGATCGGTGATCAAACTAAAGCAAGTGAAATGAAATTAGGGTGTAATTAGAACTCTTAATTAAGCACGGTTTTAATCTAAAGTGAACATCGCCCTAAGGATTTGGAGGTACAACTAATGTTAGTGAAATTTTCTCAGTTATCTTTAATTTCAATTACAATTTGCAATTACATGTATTGCTCGAACGAAAGCTTCGACACGAACATTATAAGTAGCCCAATACAATGAAAACCGCCGTGTTTTGAAAACATTCTTTCACCATAAAACAAATTACGCGTAATTTTAATTTTTTTACAGTTTAGCTACGTTATTTGCCCTATATTTAGATTAATACTTAGCAATTTATTTAAGTGGGCAATAGTGCTTAAAATAATGTAACTGAGACTTTTAATTAAAAGCACCAAATACGATGTTGTAATGTTACAGAAGCAAAGGAAAGCAACAATCATTATAAAAGTTAAACACAAATACGTCATTTTAAGCAGCGTAACAATCACTACCCATCTTTTGTATATCTGAAACGTATTGAAATAACGATTGTTGTAATTGGCATTATGATCATTTAAGACTTTCGCAAGCATCTCCATGATGAAATGTGATATGTCAGCACGTTTTCGAAGTTTCTAGGAAAAGTTAAATTTGTCATTTAAGTTTCTTTCTTCCTTCATTCAAAATACATTATACCATGATCATTCTATTGGACGATAAGATACAATTATGAACATTCCACCGCCCATGCCATTTGAGTTATTAGAGATCTCCAAAATGTTGTTAGTGATACTGTATTATCCTTTGTTGCACAGAATAAATGTCAGTGGTATTGTGATGTTATTTCGTATCTACATTAGAAATATGTAAAATTATACATAGTGCAATTTGAAAAAATAACTTTAGGCTATGTTAGTAATACTAGTTGTTTATCTAGTAGTATTGCAGAGTATCAAGAAGAATTTCCCCTTCAATATTTCACACAATTTTGTACAAAATTTCAGCATCCTATATATATGTAAATATGCGGATCCAAAGAGAGGGCTATAGGGATTATAGTCCACTTGACGCTCTGGTATACACTGCGTACACTGGATAATATGGGCTTCAATTCTACTTTCTTTACACTGGACAAAGCGGCAAACTATGGTTTAGCCTCTCCGTAGTTCATGACCTGGATCCGCAGTTGTGTATGTATATATATACACACAGGATGTATATATATACACAGGGAGTTTCAAAACAACACCGACAACGTTTGGGAGGTGATTCTTGACACCAAAATAAGACAAAAAGTATAGACCAACTTGGATGCACAATTGCATCCTTTCGGAGTTATAGGTTGCCGAAAACATAAAAAAGTGAACTTTAAAAGCTCATAGCTCCAAAACTATGGGACCTACACTTATTAGGAACTAGTATGTGCCCTATCCAAATATCAAAGTGTCAGAATCTTGCGGTACTTCCGCAGCAGTTTTTATGAAGGTAGTTGGTGAGTACTTCCAATTAAATGACCGTCACCAAACTCCCTCTATAAAAATTCTTACATGAGCACCTTAAGATTCTGAAACATTTATTTTTTGGGAAGGGCATATAATAGTTCCTAAGTGAAATCTTGACCCGACTACGGTATGTCTCACAATTTTGGAACTATGGACATTTAGATTTCACTTTTCATGTTTTCAGCAGCCTATAACTCCGAAACGAAGCATTTAGGCTCATGCTCGTCTATACTTTTGTCTTATATTAGTGTCAGGAATCACCTTCTAAACGTGCCGGTGTTGTTTTGTATAAGAGAGGGAGAATGTTACATATATCAGCAGTGGATTTTCTTTTGAGAGAGGCTTGAGGAACCAGTAAGAAACATTTGTGTCGTACGTGCAATGCGAAAAAATGATCACAAATATATCTCGGGAGAGGTTTGACTAGTGATTGGTAAATTCCCGGAAATATATTTTTCGGGAATATTCCCTGGGAAGATTCCCGAAATAGGAATTTATCCGGGAATTTATGTTCAACCACAAAAGAAAATTGCATTCTATTACTATATTATGATTTCAAAGTTGAATTAATTTTTATATCACAGCATGTTATTACTGTTGTTCACAGAGGATTCTTTAAAATGTATATTCTGAACGGTACTATGTTATTTTATTAACATTTTATTATATTTAGAGAGTACGCATAAATGTATATTTATTTATAATATGTTCTATCAATTAAATAAATGTGAAAAAATTATATAGTAACAGTTTAAATTTATATATAAGTGGATTTGCTCAACTTGACTCTATTACTGATATTATGAACATATTAAATTTATAAATGTTATAAACCAATTAGATTGGGTAAATGCTAGAAGATACATGTCTCACCAATTTATCAGCATTTGCGCATACATATTTATGTTCACAAAATTTGCAAGATACTTACTTATGTTTATATTGTAGCACATAACATTGCCATACACGACCTTTCATTCTACCTATTTCTCGCAATTCCATACATTAATTCACATGTAAAAGAAGTCCGAGTACCTCTTCAGAAATTCGAGTCAGAGAGAGGAGACAGACCGACGTCTATTACTAATAGTGGTTCAGGGTTTATTAATAGTACATCATCTCTATTCCTACATAATTCTAAATTGCTTTACAAAATGGTTCCTTTTCATCATTTTTAAATTAGTACTTTGCTAATTTTGGCTGTTCTTTAGCATTGGGGGCCAGCTTTTGCACCTACTTTTTTGTGATATTCTATTCCGATGCGGTTGTTTTATGATTTCATACGTTAAATTACGTTTCCGACATTAAATTCAGACTGCATTGCAGAGCGAGCGTTAGCGAATGAAGGCGGGTTAGAGTCCCGCATGCACGTTGTCTTCTATATTCGTTACCAACGATTTACTTTCTTTTCTCACATAAATCACTTCCAATTACCTTTCCGTTTTGTATAAATCACCTACTGCCCTAAAAAAATATGTTCGACACTTTCTTGACTACTTGAACATCACAAATCATCCTACGTTTTCCTTTTTTGGCTCCCAATACTAAACAATTACCTTACTTTTTAGTGCAAATAGAAATGGAACTTCTGTCAAATAATTTTAAATTTTTTAACCTCCAAACTCTTTAAAACCTGGAAGTAAATCATAATATATTAAAATAAAGTAATTAGTCATATCGTTCTTATAATTTGGAAGATAAAGTAAAGAAATGGAAATAAATTCCTTCCCGGGAATTTATAGGCCAGGGTAAAAACCCGGGAATATTCCCATTTTTTTAAATTCCTTCCCACCGGGAATATTCCCACTGCCCATCACTAGGTTTGACCCGATATTCATCCCTAAAAACGCCACTGTATATCACTTAACCGTTCCCATATTATCTAACATAGCAACAAGTTTTGAGTAAAGGTAATTTTAATATCTATCAATATCATTATTCGAGACAAGATAGAGTCTGTCCTAAATCTCGTCTCGATTTTTAGAGGTCTGTCTCGGTCTCGTCTCGGTCTATAAAATCCGTCCTGTTCTCGTCTCGGTATATAAAAGTCCGTCTCGGTCTCGGTACCATCCTTAGCTTAAAAAACTAGTTTAAACCAAAAAGCGAAAAATGTTTGTAAAAATATATGTGTTCGTAATAGTGATAGGCAGTGGGAATATTACCGGTGGGAAGGAATTTAAAAAATGGGAATATTCCCAGCTTTTTTCCCTGACCTATAAACTCCCAGGAAGGAATTTATTTCCATTTCTTTACTTTATCTTCAAAATTATAAGAACGATTGGATTAATTGCTTTATTTTCATTTATTATAATTTACTTCTAGGTTTTCAAGAAATTTGAAGGTTAAAAAATTTAAATTCTTTAACTCTGCATTATACAGCTATTAACACGATTTTATAGGTTCAATTTCCATTTGCACTAAAAAATAAGGTAATTGTTTAGTATTGGAGGGCCAAAACTAGCAAAAAGTAGTATGATATACGCAAGAAATGAGTTGATAGTGATATTCAAGTAATCAAGAAAGCATCGAACACAATTTCTTTTTTAGGGCAGTAGGGGATTTGTACAAACCGTAGAGGTAAGTGGAAGTGATTTATGTGAGAAAAGAAAGTGAATTGTTAGTAACGAAGATATAAAACAACGTTCCATGCGGAGCTCTAACCCGCCTTCACTCGCTAACGCTCACTCTGCAATGCTGTATTCTAATTTAACGTACGAAACCATAATAAGCGGGATCGGAATAGAATATCGCAAAAAAAAAAAAAAAAAAAAAGTAGGTGCAAAAGCTGGCCCCCCAATGATAAACAATAGCCAAAAGTAGCAAAGTACTAATTTACAAATGATGAAAAGGAACCATTTGGTAAAGCAGTGTAGAATTATGCAGAAATAGAGATGAAGTACTATTAATAAACTCTGAACCACCGTTAGTAATATACGTCGGTCGGTCTCCTCTCTCTGACTTGAATTTCTGAAGAGGTACTCGGATTTCTCTTAGATATGAACTAACGCATGAAATTTCGAGAAATGGGCAGGAAGAAAGGTCGTGTGTGACAATGTTACATGCAAAATTATAAAGATAAGAAAGTATCTTGCAAATATTGTGAACATACATATTAATGCGCAAATGTTCACAAAATTGTTTCTGGCATTTAAAAATTTAATATGTTTATAATGTCAGTAGTAGAGTGAAGTTTAGAAGAGACACTTACATGTAAATTTAAACTTTTTAGTAGTTTAGAAGTATGTGGACTTAATACAGGGATTTATTTGTAGCCAGGGAAGCCTGGGAATTTCCCCCCTTCTAAGTTTTGGTTTCCCTGTCTCTAGCTTTAATTCTATCTTCCCAGCCTGGGAAGATATTTTCCACCCTTTTTAGGCTATACAATCTGTTTTAAAGTACAATAATTCAACTCCATATTTTACTAACAATTCTTTATTTTTTGTATGTTTATTGTCGCGAGCTATGCTGGCCTTGTTTATAGAATTGTTTCCCGAAGAAAAATATTGCAGCTGATTTCACTGATTATCATACTTCATCTGAGTAGAAGTGTAATAATAATAATAATAATAATAATAATAATAGAACATTTTCAGTTATTAGTGAGCAGTCACTGCAGATGTGAATAGGTAGTTTTTTCGTTGACAAGCACCTTAAAAAGAACATAAGGAAATGAATATTAGACTATATTTTAATAAAGGAAAAGCTCCTGACGATTAAAAGGCAAGTAATTCCGGTACACAAAGTAAGAAAGTAAAAGGCTTTCGTGTTAATTGTGAATGAAATTCGTGTTAAAAAGACAACTGTGATATTTAGAACTGCCTATGTTATTGCGCAAAATCATCTGTCGTTTACCGTGCATCTTATTAAATAGTATGAAATAAATGGAATGAACCTCGAACAAGTTATCTACTCTGATGTTACGTGTTCAAATATTATTGACTTTGTAGCTACAGAAACGAACGAAAAATGACCCAGTATTTTGCGAATTCCTTCTATAATATTTACTAAAGTTTTTGATGTACGGTGGTTAGGCTCTTCGTACCGTTCAGTAGAAGCATTGCAGAAGCCATACCCTGCGCTAGTGGAACACTTTCGAGAAGCTTCTTCAAATTTGCAGAGAAGCTTTCAGCATCGTGCAGTATTTTCAGATCTGTCCGTGAAACTTATTAAGTGGAATTTTGTTTATGAAATGTCCATGACCCGAGATGCGCTGGAACCTCTACATATCCTTAGCCTGTTTCTACAAGAAAGGTCTGCATCCCTTGTACAGGTAATAAGCAAGCACCAGAAAATAAGATTGCAAGGGTCTAGCAGATAACATACGCTCGAAACGTTCAGTGGGGCCGAGGTTTTGCTACAATCTAATTGGCGAGAAGAACTGTCTACAAGAAAGCTAAACCGCGAGAAAGAAGTAATGGAAATTTCAAAAATAAAATAAAATAAAAATCAAAGAATTAAAACTTTCCTCTGATGATTCAGCCAAAATTCTGCAGGAATTTCGAGAGCATAAGATGAAACCTAATATTGGCCCATATCTACAAAATCTTAACATGGAAATCAGTGTTCTTCCAGTTTCTTCTGCAGAGTGTGAGAGAGGCTTTTCCAGCTTAAACTTCCAACATACTGATACTAGAAACAATTTATCTGTAAAAACCCTCGAATTTGTTATTTTCATAAACGTTAATGGACCAGATATTACCTCGTTCAATGCAGAAAAGTATGCCATCAGCTGGATAAAAATTGACATCATGACATCATGCTACTACCAACAAACCAACTGGGAAAAAGACGGTATTCGATGTAAAATAACCTCGTATTGCTAAAGTGAGGTACGGTATGAAAGTATTGTTAATTTCTAAAGACAGTGTTAGGTATCTATTTATGTATAAATGTGTCACAGCCAAAGTGGACTCAATTCACTTTTATCACTGATATTCAAATTAGGTCGTTGTATTTTTGAAGTTGGACTAATATGTTGTAGTGAACTAACTTGGACTAAATTAGTTCTTCTGTGCTATGCAGTACTTTGAAACTGTCCATATGTAACTCTGTATAATGTTTCACGTGTCCTATTGCTTATCTTTTTGTCCTTCTGAAATGACCCTTGACAATTGTATTAGCAAGTATGTAAAAATCAGAACAAAGTATTATTATGGACGTCCTTTGTGAGAAGTCGGCAGGCTTATCACATTTTCACCAATTAGTTCCAGTTCCGACATCTAATGGAACACAATTTCTCTCGGATGTAACCCGAGAAGCGGTTTGGATTCCGCTTTAAGCTCATGTGACCCCTTCCAGCATAACCCGGTTGTTGCATAATAACACCAAACCGAAACAAACATTTCTGTCCATATGTGATACAAATACATAAAGCAAATTATTTAAACCAAAAACCTTGGTTTAAACGAAAAACAAAAAGAGATTTAAACCAAACAAATTAGTTTTTTTTGTTGTTGTTTTTCAATAAAGCAATGCAAGCAATGAAAGCATTTCAGGATGTTACCTATAAAATATTTATGAACGTACAAATACATATTCAACACGTAAAATATGTAAGTCTACGCTATATACAGGGTGTCCGAGAAGTCCTTCCCTGATTACAGACATTGATAACTCAGGCTAGAAATAAGATAGAAATATGAAACTGGTGTAGAATTGTTTACAAACTATAAAAGATTTTGTCTGTGTTAGGTTTGTTCTGTTTTACCAAGTCTCAATTTTGTTTGTTTTAGGTTTGTAGTACGTAAGTAAGAAGCCCAAGAAGGCATGCCAACCAACCAGGAGAAGGCACAGTGTGTCCTGTGGTACCATGAGACACGATCACCAACCACGGTGCAGAGACAGTTCCAGATAACATTTGGGAGGACTCCACCTGATGTCAAGAGCATTAAAGCCTGGTATGAGAAGTTCAAGAACACAGGGTCGGTTGCTGACCTTCCGAGGTCTGGTCGACCAAGAACCTCAGCAGAAACGGTGGAGGCTGTGCGGCAGTCTTTTCTGAGAAGTCCTAAGAAATCGGTGCGCAGGGCCTCACGTGAATTACAGATGCCAAAAAGCTCTATCCATGACATTTTACACAAACGTTTATTGTTTCGTGCTTACAAAGTGCAACTCGTTCAGGCCTTGTTCCCCGACGACGGTAGACGTCGATATGACTTTGCGGTCGAAATGCTATCATGTATTGAGGACGATAATGGTTATCTCAGACGAATTGCCTTTTCCGACGAAGCGACATTCTGTCAGTGGAGTAGTGAATTGCCATAATGTACACATTTGGGGTTCAGAACCCCCAGGGAGGTCAGGGAGTTCACCAGAGGCAGTCCAAAGGTGAATGTTTGGTGCGCGTTATTGCACGATCGAATTATCGGGCCATTCTTCTTCGCTGAGGATACCATCACATCTGCAGTGTACCTGGATATGTTGCAGCTGTATGCTGTTCCTCAGCTGCTTCAGTATCACCCCGATGTCGTTTTTCAGCAAGATGGTGCACCACCTCATTGGGGTTTGGACGTCCGTGCCTATCTCGATAGGACATTTCCTGGGCGATGGATTGGCCTCCACGCTCTACTGACATAACCCCATTGAACTTCTTTTTATGGGGTTATGTCAAGGATGAGGTCTACCGAACACGTGTACCAGATCTTGAAACCCTGCAGCAACGAATAACCACAGTCGTTGCATCGATCCCTCCAGTGATGTTGGCTAATGTGGATGGAAATTGAATATCGCCTAGATGTGCTACGTGCTACCAAGGGTGCTCATGTGGAACTGTACTGATGTGACCAAAACTTTTATAGTTTGTAAACGATTCAACACTAGTTTCATATTTCTATCTTATTTCTAGCCTGAGTTATCAATTTCCGTAATCAGGGAGGACTTCTCGGACACCCTGTACAGTGTTTTGCACTATCCTCGTTTACGTATAGTCCTATATTTACCTTCGGTGGCCCGCTTTATTCTATCCGACGCATCCCTTTGCTTCCAGTTGTAAGCGTGTGTCCTCCCTCACTCCCATTCCATTTTAAATTCCCCAGTTAGTCCTATTTGAAATGGAATAAAGCTCTATACACTATACGTTGACGCAAACCTTATATAATGGTCCTGTCTGTTTCAATGTGTTGGCAACGCTTCGAAGTGGTGACTTGCATTATGTGAACAGAACACAATAAGTGATGAAGGGAAGCAATTCCTCAAAAACTAGTTCCTTAAGAGCAAATGTCATCGACGTTTATTTGTATTGTTTTGATATTTTAACTACATTATTTTAAACGGCAAATAACTATAAAACCTGTCAGTGTGTATATTGCTTCCAAAGGAATGTTTTCCAAAAATATTTTAATATTACTCTTTATCGTGAACCGGTATAGGAATATGAACATTGTGCATTGAAGGCAGGAAAGAAGGCATTCGGGTACGCATCATGGACTCGATGAACTGCAAGGAAAACTGAACGCCATGAAATCTAAAATGAAAATTGTCATCTTTGGTAGTGCCACGAAGTTAAGAGTATAAACAAGTTCTAGAAAGTGGATATAGCTTCGAGAAACAAATGGTTAAGCGAAGATAAGTGAATAAATGTTATATTTATGCAAATTAACTGAAGTGATATGAATGCACGCCGCAAAAGCCTGTTCTCTTCGTTTATGTTTGATACGAAAATTTAATCCTTGCATTTGATAACATTAATATTCATCATTACAAGTTCTAAGTAATCTGAAAGAACACCACACGACGTATCATGAGTTTATTGAATGTATATTGATTTCACCATAAATTTCATAATGGAATATGCAAGCCAAGACACCTAGGATGGAGCCTTCAATTCTTCGTCTAAATAAGAAGCTGAAATTGGATTCCCTTTTAATGCAATAACACGACATTTCCCTTGAAATCCCCCACAATTAAAGTGCAGTGCAGTGAAGTGCTTTATGAATCAACTTGTGCTAAGTGGTCTCGTAGTCCCAAGCTAAACATAAGCTGTGAATAACAATATCATGTCATTTTAAATTAACCCGTAGTTCTTTTATTTTTTTGGAGCACAATAAAAATGGGCTAAAAGATACTAAATATATCGAAACAGGTATATTAAAATTTATATTGATAAAACGTGCACGTAAGTATATGTGAAGTGTACAATAATTTTGTTTGAGTAAAATTTATTAATGTACTTGTTTTCTTTTCAGTTCTTTTATCCAAGTTTCTCACACGAATCACTAAAGAAACGGTCAGAATTAAGTAGCGGTATTTATACACAATCTGTAGATATGAAGTGGGCGTATAGAGGATGGTGGGTACGCGCGAGTGCTACCTTGGTTCGAATCCATTTTGATTTTGATCTAATTCAGACTCCACCTCGATTTCCAACCGCCATTATACGGAGGGTGGAATATTTGATTGTTCTAACCACTGAATTCACTGTTTATATCCAAAGTTAATAGCCCGAACATGAGAACCGAACCCTACCGTGTTACAAGAATGGAGCCCGAACAGGGACGGAATTCCTGCACCGTTAAAGCGAAAGTAATGATGCATGTTTAAAAACGTAATGGTAAAAGATAAGTCTGACTCGTGTTTAGAATTTTTTAGGCATACAAAATGGATGAAATTAATGTTAAGTTACTCTTGGATGCAATTAATGCAAATAAAGCTGAAAAGCAAATTTTGCACGAATCATTAGAAAGTAAAATAGAAAAATTAATGAATCATTAGAAAGCAAAATAGAAAAAGTTAGTGAAAAAACTAATTATGTACGTGAATCCTTAGAAAGCAAAATAGTGGAAGTTTCTGAAGCAACAAAAAAGCAGATTCACGATAAACTTGAGGTGCAATTAGAAATAATAAGAAAAGAATGTGTGGGGAGATATGAACAAATATCTAAGGAAATAGACGAGAAATGCGAGAAGGTAAATGATAAATGTGAAAAAATATGGGGGAAAACTGTCAAGAACTTGAAAATATTATGGTCGATTTGGGTAAATGTGAAGAAAAGGCGGACCGAGCAATTAAAAAAATTGAATCGATCGAGGAGTCTGTAAATAATATTGAAAGTAATTTAGAAAATAAACAAAAGACGTTACTAATATTGAGTGACACGACTCAGAGAGAAATGTTGCAATATTGCAACGTAGGGTCGATAGTTTGTCACAGAATACAATTCCTCAAGGTATCAATGTTTTGATGTAATAAATATGAATCAAAACATTGTTTAATAAGTGATAGGTTGTCAGGCTTGGAAATAAAAGTAGATGAAACTCAAACGAAGTTAACTTCATAAGCTGAGAGTGCTAACAGAGAGGGGAGCGAACGTAATTTACGTAGATTAAGTGCTTAGAGTGATGATAGGATTAGCCATACGTCAAAATATAGCAAGGAAGAAACTAGTAGTTTCAACCAAGCAGATTCTAGTTCCTCGGCAGCAGGTGAGATAACAGAATTAAAGAAACGAGTTAAAGTAAGAAAATCAGACAGGGGTGATGTGAAAAATGCTAAACAACGAATATTACGTCATGGTGACATTGAAATGTTTCCAAAGTTTTCAGGTTTAGAAAATGATGAGTCACCAACTTTGTTTTTAAAGCAGTTTAAGCTTGTGGCGCACGCTGTAGATTTACCTAAATCTCAATATTTAGATGTATTAGGATTTGTTTTTACCGGTAATGCTCGTGAGTGGTACAAATCGAAATTAGGTACATTTCGTTCATTTGAGATCTTTACCGAAGAATTCAAAGCTCAATTTGCTTCCGAACAAGTTATTACAAGTAAATTATCGGTATTGCAATCTCAAGCGTTCAATCCAAAAACTGATGATACCGTTACCGATTTCGTTTACAAAAGATGCAACAAGATACGTGGTTCGTCTGGTATACCGGAAACTTTTATTGTGAATACGATTAAACAGCTGATACCTATTTCTTACCGACAATAGTTGGCATTGTTCCCAAATTTAGATTTCAATTCATTTTTAACTGCTATACAAAATCTTGAAGCGCTGTATTACGATAGCAGAAATATTAATGCAAGGAACAATTTTCATGATAGAACTCTATGTGTTAGGTAGATGAACTGCAGGGCAATTATGAGAAGTCCAACAAAAGGGGTGAAGGTAAGAATAGTCATGCTGGGAATAATGATCGCAATAAAGGCTAAGGTAAGAATCGTAATAACTATGATGACGATCATGATTATGAAACTTCGAATCAGAATGAAAAAGGTAATTTTGTAAACAGTAACTATGATGAAAATATGAACCGAACACAGTCAATGCTTACATATGCTCAATCTGCACCGCAATTTCCATATTATAGCCCAAGAGTTATGTTCCCACAAAGTAAAGATCAGAATTTAAACTAACGTTATTCTCCAACGCGAGTGCGGTTGGCAGAGTTGGTAATGTAAATGGTAATCTAGGTACTAAAAGGAGAATGCACTCAAAAATGATTCGCAATGCGAGCTTGTTGTGATTGGAAAAATGTAGTTAATGTCGTAATCTGGGATATCGATTTATCTGATAGTAGCGAAGAAAGAAAGTTTAATAGTCAATGTAGGTCAGCTGAGATGAAGGTACAGGTTTTAAATCAACCAGTAGTAGCCTTGTGTGACTGCAGCATCCGTTAGTGTTTTGTCTTTAGAGGCATGGAAACGAGTAGCATCAATAATTTCCCATCCTCACTTGGGACCAGCTCCACATATTTTGTTGGTGGATTTTTCAGGTAAGAAAAAGAAACAGGTGCAAGGTGAAACGGTGTTGTGTATTGAAGTAGAGAAAGCTTGTTTTGACGTACGTGTGCTAGTTGTCTCCGACTTAAATGCTGAATGCATATTGGGTAGAAATTTCCTTACTCAATCCAAGGCAAAGTTTGATTTTGGTAATAGTTCTATTACGGTTGAAAAAGAAGGGGAAATCCTTAACGTACCTATGCTAGTGTGAATGTTATTAGCGACAGTGATGATGAAACGGAATTTTTATTTGAGATTGGAAAAGTAAATGTAGAATGTTCCATAGTAAATAATTTGGTAAGTGAAAGGTGTAAATTAGAAAAAGAATGGGTTATTCATGTTGTTCTCTCTGACCAAGATTATGATAAAATTCGAAATTCTTGTAGTAATAATAAAGAAATGAAAGTGTTAAATTTAGAAGTTGCCAATGAAGATAAATTTTTGTTTGATTATTATTCACAACAGATTCCAGAGTTTGATTGTGAGATCGAAAAATCGCATTGTAAATCGTTAGAGTTGCAGTATGTAATACAATGGATACTCAAACAGAAAGTAAAATTGTTTCAATTTCAGAAATACAGGAAAAAGTTAAGGAAGCACAATTGTATGATTTTGAGAAGGAAAAATTGTTCAAATTGTAGTTGAAACAGGAAAATTTTTAAAAATTTTCCCGGACGTTGTAATAAATTTGAGTATGCTATTGAAGTAGATACTGATCAACCGTTAGTCAAAACCCAATATACGTTACCATATAAATTCAAAGAACATATTGATTTACAAATTGATAAGTGGTTGCGATGGGGTATAATAGAACCTTGTGTATCAATTCATTCATGCCCAATTTTCTGCGTGAAAAAGAAAAATACTCGTAAAATGCGTGTAGTAGTAGATTTAACGGTTTTAAATTCCCATGTAAAAATAAAGCATTTGAAGGTGAAGAAGATAGATGACTTGTTGTTAATGTTTCAGGGTGCAAAGTATGTATCAAATATTGATTTAATACGAAGCTATACACAAGTCCCAATTTCTGAAAATTGTAGAGATTACACAGCGTTCTCGTGGAATAAAAAGATGTATAGATTTACATCTATCCCTTTCGGATATGCAAATGGAGGTGTAGGATTAATGGATTGTCTTTTGGTTGTGTTAGGTCATGCATTATTTGATAAAGTAGTCACGTATATTGATCATATTTCAGAACCGACTTTTTCTTTTGATGAACAGTTAGAAATTTGGAATTTGTTGTTTACGAAATTAGAAGAAGCTAACATGACTGTAAATTTAAAGAAATCTTCATTTTGCAATACGAGTTTTCAATTTCTTGGTTTCGTAGTCACACCTGAAGGCGTGAAAAAGGATCCATTATACGTCGAAACAATTCGAACATTGCCACGTCCCAAAAATGTAAAGGAACCAAAGCGAGTATTAGGTTTGTTTGAGTGGTGTTCCAAATTTGTATATCATTTCGCTCATCTAACCAATCCGTTGTTTGAACTCTTGAAAAAGAATAAAAATGGATTTGGACTGATGAGTGCGAGCAATGTTTTGTTAAGTTAAAAGAATCATTAGCAGAAGAAGTGTTGTTAAATCATCCGTTGTTAGATCATGATTTTTGTTTAGTGACTGATAGCTCGTTAGTAGCAGTTGGAAGTATATTATTTCAAGAAGTCAATGGTGAAAAACACATACTTGGTTTTTATAGTAAGACTTTGAACAGTGCACATCGAAATTTCACTATCACCGAATTAAAGGAGTATGCTATTGTAACAGCAATACGTAAATGGGGACATTTGTTATATGGCCACCACGTAAAGGTTTACACAGACCATAACTCATTAGTGTTTTTAAATAAAATTCGCCATTGAAACTCTCGTTTGTCTCGGTGGAGTCTTTAACTACAGGGATTTGATTTAGAAATAAAGCATATTTCGGGGAATGAGAATGTTGCCGGTGATGCATTGTCAAGAATACTTTTGGCCCCTCCTAGTGAAATCTTGGACATAAACAATTTAGAAGTTCTCCCTTCATTTTTCAGAAATATCACACCAGGAGAGTTAACTAAAAAACAAAAGGAACATCCTGAATACGATAAAATTTTTAAATTTTTAGAGAAACCGAATGATCCTTACACTAATATGCAATATAGAAACGTAGAGAAATTCTATAAACTGGAAAACGGAATTTTGTTGTATAAAAACTTTTATTTTCCTAACAGTTGGAGGATGTGTATCCGACCTTCTTTAGTAAATTTGGTAATTGAAGAAATGCATAATAATCGTGGACATTTCGGATATGAAAGAACAGTAAGTTTTATCAGTGAAATTTGTTATTGGAAATCAATGCGCTGAGACGTGATGAACTATATTAATCACTGTCTCGAGTGTAAACGAACTAAAGTCGATACTCGACCCTCAGCTAAACCTTTAGAAACCACACAGGCGAAAGGCCTTAGGAGATTGTTTTCAATTGATATTGGAACCCTCATGCCATCTCCTTCCAAATGTAAATTTATAATTTCAGGTTTGCACGTTTTTACTCGCTACCTTGTTCTTTATAAGATTCGGAACGCTACTACGAAGTGTGTAGTTAAATGCTTGGAATCATTGTACTTTGTGCACTTAGGAATACCTTTGGATATATTGGCTGACAATGGTAGTTGTTATATTTCTAAAAACTTCAAGCAGAAAATGGAAGAATATGGTGTTAAAATATTCTATGCAACGCCGTACCATCCAGCCTCCAACGCGGTCGAAAGAATCCATCGGGACACGAATAGGTTATTCACATTATTTTGTAAAGATGATCATGGTTCCTGGGAGAAATTCATACCGCAAGTTGTTGTGCTATTGAATTATTCTATATCAAGTAGTCTTGGCGCGAGTCCAGCTAGTTTACATTTGAACATTCGGGATGAAAAACCTATCTTCGAACATTTTGGTATTTTTACGAATGATACAAGTGAAAACGATAATGAAAGTTTGGATAATAAACTGGTAATGGCAGATTTTAAAAGGAAAGAACTGATTCGAAAGCGAAATGAGAGGTACAACTCACAACAGGAGAGTAAACACAAAATACAGGTGAATGATTTTTTTAAAAAACAGACAAACTTAAGTTCCGCAACAGATAAGAAAATTTCGAAATTTTTTAATGTGTTTAAGGGACCCTATCTTTGTGTCAATAATCCATCAAATTCAGAAAAGATGTTCGAATTGTTAAATCCTTTAACTGGTAAATCAATTAGCTCGCATTCTGAAGATCGACTTAAGGTGTGGAAACCTACGAAGCAAACTCGAAGGATTTGGTTAGATTTAGGTACAAACACAGTTCTCAAAAGTATCACGATGTAATCTCAATTGAATTTAGAAATTCAGGTGTAGAAAGTAGTGTAGAAACTGTTTTTTGTAACGCACTAAGAACAGTACCTGTATGTTTGTCTCAAAGGGTTCAGTCAAAAATAATAATCGAATACACAAAATTTTAGAAAAATTGTTGGATGTTGATAAATATTTGAATTCTCTGTACTGTAAAAATCTATGCTCATCTGATGAATTGGAATTTGCATGGGTAAATCTACAAAATCCTTACGTGTCATTGAACGAGCGAATTCAAGAAATACGGATGTAAAAAAAAAAGTTGTTTAATATGATGTAAGTAGGCATCTGTGACCCGCGATGCAATTTCCAGATGGTCGTTGATATTTTCCTTTCCAAAGTAATGGAAAAACCAGTAAAGATATATGGCAAGTCATGCAGATGAGGCCCCCCCCCCCATATATTTTGGGTAATATAATATTTCTTTAAAGCTCTGAGTAAGCAATTTTGGTAAGTCCCATTCTTTATTATTTTAAATTTTAACCTTGTGTTCTATCTTCCGGCCCCCGTTTAGGGATAGGGAAACAAATGATTTATTGTGGGTAGGTATCTTCCAAATTTAGCAAGGCAGACCCCGTCGAGTGGTCAGAGAGAAGCACAACTGAATTATTACATTCTAAAAATTTAGCTGTGGAACTTAATTGCGCCGATAAATTTTTATTAAATCTCGACAAACCTATGTTATTCAATGCTAAGCTGAAAATAGAGTTTTAATACGTAATGTGTTTTGAAAAATTATTTACTAATAACAAAATTTATTTGTAATCTCATCTTACTATATTATTGCATTATATTTGAAGTTAACTAATAAGTTGATATAATGTCGTTTAAATGTATTTTAAATGTTTGAATAATGAAAATAATACATTATTAAAAATTATTTTGAAAATGTTATAAGTAAGTATATATACGTATAAAATATTTACCTTGGCATTTTATAAAGTGTCAAAAATTAAGTATAGTTAATGTAATATAATAAAAATGTTTAGTGTAAGATAACACGAATCACACACTTACATATACAAAAAAGGGGTTTGAAATTCAATTATTTATATAATGGTGCACAGGTTATGTAGGTCATTTGATATGAATAAACATAATATGGAAATTATATATGTAGGCGATATAAAATGAAAATATAATATATAATCAATATGTTATTCAATTTGTATAAAAATTTTGTGTTCTAACCAAGATATTATGTAGTACCTCTACAAAAAGAAGGCCCATTTAAAATGAATAGCCCATAAAAACGAATAGCTCATTTACGTTTGTGTAAAGTGTTAGTGAACCATAATATATCAAATATTAAAAGTACAAGAAAGAAGAGGAGTAATAACCGGAAAAATAAATTCTAAGAAGAGGAAAATTTCAAGACTAGTATTCTGATAATCTTCGATGAATATCATCGTCCCTCCCGCGCGCCATATATGTAAGCGTGTGTCCTCCCTCACTCCCATTCCATTTTAAAATCCCCAGTTAGTCCTATCTGAAATGGAATAAGGCCCTATACACTATACGTTGACGCAAACCTCATATAATGGTCCTGTCTGTTTTAACGTGTTCGCAACGCTTCGCAGTGGTGACTTGCATTATGTAATCAGAACACAATAAGTTGTGAAGTGGGAGTAATTCCTCAAAAACTAGTTCGTTAAGAGCAAATGTCATCGACGTTTATTTTTTTTATTTTTTATTTTTATTTTATTTATTTATTTTGATATTTTAACTACATTATTTTAAATGGCAAATAACTATAAAACCTGTCAGTGTGTATATTGCTTGCAAAGGAATGTTTTCCAAAAATATTTTAATATTACTCTTTATCGTGGACCGGCATAGGAATATGAACATTGTGCATTGATGGCGGGAAAGAAGGCATTCTGGTACGCATCTTGGACTCGATGAAATGCAAGGAAAATTGAACGCCATGAAATTTAAAATGAAAATTGTCATCTTTATTTTAACTTTTTAAGTGAACCTCGTATAAAAGCGCTCTGAAGAATTTTTCTCTCAGCCAACAAACCAATATGCATATATGTATGTGCGTCTCGTCTGCGACGGAGATCGTAGTGATCCTCTCGCTTCCCCAAATAAGGAGCTAAAATTCAGCACAGGTAACAAACGTCGTCTCTAAAAATTTTTGCCTGTGGGTTGTCATAGTTATTTTTAACTTTGACATCACCAGACTACATCGTGAATCGATCTGTTGCGTAGCAACGCGAGGAGACGGAGAGAAAATCTAGTTAGTCTGACTGGCGCAACGAATTGGAAAACAACGTACAACGATTTGAACCAAAAATAATGTTTTATTTTAATTAGTGCAAAATGTAAGAAATGTAAATGGTACAATGACGAACTAATGCTATAATACGTAAAAGTATGTTGATAATCATAAAAAATGCAGTCTTAAGAAGATTATTTAAAACTTTAAAATGTTCATCGCAAAGAAGGCAAGATAATGCAACCCGCAACCTTCACGACATCCCACTGGAATCATCAAAATGATTATCCTTCAGCGCCAAAGTGGATGAACAGTGATAGTGAAATTATGGAAATCAATAATGTAATGAAATACAATAGGTAATTCGTGACAACCGCGCCTTCCGCGCTTATAACAAAAATAAATGGGCCGAGTATAAAATCTTATCATATTCAGTTATGCAAATTAAAGTGCCTAAAAATAATGTAATATATGTTCCTGAAGTTTTAGTGTTGTTAATTAAAGTGAAAAGTGAAATTTGAGTATCCTTCACAAAATAATTTTCATGACATAAATTTACATTTGTTAGTTTTAAGAAATAATCTAACTTAATTTTCTTTTCAGTAAAAATGACCAGCGCCTATGCAACGTAATAATTTCTACATTACTAAATTGCATCAGCGCTGAGAATATAATTAGAGTTAGTTTTATGTCGGTTCCCCAGAACGTTCTGGCTCGAACTCTGAACTGTGTTGTCCAGTGGCTATACGGTCAGCTTAGATGGATGACCCAAATTGTCATTAAACTTTAAAGGAGACGTATAAATCATAGAGGATCGAATCCCGGACCATTGCAAACGTCCAAGCCCACCTAGGGATCTGTAGAATGCGAACCACATACTGTTGAAAAATAGCTTTCCCGATCATGTAGAAGCAGGCATTGAACCCAGGACTGTTATAAAATGTCTTCCCAAGTAGGGGCGTACTAGGATCGAACCCAGTACTGTCATAAAACGAGTTCTAGAAAGTAGATATAGCTTCGAGAAACAAATGGTTAAGCGAAGATAAGTGAACATGTGTTATATTTATGCAAATTAACTGAAGTGATATGAATGCACGCCGCAAAAGCCTGTTCTCTTCGTTTATGTTTGATACGAAAATTTAATGCTTGCATTTGATAACATTAATATTCATCATTAGAAGTTCTAAGTAACCTGAAAGAACAACACCACACGACGTATCATGAGTTTATTGAATGTATATTGATTTCACCATAAATTTCATAATGGAATATGCAAGCCAAGACACCTAGAATGGAGCCTTCAATCCTTCGTCTAAATAAGAAGCTGAAATTGGATTCCCTTTTAATGCAATAACACCACATTTCCCTTGAAATCCCCCACAATTAAAGTGCAGTACAGTGAAGTGCTTTATGAATCAACTTGTGCTAAGTGGTCTCGTAGTCCCAAGCTAAACATAAACTGTGAATAATAATATCACGTCATTTTAAATTAACCCCTAGGTTCTTTTTTGATTTCTTGGTACACAATAAAAATGGGCTAAAAGATATGGCTTATGTTTAGCAGAAGGGGTCCAGCTCTTCTCTCTAAAAAAATGTTACAATTTTGGTAATTTCTGTTCACATTCGGTTAGTTTATAGTACGTTAGGTCAGTTTAGGCTAGCTTACTTAGTTTAGTTTAGGTTAGGTTAAGTTAGTTTATGTTAAACTAGTGTAGGGGTCCTGCATAATTTTCCAAAAAACGAAAGAATTTCGCTTATTTCTATGAATATTAGGTACGTTTAGGTTAGTTAAGGTTATTTTAAGTTAGTTTATGGTAGGTTAGGTTAGATTTGTTTACGTTAGGTTACTTCGAAGTACTTGTATCATTCATTTCCCCTGTAAATTTTGAGTTTTTTACGTGCTTCTGGACCCCTTGCACTAAACATACTCGAAAGATATATCGAAACAGATTTATTAAATTTATATTAATAAAACGTGCACGTAAGTATATGTGAAGTGTACAATAATTTTGTTTGAGTAAATTTAATTAATATACTTGTTTTGTTTTCAGTTGTTTTATCCACGTTTCTCACACGAATAACTACAGAAACGGTCAGAATTAAGTACCGGTATTTAAACACAATCTGTAGATATGAAGTGGGCGTATCAAGGATGGTGAGTACGCGCGAGTGCTACCTTGGTTCGAATCCATTTTGATTTGTGATCTAATTCAGACTCTTCCACGATTTCCAACCACTATTATACGGAGGGTGGAGTATTTGATTGTTCTAACCACTGAGTCCACTGTTTATATCCAAAGTTAATAGCCCGAACATGAGAACCGAACCCTACCCTGTTACACAGTTGGACCAACATCCTACACCCTTCTCTAAGTTATCTAGCATTCTTGTTCTTTTACCGGCCATCTAGCACATTTCGTTTGTACAATAATCCCTGTATCGTGTACGTGCTCTAAGCACCCAAAGTGATCCTGTATGAAGAAATGGAAGGCCATACCCTAGAAATGATTGTTGAAAATACAAAACGACTTCTTCCTTAAAAAGAAATGAGTATGAGATGAATTTATGTACGGACCTGTACAATTACTGAACATTCATGGTTTGTTACAATTCTTTTTTATCTTGTATTTTGTTAATGTCTTTCGAAGCCCACCGGAAAACTGAGGCTAGACTCATTCGAGCTACATCCTGAGTAAAACCATAAACGTCCATAGTTTTTGTTCCAGTATAACAGATTTCACGTTTAAATTTTCAAAATTTTAGGATAAATTTCATTCTTTCGATTTTTTCTTTGCAAAAGCCTCTAAATAAATAAAACACTCTCGTGGAGCACACATATTGTAAATATATACAAAAATTGGTGAAAAATGTGTAATCAATAATAAAGTAATCATTATTTTATCAGGATATGAACTACTTAAGATTTGTATGGTTGTTACCGATATTATTATTATTATCATTTGGTCTTATAGGCCACAGCTGGTCTATGTGTGCCATTCCGTTTCCAAATTAAAGATTACTAATTTACATCTCCCATACCTAAACATTTATCATGAAGTATTGCTTTCAACCTATGAATTTTCCGAGACATATTATCAATCTGAGCCAATTACTTTATGAAAAACTGAACATTACCTTTCTGCCCGAACTGAATTTGAACTTCTTGTTGTTAATTGTTGGAAGTTCTTAGAATACGATGCGGAAGTCTCTTGAACCACTATTTTTCTTAGCGTTTCTATATTACTTTCAAATGCAGGATGATCTTGTACTGCAGATTCCGATTTCACCATACCAACGTCTAGTTTCACATCCAAAGAAAACATAGTTGCATCCTTCTCCCTTGTTTGCTTTTCTTCCGTCGTAGATGATATTAATTCTTCGTTGTCAGTCATCAGTTCGTATGTCCACCCTTTCCCCTCGAGTGGATCTTCCTGAAGTAAGTCATAATCAATTTCTTGTTTGCACATCAATTCCAACTTAACAGGCGCCAGGCCAGCCATTATGACTTTAAGAATTTGACCCTGTTCTTATACTTCCGTTATATTTTACGCTGCCAGTGTTAATGAAATGATTTACAAGAACCTTCACAGAAGCAGCTTTATACTTCCAATGAAACAAACGACCAGGTTTTAATAACGTGCTGTATATAATTGATTTTTGAAAACAATAGGTCTTTTTCTTACTCTCTAGTTTAATGCTTCAGGTAACAAACACAATTGGGTAGTAATTAAAAGTATTAATCGTATAATAAATTAATAAAAGCGTTATTACATAACAAAGGGTTTTTACGGATAGAGTATGTAAGTGAACGATGAGAGGTTTTTACCAACTCCCACAGTGACACGAATCAGAAATACGAGCAGGCAAGATCTGTGTTATAAGCAGTGTTGCCAGGTCCCCAGTTCGTTAAGTCGCTACTGTACCGTCAAAATTCCGTCACGTTCCGCTACACTTACTGAAATTCCGCTATTTTCCGCTACATTATAAAATTGAACTTTGATGGTAAAAAAAAAAAACACTTTTAATAACACTTCAAAATATTTCTTGTGTCCCCACCGGAAGTAAAACCCAGGACCAATTGATTACAAGACGACTAGCATATCAGAACATTATAGGACTAATTCTTAGTAATCAGAAATATCAGGATATTTTAAGATTTGCCCTTAGTAATCAATGAGATTTTATGATTGACCAAAACATTTTAAAATTTCTATGACGGGGAATATTTATTAATTTTTTTATGACGGAATATGTTTATTAGACTTATTCTAAGTACAGTATTTGATTTTTATTAGAGATACTTCAGAAATGCAGCACAGTTAAGGACAATTCTTAAACATGGCTACGAACCTGTTATAGATACACCTGTCAGCATACAATGTTATCTTAAGAAGCACATTTCTTGCAAACAAACATAAGTACTTTTTTTTTTCAGATACATGTGCACTATTGGAAAACTATTTTATGGAGTTAAATGTAAATGATACAGGTCAACAAATGTAATTTCCGTACAGATATGTATCCAGGCAAAATCGGAGTTTGGTGGTCGCAATGAGGTGACCGAACCTGGACCCGCGCTTTTAGAGACCCCACGTTCTGAGCATGGTTCATCCAAGAAGTAGATACAAAAGCACATCGCAATTCTTACTAGTACTCTGGCCCCGTGGGGTCATTATTGACACTAGCCCAGCGCTCACCTAACGCCGCCTCTGTATCCAGGAATTTTATTGGGAGTGATCTCTAAGTTTTTCCAATTAGAATCTAAATTCAACCTGAATATAAATTGTATATTAACTCTGTAAAATCCACATGAAGTTTAATCAAATTTATATAGAAGTTGGACTTCCGGGTTATCTCTCGTCCTCGTATCCTCACCCGTGCGTACGTTGCTGTTTGCATAGTGCTTATAACACTCAAAATTATAACACTTTACTTAAATAATTTATGATTTGAAGTAGCAAACTCTAAAGAATTTTGGATTATATGGCTTTTTGTATATGTACATTAAAAAAAGATGCATCTTACAGCTCAATTGCAATTACCATTTTGAATAAAGTCAGCAGGAGCAGGCAGAACACTTGGGTAATTCTCCTCTCCTCTTACACCAGCGTTCTCGAAAACGGGATAATCCCGTTTATTGAAATTTGTTACTTTCTCTCTACAAAATTATATTATTCATTATAGAAAGGAAGAAATGTTTTCTAACCTAATTTATTCACTTTTTTCAAGCTATGGGGGGAGACGGGAAGTTTTAAGATAAGTTTTCAAAAGTCGCTAAATTTTCCGCATTTTTCGTCTGTCGCCGCTCTGTCGCCAGGGCAACGAAAAGTCGCTACGCGTAGCGGAATTCCGCTACGTTTGGCAACACTGGTAATAACCAGGGTTGGAAACAGTGTTGCCACAGTCCTAACTTCCGAAGAGAAGGAAGGAAAATACCTTGAACCTGAACCTGAACCTGAGCTCTGGACTGGGCTGAAAAATAGTACCAAATTGAAACAAAAACGGCTGAATTCATTTTTTGTCAAAAAGTAAAATATTTTTGCCCAAGTATGATCATCCCTGATCTAATTTCAGGCCTATACATAAAGTTTGTTACAACGCGTCGATATAGATCTCTACAACGCAGAAATGTTCGGGTATTTTTATATTCGTCAATATGGCGTCACTAGTAAACAACTTAACCCGGTAAGCTGGCAACTACGTCAATTTATTTTTCCGTGCTATACAATGCCGTTGGAGGGGAAGGTCCGGGGCGCCGAAGTAATGGGGCGCAAAGTCGGAAGGAAAAAATAAATATATGTATAAAATTGAAGGAAAAAGTAAGAAAAAGTGCTCAAACTCAAGGAAAACCAGGGTTTACTTTTTTAAAAAAAAAATTATGCTTCGCACCAAACATAGTGGCGTTTTGCGGCTGGTCTATCGATCTCAGTCATATGTACGGGGACGCCGTCGTATATTATCGCCCAGGTGCTGATTTTCCACGTTACGGCACCGGTCCTATTATTGTTTTGATGTAGACTCTTTCCAACGACACATAAATGATAGACTTACTTCAGCACCCGCTGTTCTTCTTCAGAATATGCAACACTTGATTCAACGTGTGTGTACTTTAAAAAAAAGAAAAGAAAAAAAGATTTCACGCGAAAATTTCCACCACACTGCTTCTTTCTCTTCTCCTTCCTGCGGGACGCGGATGCGTCCATCTAGCGTCATTTGTTTCCCGGTATAGTTCGAATTACGAATTTTCCACATGAAGTTTGTAGCGTTATGCGGTGCAACGTCACTTCGTCACAACGTTCACCAGCATTTGTTAAGAGTCCAACACAGTATGAGTAACATGAACTTTTGCAAATGTGACAATATTTGTTAAATGGTGCTGAATTGGGTAAAATTGTACCAACTTTTTGACAAAAGGGGTTGAAAATGCCAGCGTGGTACCAACGGGCCGATGAATGACAAAAAGGGCTGAATCTGGTACAATTGTACCAAGTGTGGCAACACTGGTTGGAAACATAGCGTTTAGAACTATTTTTTTTTCTAATGTAAGATATTTTTGTTTGCCATTTCATGAACATTTGTTGGAATAGACGTTGTCAAAAATTGTAGCTAGGTAGATAGATAAATAATATTTACAGATGTTATCCGGCTATAGATAACGTATTGTTTATATACTAATATCCTGTATGTAACAAATTTCGGTTTAGTTTTACTATACGCATCCGTAGCAGGGATGAATTCAAGTTGTAGTTCCGGGGGGAATATCCCCTCGGAGAAAATTCAATTTCCCCGGAGAAACAAAATTTCAATCGCAATATATAGAAACTACTTTACCTAATTTTTTGACTTCCTATCTGCACGTCTGACGAAATCCTATCTCTCTATAAGACGCAGACTAATTTTATATAAATATTAAACATGTAGCACCTAAGATAAAATACCAACTAGTCAATAAAACATGTTTCTTAACACTATGAGCGAATTTGGCAGATCATGAAATTGTCAAGTGGTGATAAAGTTTTGGTATTTTAACCCTTAACTGTGCTGGTAAAAAAAAGACACGTTTACCTGCTGGTGGGTACCTAAACACCCCTAGTGAAAATTAATTTTATTAATATAACAGCATTTTCATTGTACATAATATGTACAGAAACTATTACATACGATCGGGGCAAACATAATGATAAAGGTCCTTGTAGATACTTTTGTGGCATTTGTTACAAAACACTTTTGTTTTTCTGTCCAGTGAACGCAGCCAAAATACGCAACTTCTTACCTTTTTACTTGCATTTTCTTCTGTTGCTGTCTCTTCGGGTTTCTTACGTTTCTCCGCGCTCATCCTTCTTACAAGTTCTTGTAATTCCCTATATAAATATCTTGTTTCTCTTCTGGAAATTTGAGGTTTCACTAGGACCATAATTAGCTCCTTCTTTCAGGCGGAGATAACTCATTTCCGAAACAAGTTCCATTTGCTTTAGAAACTACTTGACTGTTTACTGCGGCTATGTTCAGAACAGCATGAAATATAACCATTGGTAATCTTCTAGTTCGGCGGGACGTTGAATAGTTTGCACATAATTCGTCCAAGATGTTCACGCCTCCTTTTGTTCTATTATAATCGAGTATCATACCAGGCTTCCCCCTTTCTGCATCAATTGCTTGATCACAATGAATACTTGAAACCAGAACATCTTTCCCATTTTTAGGAACATAAGAACAAAGCGTATAATCTTTCGAATGTCCAAAGATTGTTGTCTCAACTGGTCGCTTCCTGTTTGCTTTGAACTCCTGCGGAATCTGGAGCTTATTTTGCTTCATTGTTCCTAACATGGTTAGCTTTTTCTCCCTCAATTTATCTGCTAGTTCAATCGAAGTGAACCAGTTGTCCACAGTTATATTTCTGTTCGTTCCCTCGACTGGTGATATCAGGTTCAGAACAGCTTCTGTTGGAACACTAATATCTTGATTTCTATCAGGATTCTTTCCCACGTAAACGAATGCATTAGCCATATAAAAAGTTTTTGAATCAAAAAGTGCTATAATTTTTATTCCGTACTTGGCGGGTTTCTTGGGAATGTACATTTTCAAACAGTATTTCGCGCGGAAAGGCACAAGCATCTCATCAATAGTGACGTTGTCACTGGGAACAAAATATGTTTGACAGTTACGCACAAAAGAATTCCACACATCTCTTATTGCAGCAAGTTTATCATCGTGTTTACGTTGTTCTCTTGTTTCCGCACAATCAAAGCGTAAACACGAAAGTATGAAAAGAAATCTCGACATACTCATAGTAGAACGAAAAATATCCCTTCCAGTTCCATCTGAAGCAAGTAAACCTGTCACATCCTCGTGTCCTGATTTCATCATTCCTGATAAGTAGAGAAGGTCTATGAACGATCGGAGCTCTATCATGTCAATGTCATTTGTGTACGAAGGTTTGGGATCTTTTCCAAAATACACCGTAACATATCTTGTGAACAAAACAGTTCCCAACAACCAACAGTATCTTCAAAGGGAACATTTTTTGCACAGCCTTTTGTTCCAGGTAAATGCAAAATGATGTTGCAAGACCTGGTATGTTTCTTTACAGAAGCACTTTTATTCCATTTAAAACATTTACTTTTTCCATAGAAGAAATCTGAAACATCCTCGTTACCATCATCCGATGACGTACTGTTTTCAGTTTGTTCTGAACTAGATGAATGGCCGCTTTCGATATTGAACTCACTATCTGCATTTGATTCAACATCAGATTCTAATTTGTCCTGCAGAATAGCAGTGATTTCGTCTTCACCTAAGGATTTATTATTGCGATATTCGTCTGCCATGTTTTCAGTATAACAATTTTTTTTGTTCTTCGTCCCGTTTAAAGGGTTGTGCCCTTTCTTCGAGTAAGTGTTGTACTGTAGATCAAGTGTCTATGGAAATGTAGGTGGTCTACGGGTTGTCAGGTTTATTATTTCTTTATTCATCACATTAATATGAAACATATGTACATATGAAATGATTCCAGGTGAGAATATATATATATATATATATATATATATATATATATATATATATAACACAAACATTAATAGGTTAATGGCTAGAAGAGAATATTGGCAGTTATTACATAAACACAAAATATGAGATGAAAAGAAAGTTGAGGGCTGCAGTAATAAAATGAACAACTGTAATGAATGGATGAAATGCAGTGCTTTGGACGTCACAAGGTTATGTTAGTTCAGACGAATGAAGTTATCTTCTGTTCCTGGGGCGATTCAGGAACTGATGAAGACGAAGGAGGCCCTTGTTAATAGGTATTACTGTGCATATGATGGATAGATATCAGATGAAAGTTCATGCAGTCGGTAGATTGTATAGATTTCGGGGTCCAATATGTCATCATCTAACTGTAAATGATATAATGCCATACGTTGGCTGATGTAACGTAAGTAGTAGAAAATGGATCGATCTGGAACAACCTAGGACAGAAGAGAACAACTCACGAGCCCCTGGGAAATTGACCACCGTACACCGTGAGCCCACGGTCTTTTACGACCTCCATTTTAGGGGTGAATTTATTCCCTTTTATGAGCACTTTTTAGGGGGTGTACTCGTTCTCTTTTATGACCACTTTTTAGGGGGTGAACTCGTTCCCTTTTATGAGCATATTTTCCAACCCCTACGAACACATAGAAGAGCAGATAACACATAACACTACGTAACACACAGCAGAACAGATAACACATAAGAGTATGTAACATAACAAGGGTGTACTCGTTCTTCAACCCCTTAGCATCAGACTACATAGCACATCAGACAGAGACTACGAAACATAACAGGGGTGAACTCGTTCCCTTTTCCAACCCCTATCTGAACATAGTAGAAATTACATAAGACTACGGGGGGTGTATTCCACCCCTATTTTAACATAATGAACATAGCAGTTGGCCTATTTTTCCACCCTATTTGAACTCGTTCCCTTTTCCAAGCCCTATTTGAACATAGTAGAAATTACATAAAACTAAGACAATAATGAGGGTGTATTCGTTCCACCCCTATTTTAACATAGCACATCAGACAGAGACTACGAAACAGTGAAGATTAGATAACACATAAGAGTACATAACATAACAAGGATGTATTCATTCTCTTTTATAACCACTTTTTAAGGGGTGGACTCGTTCCCTTTTATGAGCATATTTTTCAACCCCTACGTAACGCGTAACATAACAAGGGTGAACTCGTTCTAACCCTCTATAACAAATAAATATAGTCATTTAAGGAGTGAACTTGTTCTAACCCCTATTTGAACATAGCAGAGATTATTTTCTTTTATGGGGGTAGTAACACCCCCAACCCTCCTCCTTTCTTATCCAGGGCTTGGGACCGGCAATGGCGGAGTTTAAAAAAATAACATCATCATACTCTCATAAATGAATAAAGCATAATATCATTAGCATCAATAGTGGTAAGTGAGAATTTGTTTAAAAAATCGTGCATCGAATAACCAGATGCACGACATGCTAGATATAGAAAACAGTAATGTCCACAAAATCAGGATAAATCGCCTTGAATACGTCTATTATTCCATGTATAATACAGACAGTTTCGTTTTACAAACCTTATATGATGTTGTATATAGGGAGGTATACCATAGCTATCGAAATACTCTCCTACACACATATTAGATATATAAACAGCAACCCAATGTTCACCAGGCTTATCACTAGAATCAGTATTTATAATCATGGCGGCTGGAAATGTATGATTAAACAAAGGTAACTCATCAGCAGCATATACACCAATAAAATGATCTTTAGGCAAATTTTGTTGTAATGCTTCATAAAGCTCAATTGTATTTAACATTTTTTTCTTTAATTAATACATATTTTTCTCTGGAAATCAAATTCTAATTCTGAAGAGAATTCACCATAAATAATTGTTGTTACAGGAGATGGCAGTGCTTCTTTAAAATGAACCTCTAAACGTAAACTTCCTTGCCGTTGTGGACTAGTATGAAATGCAGCACTTGCGCTTGAATCAGGAGTTAAATCAAACACCAGTAGAGTATAACCATTAGGATATTCAGCGAGTGAAATATTATTACCTTGATTAGAATAATAAATACCTGAACCTCTAAATAACGTAGAATATGCTTGTACATATAGATTATTATTAAAATCAGGTTGTAAAGGTTTGAAGGGCATTGGAGTTCCATCAACATACAGTGTAAAAAATGACATACTAAAATGTTGAAAATTGAATGGATTTGTTTGATAAGTACCATTGAAAGCAGTATTAGTAACAAAACCAATAATAATACGTTTAGGCACTATGCCTGAAAACAGATCTGCAAGTGTACTATCCATAATTCCTTGTGACAGAGTTTCTGTCTTCACCTGCACTTTTGTTATAGGATATTTTATTCTAAATTTAGGATTTTGTAATACTTTATTTTGTGCTATTTTAACGCCTGGTGATACATCAACCTTTTTCACAAGCAATGTTGCATCTGTAATTACAACTTTTTCATCAGCATTTGCGTCACTCATTAGACAAAATGTAGGTTTAGCTGGAATTAGTTTAATACGCAATTGTACACCATTCAGTAAAAATTTCTGCTGATTGAAAATATCAGCATGAATATAACCCAATAATTCAAATGACTGACTTAAAGCAGTGAGAAGAAAACGTTGTTTAAATCCTACATTACCATCGGACACATTGTCCATATGCGCTGCAGTATCTTTAAACCACATTGATGTTTGAAGATGCGTTGTTTTAGCTTCAGCATTATAATTTAGTAGTTTTTCAATATACGATCGATATGGATATGTATGTGAAGAGTAGGAAATAAGTTGATTATTTAAATATAATTGCACTTCACTGAACATTGCATTGAGAAAATCATTTACAGGGCCGATTTTCTTATCGGCAGAAGTTAAATTAGAACCATCTGATTTAGTAATTTTACCTTTAACATATAACATTGTGTGCGGTAAGTCAATATAGTCATCCCCATGACCGGGGACTAGAAATTCTATTGGTGCATTATCAGCTATTGAAGCCACAGGCTTATATGGAACTATTTTATTACCTATAATACTGGTTTGAGTGGGTAATCCAGCAAATAAATCTAATTCTGATTTCATACACTCACACTGCATTTTCGTTTCTTACTATTAATATTCACACAGGGTAAAATTTACAATATCATATTACGTCTACGAAAATGTAATTTTACACATACACTGCCATATTGGAAAGGAAGTGGATTACCTGTACTATCTCTTAAATCAATAATAATTTGATGAAATTGTTTACGTTGCACTGGCACATAATGAGGATTATCAAAAATATGTACATTATTAATACCATGCTCTGTAATATTTGTATTTATAATACGTAACAATGGAGCTACGGTGTCACCTACCATTTGTGGTTCTACAATACCACTGTAAATATACATAAGTGTAGATAGCGCTTTTTGTAAATCAGGTGGATAACGAGCATGATGAACAACTGCTATATCTTCTTGTTGAATATGATCAAAACCTAGTATTCTGGCTAGTTCAGGAGATAGGCGTACTTGTATATGCTTCTCTTGATCTTTTATTACTCTATTAACCTCAATTCGTTTCACTGATGCTTTGACTTTTAATTGTAAATTTAATATATCACTTTTATGATTAATTTGAGATAGAATATCATCAACATGATAATAGTGGCCTGGTAAGATTTGAGTTATGTTCCAATTTTTTGTATTCATGAGACGGTAATAAATATTATTTGTATATTTGGAAACGTTCTGAAATGAACTTGTATAATGTACTTCAACAACAGCTGTTTCCCACACTCCCTTCTCCAGTACAATAGATTGATATAATTTAGTAGTATAACAAGCAAGAGTATTTTGAGGAAAATATTTCATAGAAATATTGCTAGGAAGTGTGAGATAAAAACTATCACTTTGCTCCATAATTAATCAATCAAAAATATCTTTGGATCTTTTTATCCGTTTCACACCACCATCACTACTAAAATGAACTTTCTTTCTTTTTCTTCTTCCAGATCCTTCCAACACCTGATTTAATTTATTTTGAGCTTTATTTTTTAAATTTGTTTAGCTTCTTGCCATCGATCATGCAAAGACTCTTCAATAGGTCTATTATTATCTAGTACATCTCCTACTACATTAATTCCTGTACGTATCAATTCTTTACTAACAGTTTTAGCACCTTGTTTTAATAAAGGAAATACAGTACGAAATAAACCTCCTAGAAAACTACCAATGCCATAACCTTCTTGATATGCTGTACCTCTATACACGTTATAATCACCTCCTGCTTGATGTATGTAATAATTAAGGTAGGGCTCATTCATCTTTCTTTCTTTCTATATACTTAAAATATCAATAGATTACAATAGAATATTATTATTATTGCTTATAAGTACACCATTTGCGTTTACGGGGTGGAGGACCATTCTCTTCGTCCTCTTCGTCTTCTGTTAGTTTTCTAATATAATCTATTCGTTGAGGATTACCAATGTACTCTAAGGGTATATTGGCTTTTGCTAATAATGTAGCAAAAGGTTTCCAGCCGGCAACTGAAATATTTTTCTTACGACATCTAACAAAATCGGATATCAAATCCACTATATTTGCACCTGGAATTAATTTATTATTAATATTCACATTTCCATTATCGTCCCATTGAATATTTTGATTTTGTTTCAATTTACGTAATAAAGGTCTTGCTTTACGTTTACAAATTTCAGGGAGAGTAGATATTATTTCATCCTCCTCCTCCTCATCCTCTTCTTCTTCTTCTTCTTCCTCCTCCGTAGTAGTAGTAGTTATAGTAGTTGCTGTTGTAACAGCTGCCGGTTTTTGAATAATATTTAAATATTTTTGTAAGACTTCTCTATATCTTGTCCATTTTTCTTCTGCATTTAAACTTTTATTATTTAAAATTTCTTTCATTTCATCATGAAGATTAGATATCGTTTGATAATGATGTAATTTTTCTGGTGAGGTTAAAATAAGTTTTTGTGCGTTTTGCATAATCATTTAATTAAACTAGATAGTATACCTCCTAAAATAGGTGCAAGTAAGGCAGTAAGAAAATTACCTTTTTGTATAATTATTCGTTTTTTCTTTTGTTTTAATGACGGACCTTTTTTCATCAAATATCTCAGTTCCTTTTTATATTTTTTAAATTTATTTATCTCTGTTTTATTTAATGGAACATTTCCCTGTAATACGTTATAGGAACATTCACAAATAGAACGAATTAAATCAGGATCTGCATTTTGTAAAATTGCCTTACGTGCTTTCGGTTTTGACTTTGCTAAAAGTTTTAACAAATGTGCATTTTCCTTACTAATCATTTTTTACGGCTATTAAAGCACAAATAGTTGTTAGAATATAAACCATATTACAATTATTTTTTACAGGTATATAAACATAATTAAAAGAATCTGTTGGAAAGATGTTTGTTCGAACTCGCTGCTCATCATGAGTATTTTGTTTCAAATCAAAAAGTAAATAACCATGTGCAATTCGACTTGCATCTTGATATGCTTTTTGAATAAATTTTGTATTACCTGGATACAATTGTCGTGCGAGATAATTAATTTGAACTTGGTCTCTAGGATTTTTAAAACAAACAATATAATGACAATTTAACGAAATATCCCGCATTCCTTTTTGTTGATGGAAAATATTCTGTGTTATAAATATTACACTTATATTTCTATGATGGCTACCCTTAGTAAAAATATCTACAATCCGATGGTCACAATCACGCATTAAATCATCAATAATGACAAGATGTGGACCCTCATGTGCTTGAAATTCATTATTTTGAGGTAAACCTTCTTTGAACGTGCAGTCTGAAAGAGTATCATACAACGGCTGCCATTCACGATAACACCATACAATATTTTTAAATAACTTACTATAATGGTCAAGAAATGTTTTAACAAAATATGATTTTCCACAGCCTGTAGGACCTGCTACCATACATGTAAAAGGAATTTTCCATTCCATCTCTATTACAGATATATTGCATTTATTTTAAATATTTTTACATAAAAAAACAGCGTTTGTGGAAGAACGAAAATTTGCAGTGTTGCTAGAATTTAAAATACTTGAGACGACATGCTTCACCTATAAATTCTTGACTTTTCTTTTTTTACAATATAGTATGTTTAAATCGATCCAAGAATTTTCGCTTTTTGGAAAATCTAACAATTTCACATAGGCTTTATTATTTTTCTTCTGCAAAACTTTTTCAATCAAATACGTATGAGGATATTTGGTTTTCATTAATTCCTGTTCATAAAAACGTTGCTGTATAGCTTGTTGCTTGTTATCTTTTAAGTGGTAGGTCGGTGGATTTGTCAGGAATACTTCAGCTATTTGAAAGATTTCAGTCGTCCAATTACGAGTAAATCCTCTTTGAAATTGCTTGTTCGCCTTACTTATACTAACATAATCATTCACTCTAAATTTTGGTTTTCCTTTAAAGAAAGCAAATTTTTTACAATACACGGTTGATAATAAAATCTGTTCATGTTTTTTGGTTACATCTGCAGGTCTCATTTTGATAGTGCTATGTTTAGTATGATTATATTTTTAGTAATTCTGGTAATATATCGAGCCATTTATAATTACCTTGTAAAGTAAAGCGTTTCCACATTAAATTACGCAATGTTTTGTGAAATCTTTCAACAATACTAGCTTTTATTTCAGTATATGTAGAATAATGCTTAATATTATATTTTTTCATTAATTGAGTAAAGTATGTGTTGTAGAATTCTTTGCCTCTATCCGTCTGAAGATAGTTAGGACTTATCTGATTTTGCTTTAAAATCGACTCAAAACCTTTGGCAACATGTTCACCAGTTTTTTGTTTCACAGGCACCGCCCATGCTTTTTTATGCCCAAATGTATCTATGACAGTTAATAAATATTTGTAATTTTTATTAATTTTTGCTAGACCTTTTAATTTCCCACTATTCATTTCTACAAGATCTGCCTGCCATAAATCGTCAATACCTTTGGTAAGAACAGGAATTCTAGCATAGTGTTTTCTAGCAGATTTATGTAATTCATTTACAATATTTTTTCATCCTGATAAGACATCATTTCTATATATTTCTCCTAAAATATTATTTACATATTTTACATTGATTATCATTATGCTGTTTTCGATTGAAAAACTTTCTTTAAAAAAATTATTTTACATTTTACACTTATTACAATATTTCAATGGTAACTGATAATGTCCCCATGGCAATGTATGAATGTTACAATTAAGAATACATCGCTTGTCATCATGAGGATCTAAAGCAATTTTATTAACAGATACTGTAAAGATTTCATGTTATTTAGATTGAAACTGTGTTTGTTTCTTTCTAATAGTTCGATTATTGTTTAAGCAATCCTTAAAATGTTCGATAGAAATCATACTAGTTACATTTTTTCTTATACCCTTAATTTTTTTTATTTCTTTATCAGATTTAGTGCGAACTGCATAAGTTTTTGCTCGTAAACCAACATATTCAATAATGGGAAGTCCACCTAATTCGTCTTTCATTTTACCTAAAGCTTTTTTATTTTTCCATGGAATATCATACGGATTAGGTTGAGAAAAATTTGAGGTATCAAAATACTCAATCATGTCTTTTATATCTTTATAAATATTGTTGGTTTTAATATAGTAAATTAAAGAGTTACTATCCATATAAGTAATGCTAATCTTATCTCCATATCGAGGTTTCTTTATATTATAATGGAATTCATACATTGCTAATATTGATAATTCCAAAACTGTAGCTCCTACATAGATCGGTTTATTTAAAGTTACAGATTTTTTTAACATATGGAATAATGCAAGATTATCTCCTAATTTTACCCAATTTTGAAACTGATTTTGCGCTACTAATTTTTTACACTTTTTTTCATTGTTAATTAATTTTATATCAATGCGTTTTCGTACATTCTCCATTGTCTTTCCGTATACAGAATTATTTAATAACTTATAGAAATCTTTTTCAAATTCAATTGTAGCATTTGCACGGCGTTGAGTATTTTCTTGTATATAAGATGCAAGCCATTTAGATTGACGAAACCATAATATTTTATGTACTTTTACCAATATTAAACCTTGTTTTAGATAAAATTGTAATACTCTATAATGCAAGATATAATTCGATTTCGATTTAAGTGTCAATAGTAATTTTGAGTATTTACCATTTGGTGGAACTTCATTAGTGGGAGCACACGGAAAATCAGAATGGTATTCGTGTAAATAATTTGGATACTCTAAGTCCACTTCTAGAAAAAAAACCATTCACTATCCGTGGGCCAATTGATAATTTTATTTGTATCTTGCCAATTGTCAATTTTATTCTCCCACCGAAAACCACCATATGGTAAATAGTCAATCATTGATAGTCCGTACAGATTGTTCATGTCAATATACAGTAAATAAGATTTTTCTTTTTCCGCATCAAAATCATGTACGTAGGGATTATTAGTTTTGGCATACCTTAACACAGCTTGAGTAATACCTCCGCGAATCGATTTTTCTACAAACATATACATATTGATATCTGATAAAAGTTGAAGTTCAATTTTTGTTCAATATAACATGGCTTGCCATGCCAACCCAGGTGCAGTAAAACAATTAATCGGATCAATGCAAAAAGCATTTAAACATGTCTTTCTAAAATTCTCCAACACATCTGTTGTGAGAAGTACATCACATTTTCAATATAGATCGTGGTAGTCCCCTAAATTTAAACATTTAAACACACGCCAAATGAGTTTTGCATATTGATAATCAGTCTCGGAAATTTGTGTTCCATTCAATTTGCTATTAAATGCCTCTCTTTCAGGAAATTCAATTTCATTAAATGTATCTAAATTTGTTATGTAATCATAATAATAAATTCCCTTACGAAGAATTAAAGGGAACTTATCATCAGAAAAATATTGCTTTGTATAGACAAATTGCTGAGGTTTTAATTTTGACACCAAATTTTCGAGACTGTACGGCAAGAATTTAAATAGGTCTACAAAACGTAACTCGATAGTTCACCATTAAAATTAAAGTGCTTAGAGAATGTGATTATTTCTCAGTGCTTTCAGCAATTACAGAAATATTGCCAGGGGTGCAACCTAATTCTTTCACAAATAAATGTGCATCATACCCAGACAAATTATGGAAGAAGACAGGGATAAAATTACTTTGACGTTTAATTTGTAAATTGCAATTGTTGCACACCGTGGCAATATACTGACAAGTTAAATGGTTATGATGTTTAACTTTTCTATTGTTACTCGTATATTTACTATCACAAACTGAGCATTCAGTGGATAGATTAAACTCCTGTAACTGAGAACCATTTAATGGTATTAATGGTTTTTGTTGATTTAATATGTTTATGATTTTTCTTAATTTATTCTCCATAGCAGACATAAACTTCATCGATACATTTTCTCCTCGATAAATAACTAAATCTGATTTCATATATTTGTTACTCCAACATACAATATAACCAAAACTGCATGGCATATGTTGCTGAATTTGTATTGTATGAGATCCACTTTGTTTATTTTTAGGTTTTAATAAACTTTCAAAATCTGCAACTATTATCACATCATTCTGTAATAACAATTTCAAATTTCGAAATTTTAAAACTTCTCCTTGTTTCGGCATGTTAATTTTGGTTGGAGTGTGATCTTTACATAATTTCTCATGTTCATCTAATTTTGATTTGTTATAAAAAGATACTAAACATCGTCTACAAATAAATGTTTGATGACTACCTAACTGATGTCTAACTAAACCATTTAAATTTGTAATTAAACAATAATGAGAGTTTAAATATAATAAATCTATATGTTTAAATACACCTGTGTTTTCGCTTATACGTAACGGAAAAATTGTTTCATTATCATAATTAATGCTATATATATTAATAGAAATTTGTTCCTTAGTAAATACAGAATTATACATATGTTCAAATTTGCTTATGTGTGCTATTTCGACGGGGAATTTTATATTTGTTTTTTCAAATAACGGTAATAAAGTATTAATATATTGTATGTAATTATTTACACGATGTGGATTATCTTTTGCGGGATGCAACGCAGCTAGAATACTATACATAAAACATCAATTATCGTTATTTTCAATATTTATAACACATTTTGTGGATAAAATCCATTGAGGTAATTTTACATAAGTTTTCTCTTTATGACTTTTCAATAACGAATTGAGATTTTTTATAAGACAATAATGACTGTTGCAATTTTCTTCACAATACAGTAAATCTATACGTTTATCTACAGATGTGTTTTCGCTTATACGTAACGGAAAAATTGTTTCATTATCATAATCAATGCCATATATATTAATAGAAATTTGTTCCTTAGTAAATACAGAATTATACATATGTTCAAATTTGCTTATGTGTTCTACTTCAACTGGGAATTTTATATTTGTTTTTTCAAATAACGGTAATAAAGTATTAATATATTGTATGTAATTATTTACACGATTTGGTTGTTCTTTTACTGGATATAAAGCAGCTAGAATACTATACATAAAACATCTATTATCGTTATTTTCAATATTTATAACACATTTTGTGGATAAAATCCATTGAGGTAATTTTACATAAGTTTTCTCTTTATGACTTTTCAATAACGAATTGAGATTTTTTATAAGACAATAATGACTGTTGCAATTTTCTTCACAATACAGTAAATCTATACGTTTAAATACAGATGTGTTTTCGCTTATACGTAACGGAAAAATTGTTTCATTATCATAATCAATGCCATATATATTAATAGAAATTTGTTCCTTAGTAAATACGGAATTATACATATATTCAAATTTGCTAATGTGTTCTACTTCGACGGGGAATTTTATATTCGTTTTTTCAAATAATGGTAATAAAGTATTAATATATTGTATGTAATTATTCACACACGATGTGGATTATCTTTTGCGGGATGCAACGCAGCTAGAATACTATACATAAAACATCTATTATCGTTATTTTGAATATTTATAACACATTTCTTTTTGGATAAAATCCATTGAGGTAATTTTATAAATGATGAAGCTGACAGAGGATCATATTTACTGATTTTAATTTCTAAGTGATGGTTTAGTTCAGAACATAAAAACCACCCTGATTTCTTAATTGCTCTATTTTCTTGTTCAACTAAAATTTTATTAAATAAATTTTCAATTATAGAATTCACATCTGTACTCGGTAAAATAATTTCGTTACCACTATTTACAAAGAATCTACATGTTTCTAAATCTACTGGTTTTACAAAAGTTGTAGCCAAAGAAAAAATTACTTTAAACGATGTATTAGTTTGTTCTTGTTTTAATATATCTAAACAGTCTTTTCTTTTATTATTTAAAAAACATCCACTATCCTCATTTAAAACAGAATCACATTTTAAAATGATTTTTTAAAATTATTATTAAATAGAGTATCAGTTGGTGAATTGATAGTATTTGATTTAACCTTTTTTGTTGCCATTTTTTTAAATAACTCAAAGTTACTATAATAATTCTGAAGTGAGTTTTTATAATATAATATTATTATTATAAAATGTCTTACCTACAAAAGAAAACAAAGCCACACTAATAATAAACCACACTAATAACAAAACCACACTAATAAGATAATATCTGAACTTTACACTTCAAACACCAAACAGGAAGTGATTACAAAAAAAACATCTCGGTCAGTCTTTTATACCTGTGTGATCGCATTACGTCATATTGCGCAATAGAGATGAGTCACGGTCTGGGATTCCCCTCTTTTTTTAATCCTATCGTTGAATGACAATTTATACTGCGAGCGATCAACATATACCTTTGTAATTGATTGCATTACGTTCAGGGATTCCTTTTTTCAATCCTATCGTTCAATGACAAGTTATTGTCTGTTAAAGAGAAAACTAGCTCAATGTTTTTAAAATCCGGATGAATGACGTAATGAGAATTATCCACATATGGCGGAAGTTATTATGTAACTGATAACAAAACACGGAAGTTCGCATTCCTTTGCAATCTTTAAATAATCTTTGTTATGTTCAAATATAGGTTAGAACAAGTGCACTCCTTAAATGATTATATTTACTATAGAGGGTTAGAACGAGTTTACCCCTTAAAAATGGACTATGCTCAAATAGGGGTTGAAAAATAGGCCAACTCGTATGTTACATTAGAACGAGTACACCCTTAAAAGGGAACGTACTCTCTGCTATGTTCAATTAAGGGTGGAATCCAAAACGAATACACCCCTATTCTCTGCTGTTCAAATAGGGGTGGAATACACCCCCGTAGTCTTATGTATTCTTTGCTATCTTCAATTAAGGGTTGGAAAATAAGTCATACTCTTTTACTAGTTCTGCTATGTTAAAATAAGGGTTGAACACGAATACACCCTTGCTGTGTGTTCACCACCACTTTTCTCTACTATGTTCATTATGTTAAAATAGGGGTTGGAAACGAGTACACTTCTATTCTCTGCTATGTTCATTATGTTAAAATAGGGGTGGAATACACCCCCCGTAGTCTTATGTAATTTCCACTATGTTCAAATAGGGGTTGGAAAAGGGAACGAGTTCACCCCTGTTATGTTTCGTAGTCTCTGTCTGATGTGCTATGTAGTCTGATGCTAAGGGATTAAAGAACGAGTACACCCTTGTTATGTTACATACTCTTATGTGTTATCTGTTCTGCTGTGTTACGTAGTGTTATGTGTTATCTGCTCTTCTATGTGTTCGTAGGGGTTGTAAAATTTGCTCATAAAAGGGAACGAGTTCACCCCCTAAAAAGTGGTCATAAAAGAGAACGAGTACACCCCCTAAAAAGTGCTCATAAAAGGGAATAAATTCACCCCTAAAATGGAGGTCGTAAAAGACCGTGGGCTCACGGTGTACGGTGGTCAATTTCCCAGGGGCTCGTGAGTTGTTCTCTTCTGTCCTAGGTTGTTCCAGATCGATCAATTTTCTACTACTAACGTATACGTAGTTGTTCGAGGTGCGTTAATAATGGCGGAAAATCGATCATCTCATAAAGTAAGTGTTGGATGCTAGGCGTATAGCGGTATGCTAGGCGTATAGCACGGTGTTCTAGTATAGCAAGTTTTTGATAGAATTTTAGGGGCGCAGATGCCCAGGCTGTATGTCCATAGGTTAATGTACTCCGCATGAAGGTTTTATATGTATTGAGAACGGTAGGTGCCCTCAATCCCCAGGTTGTGCCCACTAATCGTTTGAGAAGATTAAGTCGATTTTGCGCTTGACCTATGAGTTTGGTGAGATGTGGAGTCCAGGTAAGATGAGTGTTAAAAATGACACCGAGATACGTAATAGTACTTGAAACTGGAATAGGCGTAAGATCAACCTGAAGGCGAAGTAGATTCTGGTTTCGATGTACTCGTGAACTGCGTCGACGTGGTAAGAAAACTATGGTTTGTGTTTTGGAAGAGTTAATATTTAACCTCCAAACATGACACCATCGCACAAATGCATCAATGGCTACTTGCATGGTTTTATTAAGAGATTGTACGGTGCGGCCAGATGTAAAAAAAGCAGTTTCATCAGCAAATTGAAATATTGTGGTGTTATTAGGAATAACAAAATCAGCGATGTACAGTAAGTATAATAAAGGAGACACTGATGAGCCTTGTGGTACACCAGATTGCAGCAAGATAGGATGAGAGAGCGTTCCATTGACTGAGATATAAGCTAGTCGTCCTATTAAGAAGGAGTGTATGAAGCGGATGTACGAAGTTGCCAGAAGATAGTTACGAAGTTTAAATAGTAAGCCAGGGCGCCAAACTTTGTCAAAAACCTTTTCCAAATCAAACGTTACAAGGCAAGAAGGGAAACCTGTATTATATTGATTGTAAATAGCTGTGGTGAGACGGAATAATTGATCTTGAGTACTAAAATTTGGTCGAAATCCAGCTTGGTGTATTGGAAGATTATGTGAGTGAAGATGGTCGTGTATGCGACGGACAAGGATTCTTTCCAAGATTTTGCAGACAACTAGTGAGGTGAATAGGACGATAGGATGTGACTTCTGATGGAGGTTTCTTTGGTTTAGGAAAGAGAAGCACTTTTGAGTATTTCCAGTCGAGTGGAATATATCCAGTTCGCAGAATAAAGGTATAAAAGGTGCTAAGAAAGAGTAGAAAAGAGTGAGGCGCTTGTCTGATGAGTACATATGTAACAGAGTCAAATCCTGGTGCAGTATTCCGTTTACCTTTAAGTGTATTACTAATAGTTTCGGGTTGAATCTAAAGATGTGGCTGCAACTTTACTGAAAAATGGAACTGAAACTTCATACAGTCTATTGTATTTATTATTCCACTTCGTGCGTACATCTAAACAAAACTAAACAAGAAAGAAAAACTAGACACCTCAGCTCATCAAGCCGTTCATTAAAACCATGCTTTTAGGATGTGTTCTATATTGAGTCCAGGTTACCACAGTAAGTTACCCAACTGAACGTCCTAACATAACCAATTACGAACTTTTACCAAAACACTCATTTCTACACAGACTACAAGATTACTCATTAGCATAATTCCTTTTTTTTTTAACAAAACCTATTTGAATTTATTAACATTTTGTTCTTTGCCTTAACACTTTCCTTTGTTAATAAAGGCCAAATCGATTACAAAACACTAGCATTCGTGTTTTAGCTAATGGTTTTGTCATGATATCTGCCACTTGTTCTTCTGTGGAGATCTGTTGTACACCTAATGTCCCATCTGTGACTTTCTCACGAACAAAGAAATGCTTTATTTGAATATGTTTTGTTCTGCGATGCAGCTCTGGATTTTCAGCTAGTTTTACCGCTGCATTGTTATCAACTGCGATAACAGGAACGTGTTTGAGTTTAGTAAGTTCATTGAACAATCTGCTTAACCAGGTGACTTCTTTAGCAGATTCGCTAGCTGCAATGATTTCGGCTTCTGTAGCTGACGTAGCAACTGTTCTTTGCCTTTGGCTAAGCCATGTCACTGCACCTCCTGCATATATTACAATTACACCTGAAGTCGATCGACCTGTCTTGCTACACCCGCCAAAATCTGCGTCACTGAAGCACTCTAGTACACCACTATTTATTTTGGAACGATAAACAATACCGTAACGGATTGTTCCTGCTAAGTATCTGAACACTCTTTTCACTTTTACAACATCTTCTGACGAAGGATTTTCAATTGATCTTGAAAGCACTCCAACACTATAGGCGAGATCTGGTCTGGTTCCCACCATTAAGTACATTACAGCACCTACTGCTTGTCGGTACGGAAAATTACACTTCTCCTCTTCTTTTCCTTCTTTCGGTACTTCTGTCTGTTTTAACATCGGTGTGGACACTGTTTGCATTCATCGAGGTTAAACCTTTGAAGGATTTTCCTTGTATAAGCTTGTTGACTTATTTTGATTGAACCGTCGATTGCGCGTTCTATCTCTAGTCCTAAGAAATAGGATGCTCGCTTGATTGTGACCTTGAATTCAGTCTTCAGTTCTTCTAAGAAAGTCTCCAATTCGCACTTTTCTGTTGAACTAACTAGACCGTCATCAACGTACAACACTACAAAAACCTTTTTCCCGTTTCGCTCCCTGATGTACAGACAAGGATCAGCCTCACTTACTTTGAAGCCTAATTTTGTCAAAAAACCACCAAAACGCTTGTTCCAACACCTTGGAGCCTGCTTCAGCCCGTACAAACTTCTTTTGAGTTTACACACACGATTCGTGCCATCACTATAGCCTATTGGTTGTTTCATGTATATAACTTCTTCTAACTCACCGTAGAGAAACGCGGTTGAAACATCGAATTGAGCTAAGTGCATGTTTTCACTCGCTGCGACACTTAACAAGGAGCGAATTGTGCCTAACTTAGCGACAGGGTTGAAGGTTTGACTAAAGTCAACACCCTGACGCTGACTGAATCCTTTCACCACAAGCCGTGCTTTATACTTGTCAATGGTTCCGTCTGGGTTCGTTTTTACACGGTGTATCCACTTATTTGAAATTGCTTTGCATCCTTCTGGCAGGTTTACTAGTTCCCACGTTTGATTTTCTTTCAATGAAGCCATTTCACTGTTCATTGCTTTACGCCAGTAGATACTTTCCTTGCTGCTGACAGCTTCTTCATACGTTTCTGGAGTACTAGTCTCATTAACTAGTTTTCCTACCGACATTACGTAATCGTTGAAACGTTCTGGTTTGTTTTTTTTTGAGCGATCTCTTAAGTTCCGAAAGGTCAGCGATTTTGGTACTTCTTTTTCATCATCACTGTTTTCTGATTCATCATCCTTTTCTTCTGTGTAGTCGTTCTCTCCTTCCGTTGCTTGCTTTCCTTGGTGTTGATCTTCATTTGGTTTCTCGGAGTTCACATCACGAAGAGGTAACTCAATATGTTCTTCGCACTCAACAAGTTTTTCTTGAAACGTAACGTCTCTGGACAAAATAACCTTTTGTTCTTCTTTCACCCAGATTCTATATCGTTTTCATTTTCATTTTTTCATTGTTTATTCATCCATGTCGTACATTATTGGTCAGAGACCAGTACATAGGACTTGTCAAATAATAATAAGACATTTCAATATAATTGATTTACATGATTTTACAAACTATCACCCAAGTATTCATTAATATGATAATACATTTTGTTACACAAAAAATTAAATAGTTCATTTTTGAAATTTCGTATGTTTTTGATATTCTTCAAATAACTTGGGAGCTTATTAAACAACTTAGCGGACATAGGAAGAACACTTCTTTTGGTGCACGCATAGTTTTGGTATGCTGTGAATATGTTATTCTTTTGTCGTGTGTTGTATGAATGTACATCGTCAACATGAAGAAAACTACTTTCATTTCTCTTTACATATATGATACTTTTGTATATGTACAGACAAGGCACAGTTAAAATTTTATTTGACTGAAAGACCCTTTTGCATGAGGACCTTGGTGATAGATTAAAAATAGATCTTATTGCCTTTTTCTGTAGACGAAAAGTAGTAACACTGGAATAGGAGGCTCCCCAGAAAATTATTCCGTAATTTAACAATGATTGAAACTTACCATAGTACAATAACAGCAAAGTTTCTTTTGACACTGAACCACGTAGTCTATAAATGACAAAACAGATACGACTTAATTTGCTGTTTAGCTCAGTAATATGTGCATCCCATGTAAGCCTATTGCTTATTGTTACACCTAAAAATTTAGTGGATTTTGAATAGTCTACATCAGTTGAATTTATCACAATGGGTGGTACTGTTCGAGGTGTACATGAGTAATGAAAATTTAGTGCCTTTGTTTTCTTTGCATTTATCAGCAGTTGATTCTGAGATGTCCATTTTATCAAACGCTCCACAGTTTGCTTTAATTTACTTTCTAGTTCAAGTGTATTGTCCGCTGTTACTATGACATTTACATCGTCAGCATATAGTACAATATGTTGGGGATACATATATTGAACAAGATCATTTATGTAAAATAAAAAAAGAATTGGCCCAAGAATTGAGCCTTGAGGAACACCAGCAGAAATAGTAGCAGTTGTGGATGAAAATGTGACTTGTTTATTGTTAATTATTTTTTGTATTTTTACTACTTGTTTTCTGTTTGTCAGGTACGAGCGAAACCATTCATGTACTACACCCCTAATACCATATTTCTGGAGTTTTGCCAGTAGAAGAGAATGTTGAACACTGTCGAATGCCTTGGAGAAATCAACAAATAAACCTACTGCATATTTTCCCTTATCAAGTACTGTAGAAACCTCTTTAATAAAGTTAAACAACGCTGTATCAATTGATTTGTTTTTTTTTTTTGGAAACCATGTTGAGAAGACGAGATTAGGTTATGGCAGGATATAAAATTTCTCAAGCGCGATAACATTAGTGATTCAAAAATCTTCGAGAAAACAGACAAAATAGAAACAGGCCTATAGTTTTGAACATCATAAGTATTTCCTTTTTTGTGCAAAGGTATAACTTTTGCAGTCTTCAATCTGTCGGGGAAAACGCCTGATTCAAATGATACATTTACAAGAAAGCATAGTTGCTTCACTATTAAATGCGCACTCTTTTTTATAATTAGGGATGGGACTTCATCTATACCTGCAGAACGGGTACTAGAAAGCCTTTTGATACAGTCCAACAATTCTTCTTCAGTTACCGGAGTTACATACATACTATGTTTGTTGCATGGAATATTTGACTCTACAGCGAGATCCAACTTTCCAGGTGGTAAATTCGTATTAAGAAAATACTGATTAAAGACTTCAGTAATGGCAGCAGGATCAGCAAAAGAATTATTTCTATAATTAACTTGTGATATTTCGCGCATTGGAACAGTCTTTGATGAATTGTTTATTACGTTCCACGCACCTTTCATTTTGTTTTTATATCCGTGTATTATAGTGTCATTGTGGATTCTTTTGGCTGTTCGAATAACATTTTGATATATTCTTTTGTATGTTTTTATATGGGAAATAACTTTAGCTGGTAAATTAACACAGGTTTTCTTAAGTTTATGATAATATATAAGCTTTTGCTTTGAAACTTTTATTCCTTGCGTGACCCACTTTTTCATGTTATTAAAATCTTTCCGTAACTGTAATGGAAATGCTATGTTAAAATTATGTAAGAAAACATCAACAAAATAATTGAATTTGTCATTAGCACTAGGTAAGTCGTACAAGGGATTCCAAGACTCACGAGATAATAGAAAACAAAAATAATTTATATTTTCCGTTGAAAATGATCTGGTTGTTCTCGTTATCGGTTTCGGACTTCCCTTCACTATTCTCTCGGTAGGTATTCTACAATAAATGGCTTCATGATCAGAAAATCCAAGTTCAGTGACTTCAAACAAACATTTAAGATTATTTTTTGGAATAATAATTTGGTCGATAGCTGTCTTTCCTTGACGAGTAGGTACGTTAATAATAGTTTGTAGTTCATATAAATTTAACATATCTTGAAATTTAGATTTATCAGTTGAATTCTTTAACCAATCTATGTTTATATCCCCACAGATAACTACACTACTAAATTTTCTACGTAAGTTCGCTAGAAGTTTCTCAAAATTTTTAAAGAAAATTCCTAAATCACCAGAAGGGGTCCTATAGATACACACAATACAAATATTTAACTCTTGAAGTTTTGATGCGACTACCTCACAATGCATTTCGACGCAAAAATTCCGAACGTCAATCTCAGTTGCATGTATATAAGAGCGAGCAAAAATTGCGACACCACCTCGACTTTTTATTGTACGAGAGTAGTGAGTAATAATATTAAAACCGTTTAAACTAACCATATTAACGATATTTGCATCTAACCAGTGCTCACATATACAAAGAAGCTGTACATTTGAGAAGTCGCTTTCCAACAATACCTCCAGAAGATCAATTTTGTTCCCTAAACCTTGCACATTATGAAAAAGAAGGTGTAAAAAGTCAGTATTTCCTACCATAAAAAATCATCGGATAACATCTTACGCATTCTCTTCCGTCGTTCTATCTTTTGAGCATTTTCAGTTATGTTATTACAATCTTCTGCTTTATAGATTGAACTACTTGCCCTTTGTATTAAGCTAATCCTATCAATATGATCTACACTACCACACTCTACGTTAATATTGGACTATGTATCAAGTGTCTTGCATACGTTATTGCTACCGTCTCTTACTACAGGTGCTAGACTTTCATTATTGTCTAACGATGCTTGCCATGGTAAAGGGATGACGCTTGTCGAGACTACAGATGATGATTCTACAAGTTCAGCAAATCTATTACACATTGAACGTTTTCCAGTGTTGTTCAAATGTAGTCCATGCGTAGTAAAATTATCCCTTTCCATAGAGCCCAAATCAACGTACCTTACATTACAATAACCTTTGCATATTTTGGAAATTTTGCTGTTTGTTTGTTTTAAATGTACATTAACACAGGAGTTACCGTCTAAGTCATGTCTATGTGGAATACCTGCTACAATTACGTTAGTGTTATTTAACCTATTTAGACACTTGTACATTTAAACTCGTTCATCACCATCGTAACCTACAAGAAAACCTTTTATCGCTTTCTTATCCATTTTCCTTCGTTTCTGCACTGGGATGTGCGCATAGCACGTAGACCCAATAATACGTAGATGTTTTAACCTTGGCTTCTTGCCTAGCCAAAGCTCGTATGGGCTCACACCTTCCACTGATGATTTTCCTGTTCTATTGAGAACATAAATCGCCGTAGAAACTAACTCAGCCCATATTGCTGAGGGAAATGCAGCTTCTTCATTTGCATTTAGCTCACAGATAAATGCAAGATCTGATAATACAGGACAAATCCCTAATTTTGAAGAAAATGTTTTCTCTTTCACTTGTGTTACCCCACATGATGTAATGAAAGCGATTAAGAGGATAAAATCCACTGCTATAGGTGCTGATGAAATAAGCATAACATTGATCAAGAAAATATTACCCTTCGTCCTCTCCCCAATTACTAATTTATTTAATCTTTCCCTTACTACCGGAACATTCCCAGTCTTGTGGAAGACAGCACGCGTCCTGCCTCTCCCTAAGACTAAGGATGTCCGATCTGCAGAAGACTTAAGGCCTATTTCAATATTACCTGCCCTATCTAAAGCTCTTGAATATATTGTAAGTGATCAAATATGTGAGCACCTTCGAACTTATAACCTTTTAGACACTTTTCAATCCGGGTTTCGTAAACATTGCAGCACTTCTACAGCCCTTACTAGTATTACTGATGATATACGTTCTGCTTTGGACAAGAGAGAGATAACCATACTTACCTTACTGGATTATAGCAAAGCATTCCAGTCAGTAAACCATGACATTTTGCTACAGAAACTTGTACAAAAATTTAGTTTCTCTACTTCAGCTGCTAAGTGGGTTCAAAATTACTTATGCGACCGAAAACAGTATGTGGTGGTTGCCAACTTAGTTTCTGGTCAGCGTAACCTTCCTTGTGGGGTTCCTCAAGGTAGTGTTTTAGGGCCTCTTCTTTTCTGCCTTTATATTAATGACTTAGCACAATCTCTAAAACACTGTAAGTATCACATGTATGCGGACGATGTTCAATTGTATCTATCTTCTTCACCAAAGCAAATAGATACTTGTATAACAAAGATGACAGAAGACTTGAGTAATTTGGCTAAATGGTCAGCAAATAATTGTTTGATTATAAATCCAGTCAAATCAAAGTCAATTTTAATTACTTCCAAACGTGCAACCACGTTAATAGATGCTTCACTTGTTCCCAATATAACTTTAGAAGGCGTAAATATTCCCTTCTCTTCCTCTGTGAAAAATCTTGGCGTCATACTTAACAAATATTTAACTTGGTCCGATCAAATTAACGCATCATGCAAGAAGGCTTTTGGAATTCTTCATTCTCTCAGCAAATTAAAAAACTTTTTATTAACACAGTTGAAAAAAACACTTGTTCAAACCCTAGTGGTACCACATTTGGAGTACTGTGACACCGCCTTAACTGACGCTGATATACATTTACAAAAGCGTTTGCAGCGAGTACAAAACGCTTGTATACGTTTTATTTTTAACTTAAAATTCTCAAATCATGTTACGCCATTCTTTAAAAAGCTGCAATGGCTGAAGATGCAGCAACGGCGAAAATTGCACTCGTTGGTACTGCTGTATAAAACACTTACTTTTACAGAACCTTCCTATCTTCTAAAACATCTTAATTTTTTAAGCGATTTCCATGAGAGGGACACAAGATCACGTTTTAATAGCCAACTTGCAATTCCTATTCATAGATCAACTTATTTATCCAAATCATATATAATTTCAACGTGTCGTGATTGGAATACTTTGCCAACCTCGATACGTGAGTCAAAATCTTTAGCATTTTTTAAAAGGGCAGTTTATAATTTATTGTTATCGAAGCAGGGTTGAATGGACACAGAGACAGAAGAGCCAATAGAGAAGCCTGTCATAAAGATATGAAACTCAACACTTATCACATATTATAACATGTATGTACTTTCATGTAGCACTATATTATATTTGTGTGTGTGTGTGTGTGTGTATGTGTGTGTGTGTGTGTTCAAGTGACAATCTGTTTCTTGTGTGTTTTTTTTTTACTTTCTAACTTTTTTTTTCTTTTGCTATTGTTAGCTATATCCTTTGATTTTTCAATTTTGTGTCATGTTTAGGTGGTAGATAAGGCTACATATAGCCTTAACCTCGACATGTAAAATAAGTCAAAATAAATAAATAAATACTTGAACGTTCTTGCCATTTCAACTATTGTTCGTAGGTCACGTTCACTTACACCGTTTTGTTCTGGAGTATACGGCGCTGTTAGTCTTTGTATAACACCTTCTTCACTGAGAACTGCAGGAACATCTTCATTATCAAACTCGCCTCCATTGTCACTTAGGAACTCTCTGATTACATGTCCCGAAGTTTTAGCGTGAGCTAGCATGTGCCTGAGCACCGTTTTTACTTCAGATTTTTCTTTGATAAGATAGCCATAGCGAAACTTTGTATAACTATCTTTGAACACAACTAGATACCGTTTCTTCTGAAACGATTCATCGAACGGTCCGCACACGTCTCCCGACACGAATTCACCTGCTACTTTTGATGCTTGTCTGTTGCCAAAAGGTAACCGATGCGATTTACCATAGATGCAGGGTTCACAAATATCACTTTCTAATCGAACACTTACACCTAACTCCTTCTGTAGTATTCTTCTTACATGACGCTTTTCCTGGTGTCCCCACCTTTCATGGTATAACTGCAATAAGGTACTTTCACTCTTTGCAATATTCACTTCTACTGCCTGTTCCGGTACTAACGGTTGTATACTTGCCTTGTACAAGGAGCCACCTATCTTGCGGGACCCACACAACAACACTTCACCGTTTACCTTAAGTGAACATTCCGTTGCTGAAGACGTAAATTCACTTTTTGAGTTTCGATCTTGGGCTGCTAGTACTGAAAATAAATTTCTATTAATGTTCGGGACATACCAAACATCTTTTAGTGTCACTTCTTTACAATTATTGTTCACAGAGGACAATACACGTATGGTACCTTTTCCGATTGCCACTAATTTCTCTTTTCCGGCTGATTTAATACTACAAGGGCTTTCGAAATGTTCAAAATCAACAAAATGAACTGCACAATTTGTGACATGTTTCGTTGCACCGTTATCTACCCACCATGCAGTTGAGTCTATTTCAACCGAACATGCATCTTCACAAAAAGTTGTAAACGCTACACTTGTTGCTGCGGTATCTACATTTTCACTATTTCCCGTTTTCTTCTTTGCAGGTTTACCGTCTGCGATCCACTTTCTGCACTGCCTAACCCAATGGCCTTTTTGTGAACAGTAATTACACACGTCATTTCCTTTTGGTTTCTTCCCTTTTGCTTTATCACTTAATTTTTGTTTGTTCGCTTTTGCAACTAATGCTTCTTGAACAACTTTGGAACTGTCTGTATTTTTCGCAAAGTTCCTTTCGAACATACACAGCTGAGTTGTAAGTTCGTCGAATGTCTTATTTTCATCTTTAGTTAGTAGCATCCAACCTGACTGAAAAGTCTCAAACTTACTCGGTAGTATGTAACGTTTTACACACGAGCAAAAGATCTGGCAACGTGTTTTCACCTTTTCCTTTTAAACCGTTATTCAGTTCGTTCCACAGACCCTTCAGTTTTGCTATACGGGTAGAAACATCTTCACCTAATGTCCAACTGAACCCGAAAAAATCACTACAGATTTTAAACAGCTGATCTTTGGACGCGGCTTCGAACTGTTGTTTCAACGCTTCCCACATATCATAAGCAGTCTCTTTGTCCATTATCTTTTGATATACCGAGTCTGTAACTGAACTACTTATCATTGTTTTGGCATAACTGTTCGCTTTTCGATAAATGTCACTATGTTCTTTGAACTGTTTGGTTTGTGCCTCTGTGGCATTCTCACCTGGTGGTTCCGGCTTCACAAGTTTTCCATCAATTACATCTAATGTGTTTTCATGATAATCTAACAAATCACGAATTCTGCGTTTCCACACTGGCCAGTCTGTTTCACCGGTCAAGAGTTTAATGTTCTTTGTGAAATCCATCTTGTTGCCGCCAAATACAGGAAGAGGGGGCACTTGTCATGAACCGAAAAACTAGTGCAAGTGATATTTTTGTTGGTATCACTTCAGTTCAAGATACTGCTATTAATATGTTCAAACAAACTGGGTCGATTTTTTTTTTTTTTACACTACAGCACTGCAACTGTTCTAAATTAGGTTAAGTCTAAGACTGTTCGAACTAAACAGCACGCACTTCTAACCTATCACTTTAGATGCAGCCTTTCTTCTTAACTGTCCTTGTTTGTTAGATGTAACTTTAACAGCGTTCCTGGTACCCATAACCTAAAGATGTGGCTCCATCTTTACTGAAAAATGGAACTGAAACTTCATACAGTCTATTGTATTTATTATTCCACTTCGTGCGTACATCTAAACAAAACTAAACAAGAAAGAAAAACTAGACACCTCAGCTCATCAAGCCGTTCATTACAACCATGCTTTTAGGATGTGTTCTATATTGAGTCCAGGTTACCACAGTAAGTTACCCAACTGAACGTCCTAACATAACCAATTACGAACTTTTACCAAAACACTCATTTCTACACAGACTACAAGATTACTCATTAGCATAATTCCTTTTTTTTTTTTTTTTTTTTTAACAAAACCTATTTGGATTTATTAACATTTTGTTCTTTGCCTTAACAGAATCGGCATAGTTAGAGGATAATTTGGTTCTAAATCATGATCAGCAGACGGACGAAAGAAAGAAGCTGCATCGGTATGTCGGTTTATAGTTGATTGCAAGCGACCTGGTGTATGCCAACCGGGTAGAGGTGATATTTTGAAAATAGGAAGCAAAAATATTAGCCTTTTCTGCATCCGTAAGGACTGCGTGATGATTATGAACAATGGGGTAAGGCGTACGAGAAACTCTACCTGTTAATTGATGGAACTTGCGCCAATATTTTGTAGGATGTGTTTCATTAGCTAGTGTGTTTCAAGTTTGAATCCAGTGGCGTCTCTTGAACGCAACGATATAATTATGAGTGATCCTTAGGTACTGGCGATGAAGCCGAAGCGCTTCAAGATTAGCCGTAGCGAGATATTCACGGAAAACTCTCCGGGATGCTGAAATAAATGGTAAATATTGCGGAGGTAACTTAGGTTTGTGTAGCTGAACTTCGATTGTTGGAATAGAAGTTGTGCTGCATCTTGAAAGGCTGTAGTAAATCCAGTGATTGTTCGATCGAGTTTGTATTGCGTACTAGGCATTGTGAGCATAGTTACGGCAGTGTCTAAATCGGTGCGATATTGTTCCCAATTTGCCCTTCGGTAGCAGTAGACCTTCTGAGGAGGAGGCTTCGGCTGAGTGTTGGGAGAACAATGAAGTTCAACTTTGATGGGGACATGGTCGCTACCTATGGAGTCAAGTACAGGTATGTGAATAGATACAGTATAACAACAAAAATAGATATGTTAAAATAAAAGCAAGAATCACTTTCGGTGAGAAAGAAGTAAAAAAATAATCTATATAAGAAACTGGCATTACTGTGCTCCTGGGGTATTATTGCATCCCAATAACGTATTATTAGCAGCAGTAAAGTCGCAACTACGTCTTAACAGCATCACATGCACAAGCGCACTGCCAAGTAAAATTACTGTGGAGGACGGCGCCATCTGTTAGCGAGAAGTAAACATGCGTGACATAATAGAGGCAATGGGGTAGTTTATACCCCACCAGCGCAGTTACGGGTTAATAGGTACTATACTCTCGCCCTATATTATATATTGGTACAGATTGAGACTGGAAAGGAAAGATAGGGAAGATCCTTCGATCATTCCATTTGATTTATGATATCAACAGACTTCTGTTCTTGAAAATGAACTGTTCTTGCATTATTTGAAATAGAGGGGCTTAAATCTCACTTTTTGCATCGGAAGAAACAAACGATAATGTGTTTTAGAATTATTCAAGTCAGTTAGAGAGTGAGATTCAGAGGGCGTCACATAGAGCTATCAGGCAGAAACAGTTGTCCCTCCTGGGTTTCAGATTTATATAGACTTTATCAGTAGTAATGGGCAGTGGGAATATTCCCGGTGGGAAGGAATTTAAAAATGGGAATATTCCCGGGTTTTTTCCCTGGCCTATAAATTCATGGGAAGGAATTTATTTTCATTTCTTTACTTTATCCTCCAAATTATAAGAACCATATGACTAATTAGTTTCTTTTAATATATTATGATTTACTTATAGGTTTTAAAGGATTTGGAGGTTAAAAAATTTAAAATTATTTGACGGTACTTTATATAACTAATAATAAGATTTTTTTAAGTTCCATTTCCATTTGCACTATAAAATAGGGTAATTGTTTAGTATTGGAGGCCAAAACTAGCAAAAAGTAGGATGATTTACGGAAGAAATGAGTTGATAGTGATGTTCAAGTAGTCAAGAAAGTATCGAACATATTTTTTTCAAGGCAGTAGGGGATTTATACAAAACGGAAAGGTAAGTGGAAGTGATTTATGTGAGAAAAGAAAGTCAATTGTTGTTAACGAAGATTGAAAACAACGTGCCATGCGGGGCTCTAACCCGTCTTCATTCGCTAATGCTCGCTCTGCAATGCTGACTGAATTTAATGTTGGTAACGTAATTTAACGTATGAAACCATAAAACAACGCACCGGAATAGAATATAACAAAAAGTAGGTGCAAAAGCTGGTCCCCAATGCTAAAGAACCGCCAAAATTAGCAAAGTACTAATTTACAAATGATGAAAAGGAACCATTTTGTAAAGTAATTTAGAATTATGTAGAAATAGAGATGAAGTACTATTAATAAACCCTGAACCACCATTAGTAATAGACGTCGGTCTGTCTCTTCTCTCTGACTCAAATTTCTGAAGAGGTACTCGGACTTCTTTTACATGTGAATTAACGTATGGAATTTCAAGAAATATGTAGAATGAAAGGTCGTGTATGGCAATGTTACGTGCTAAAATATAAAGATAAGTAAGTATCTTGCAAATTTAGTTAACATAAATATGTATGCGCAACTGCTGATAAATTGGTTAGAAATGTATCTTCTAGCATTTATCCAGTCTAATTGGTTTATAACATTTATACATTTAATGTGTTTATAATATCAGTAATAGAGTCAAGTTGAGTAAATAAACTTACATATAAATTTTAACTGTTACTATATAATTTTTCGCGCATATTTAATTGATAGAACATATTGTAATTAAATATACATTTATGCGTACTCTCTAAATATAATAAAGTGTTAATAAAATAACATAGTACCGTTCAGAATAAACATTTTAAAGAATCCTCTGTGGACAACAGTAAAAATATGCTGTGATATAAAAATTAATTCAACTTTGAAACCATAATATAGTAATAGAATGCAATTTTCTTTCTGATTGTACATAAATTCCCGGATAAATTCCCATTTTGGGAATCTTCCCGGGAATATTCCCAGGAAATATTCCCGAAAAATCTATTGCCGGGAATTTACCCATCACCAAATATATTCCCCTATCAGATTACTCTCTCTCCCAATGCTTTATGCTCCAGATAGATGAGCACTGAGCAACACAATAAGTTAAATGGGTATCTATAAATTTATAGGCGTACGTCCAAGAAGACTCCGGTAGAGAAGTGGTGGTCCGTTACCCTCCTCCTCCACATTCAAATAATAGAATATTTTGAAGTCAGCTGTTGTGTGCGTCTTATGTGCGCGAAGTTTCAGCTTATGTGCGCACATTCTCGTGTCACCGCTCGTGGAAGCAAGACGTGTAGTACAACCGCTCCTTTCATTGCAAATATGTCTGACTTGTGTGGTAGTTGCAAGAAAGTAATTTCAGCCGTCAATCTGAAAGAAATTATTTCGTGTACGGGTGGTTGTGATAATTATTTTCACGCCAAATGTACATCCTTGAAAAATGCTGAAAATATTCGAAAACTAGGAGCAAGAAAAGAACAGTGGAAGTGCGATGTGTGCAACTCGGGCAATAGTGCGGAGTGTACGCTAAACCAAGATTCTGACTTGAAGAAGTTAGTGCAGCAAGTGAGTGAAATTCATGCAAAAATGCCAAAAATTATGCAAATGAAAGATAATATTCGAGATCTAGAGAAAACCATAAACTTTCTATCGGACAAATTTGATGACTTTAGTAAGGAAATTTGTGATCTAAAGAAATCAGTTAGTGATCTAACGAAAAAGTCGGAAACTTTGGAAACAGAAAACAAAAAATTGAAAGAAGCATTTGGAACACTAGAGGACAAAGTAAGTGAACTAGAGCAAAAACAGTTAGATGAAACTATTGAAATAGTTGGAATTCCCGAGACAAAAGAAGAACAAACCAATGAAATGGTAATGAAGGTAGCGAAGGTAGCTGGAATCAGGGTGCGAATTGGCGGGGGGGATGCCAGGGATTTCCCCCCCTGACAAAAATCTTTCCCACCCTGGAGAAGAAAAATTTTATCCGTGGCAGGGATAACTTTTCCCCCCTCAGGAGTATTTTTAAATGGACATAAAGATAAGATAGAAAAAGGGAACAATTCTTACTTTGCGTAGCTAACCTAAATATTATTTGAGTGAAAATTTATGAAAGATCTCACATCTCAACTGTTTTGTACTTGTTAGTATATATATATATGTATATATATATATATATATATATATATATATATATATATATATATATATATATATATATATGTGTGTGTGTGTGTGTGTGTGTGTGTTTGTGAGGACTGGGTGCGCATATCGGTGAAAATCACACCCCCCCCTGGGAAAATTTTTCAATTCGCACACTGGCTGGAATAATAACAAAAAGTGAAGATATACAAAAGTCCTATAGACTGCCCATCTCAAGAAGAGACAAGCCACAATATTTATAGCTAAACTTTCTTCAAAAGTAATTAGGGACAACTGGATTCAGAAGTTTCGAGAAAAGAAGAGTTTATTAGCATCAGAAGTCAAACCTGAGTTCCCGAACAATCGAGTTTTTGTTAATGAACAATTAACACCAAGCAATCGAAAAGTGCTATACGAAACAAAACAATTCGCCAGGAACAATGGTTTCCGATTTGTTTGGGTGCGTGATGGAAAAGTGCTTCTAAGGAAAGACGAAACATCCCGAGTGAAACATATCAAAAGGCTAGAAGATCTACAAAACATGGAAAACTAAGTGGCTCAACAGGACTGTCAACTTCACTCAAGATGGAACAGGTAATTAATGAAATTTTCTTATACCAAAATATGGACACTAACATCTGTAATAATACAGACTCTTTTAATGAATTGTTTAGTGATAAAACAGGAATCACGATTATTCAATTGAATATTAGAAGTGTTAGAAAAACTTTAGATGAATTTTTAGTATTGTTACAAAATATTTCTATAAATGTAGATGTAATTGTCTTAACAGAAATATGGAAAATGAAGCAACTTGTAATATTAACATAAATGGATATCGCTGTTATTTTACAAATAGGTCTTTAACACGTGCAGATGGAGTCATGATATTTGTAAACGAGCAAGTTGACATTGACAAGGTAACGGAACTGAATCTTGCTGACGCCACTGGAATGCGCTTACATTTAAATAATGCAGAAGGTTGTAACATAATAGCTATATATCGCACTCCAAGTGGTGATAAGAAAGCATTTCTACAATCACTAAATGATGAGCTTAAAAATTCATCAACTTGCTCTTTGCTTTTAGGTGATGTTAATCTAGATATATTAAGTGACAAATACTGTGAAAATATAGACACGTATTTAAACTTACTATATAGTCATGGTTATGTTTCATCATTCACGCAGCCAGGATTTCGTCATAGGGGGGGTCCGAGACATGAAGTACTGTGGTTATCACACCAGAGTTCGATTATTCTATACTATTTTACTGGTAACATATATTGATTCGTTTTGTCAGGATTTCGTAATGAGGGGGGGGGGGGGGGTTGACATGAAATATTTTTTTTTATCACACCAGGGGCTTGATCAATTTAAACTATTTTACTAGCAACATATATTAGTTTGTTAAGACTTTAAAATTAGGACATGTTAGTAAGTATTTTAGTAGCAAGAAATCTCGAATAAAAGAATATTTGAAAAAAAGATTTGAAATGAAAATGAAATGAAATCTTTAAGTTTTACGTCCCACGTTTATGCCGGTTAGGCTAAAGGAGACGGTGATGATGAGAGATGAGTGAAAAGGTGGAATGAAGAAAGTGGGAGGAAACGGAAGAACCCCGAGAAAACCCACCAGCACGGTGTTTGTCCACCACAAGGTCCACACGGCGCGAGGTAGTATCGAACCAGGGAACCCAAGCACCGGAGGTGAACTCTCTACCACTGAGCCACCGCGCCCCCCCAAGAAAAGAGAGATTTAAAAAAAGATTTTACAATATCTACGTTCCTTCTGTTCATCCAAATACAACAATTTTCCTTTCATTATGACCTCAACTATTATAAAAACTACATATTCAATAATGTTTTGTAAAATATTTTACAATATCTGCGTTTCTTTCTTTGTTGAATTAAATGTTAACAGAACCTGCTTTCTACATGACTTTTTTTTTATTATTATTCCGCCAACTACTGTCTGTTCCAAATGACAAGTTAAAGGATCAGTGCAAAACTGTTTCCGAAATAGCATGTTTGATACTGCTGAGAAGCGATGATGAAATATTATTTTTATTTTTAGCTTTTTTTTATTTTTAACGCTGATTCTTCCTATTTCTTGTTTCTTTTTGTTTCTTCCTTCCTTAATTCTTTTTATTTCTGGTCTCGAAGGGGGGGTCCGGACCCCCCGGACCCACCCCTTGGCTACGTGCCTGGTTTCATGCATAAATAAACACACTAGTTACAGAATATAGTAAGACTTGTATAGATCATATATTTTTAAAGTACCAAAGTCCACTGAATGTCACATGAGCTGTGTTGCAAACAAGTATAACTGACCACTTTCTCACTAGTATAAATGTTCCCATTACAATGCAAAAGAGGGAAAAAATATCATATGAAACAACAATTATAGATTATACTTTATTAAATGAAGAATTATAAAAATGTAACTGGAATCTGGTAATACACAGTAATTGTGTTAATACTGCAACTTCGAATTTCATCCAAATAATGAAAAATTGAATAAGTAATTCACATATTAACAATAAAAATAAAAAAGTAAGTAGTAAATGTCGCAAAATAAAACCATGGATAACAAAAGGATTAGTCAACTCTTTAAGAGAAAGAGATAGATTAAGTCGTTTAGTAATAAAAAACCAAAACGATTTAGAATTTAAGGAATATTACAGAAGGTATAGAAATAAACTTACACAATTAATAAAAAAAAGTTAAAAATGACTACTATAGAAAACAAATTACATTATGTAATAACAATGTAAGTAAATTATGGAAGGTAATAACAGATATTATAGATAAAAATGACAAAAAATATGTAGAAATAAATGAACTAAACACTAAAAATGGTCTAGTAAGGTTTGAACGTGATCAATGTTAATAGTTGAAAGTTTTAATGAGCTTTTTTCCAGTGTTGGAAAACAAATAGTTAACAAAGAGATTGATGATAAAACAAATTTGAATTTGAATTTTTGCACGTAGAAGATTGAAATTTTGCACAAACATTCAGTCCACCGAGTAGTATTTATTAGATTTTTTTCAGATTTCTGCGTTAAAACAGGGGGGATCCAGAGAAGCAAAAAGTTGAAAAAAGAGATATTTTTACTAAAAAATACCTTTCTTCACGATTTTCCCGCCTTAGATACATCATGGAGACAAGCGAATGATACCGCCTGAAAGGCAGTTCCATTCTGAAGAGAATGATGTGCGACACATAACCCTAGGGTAATTAGGGAAGGGTCAGGGAATTTTTATCAAAATATACTTCTGTATAGGGGAATTTTGGACATTTTCGGTATTATTTTTTGCGGGCTTATTTTTGCACGTAGAGGATTGAAATTGTGCACAAACATTCAGTCCACCGAGGAGTATTTAAAAGATTTTTTCGTACTTCTTTGTTAAAACAGGGGGTACAGAGGGGCTAAATTTTGAAAACGGGAAATTTTACCAAACAATCCCTTTCACGGGATTTTCTCGCCTTAGATACATGATGGAGGCAAGTGAATGGTACCGCCTGAAAGGCAGTTCTATTCTAAAGAGAATGATGTGCAAACCATGATCCTAGGGTAATTAGGGATATCTCAGGGAATGTTTAAAAATTTCCCTCTGTATGCGGGAATATGAGACGTCGGTATATATTTTTTTGGCGGGCTTACTTTTGCACCTGGAATATTGGAATTGTGCATAAACATTCAGCCCACCTAGTAGTATTTATCAGATTTTTTTCAGATCTCTGCGTTAAAACAGGGGGGTCCAGAGGGGCTAAAAGTTGAAAAAAGTTATTTAGACCCAAAAAATCCCTTTTTCGGGATTTTCCCGCCTTAGATACATGATGGAGACACGTGAGTCATACCGCCTGAAAGGCAGTTCTAAGCTGAAGAGAATGATGGGCGAAACATGACCCTAGGGTAATTAGGGATGTCTCAGGAAATTTTTTACCTGAGATCTTGGCGTTTTACGGTAATTTGGGGCATGGTGGGAATTCCTGATAAAATTTCTCCCTCCCTTAGTATTCAAGATAGAAACTTGAAATTTGGCGCACACATTCAGTATACCAAATACTATTTACCAGATTTTTTTAGATGGCTACGCTCACACAGGGCCGCTCCAGAGGGGTCCAAAGTGCGAGAAAAAATTCCCTCCGAAATTTTCCCTTTTACATTATTTTTCCCGCTCCTCAATTGATTCATATCTTTATTCACTTCTTATATTTATATGCAAATTAAATTAGGTCGCTAAATTTTTGAATCTGTGAACTAACTTGGAGGAATAAAGTATATCTTCTGTACTTTGTACTGATTTCACTTGTGCAGTTTTTTTTTTCTCTTCTTGTAAAGTGATTCTTAAAATATTCACAAGTACAGTACATGCAAGATCACTACAATATATCTTTATCAGGTGTTCTCAGTGGATGAGTCTGTAGAACTGTCACTTTTGTAATCAGGCAGGGGTCCCAGGTTTGAGCCCAGCTAGAGGACAATTTCTCTCCGATTCAAACTAAGTAATGGTTTGTAACCCACTTTAAACTGTAGGTCCCGTCCTTCATAACCCCCCTGTTACATAAGAACGGGCTAGAAAAAACTTATTTCTATCCATATGTAATCTAAATAAATTAAAAGTTTTGTAGCCATGGCCCCTTCTTTTTTTTAAAAAAAATGAATAACTACAACTTGAGGGTGCTAATTCGACTGATCTCGGTCTCAATCTTAAGAAGTGACCGCAAACCGGTCAAACTCGAGGTCAAAGGTCAACTAGCTGTTTTCGCTCAGAATCAAGACTTTCATTACAAAAATGTGTAAGCGCTTATGAATTTTATTGGAGATTATGTATCCTAATTGGCTGTCATAAAATAGCATGATGGAAGGTTTTATACTTCCCGCTTTATCCTAACTTAGGCCATAGCCCAATCTATCTTATTCTCTTATCAATTTCTTAACTGTAACTGTGTGAACCAAATAACCTCTCAGATGTTTAAGATTTTTTATCCCTTATTACAAATCTAAAGTAGGTTTTATTGATGCAAATAATCTTATGTATTAGTTTCCCTAATTCACTCCTTTGTTCAGAATCGCTACTCGGTTTGGCTTATTCAATCTTGAACAGTAATGAATGGTCAGACTAGTAAATAATTTGTGCTCTACTGGTAAATCATTTGTAAAACTATTTTACATATGACCTTGAGTTTGACTTATTTTATTATTTAAAAAATAGAGGCCACGATTATCTACAAGATAAAGAAAATGGTTCAAAAACAAGTAGCAGTGCCACGTGTACAACACGCAAAGGAAAAAATGAAATCTTTAAGTTTTACGTCCCACGGTTATGCCGGCTAGGCTAAAGGAGACGGTGATGATGAGAGATGAGTGAAATGGTGGAATGAAGAAAGTGGGAGGAAACGGGAGAACCCCGAGAAAACCCACGAGCGCGGTGTTTGTCCACCACAAAGTTCACTTGGCGGGGGCTGGGATCGAACCAGGAACCCCAAGCACCAGAGGTGAACGCTCTACCACTGAGCCACCTCGCCCCCCAACACGCAAACGAGTTTGGTGTCTGTGGTACGATATTTTCACAATTAATATTGAAACTGGAAATTGTAGTAGATTTCTACCACTTCCGGTTTTAGTAGAGAGATTAGATTAGGGACGAAATATATTCTTGGAATGCCTAATTAATTGCAGAAAACCGCTTCTTATCTATTACAGTTTTTATTCTTTGGCATCAAAGTTAAAACCGGAAGTAGTTGATTTCCACATCTTTTGGAAGACAGAATATAGTAATTATTTTTAGAAAGCCGAATAGAAAGCAAAAACCGGCTTCATTCCTGTACTATGGAGATCACTATTGAAACTAAGGTTTCAATTGAAGATCACAAGAAGAAATGAAAGGTACACCTGAGACACTTGAGAGCTGCTCGATTGGAAGAAGCCGTTTTCACCTATTTTATACCGTTTTTGATTGAATGCAGAAAGTATAGTTGATTTGAACCATTGTAGGTCTTGGTAGAGTTAATAATAGAGATTAAATATGTTCTTACGAAGCAGAAAACCGGATCTCACTACATATTGCCGTTTTCGATCTATGGTGATCAAAGGTCAAACCAGAAATGGTTTATTTAAATCACTTCCGATTTGGGTAGGTGGTTTTAATGACAAATAAAATTCCTTACTCTTGATTATATTTTGACCAAATTTGGTGATGATCCATCAAGCAGTTCTTTAGTTTTTTCTTTCTTTTTTTTCACACGCGTGCACACACGGGTATGGTAAATGTATAAAGGAGTAGGTAAACCAAATTCTAGTTATTCAAAAACCAAACAAGGAAAACTTGGTTTTTGCCACTCCTGCATACAATTAATCCATTCTAACCACAGAAGCGTCGCACTGTCTGTTTTCTATGATAAGTAATATAAAATGAAATGAAACCTATCCTTCCAGAAAACAAAGATAGGTAAATAAAGAAATATTTAGACTTTTCTTCGTTGTATAGTTTTGAGTGGCAGAGAGGTGAAAGCTACTGCTTGGAAGAAGAATCCATCCGTTTCAAGAAAGAAAAACAAAAAAGATGTAGGAAAGCAATCGGAAACATATGTTCGATACTGAGGTTTCAAAGATCATTATCTTTGTTCTACCAAGTATTTTGTTGACACTTGAGTCACTCCAGTTTCCATCGAAAAAGCAAATTCAGGTAGTTGCCGTCTGCGGCGGGGAGTGGTAAGGGAAACTGCTCAAGGCGTAAATGATTGTGAAAATGGATTGTGAAAATGTCCCCAACAAACGTTAAACCAAAGCAATTCTTAACACTCTGAAAAATCATGTGCACAGTGTTTTGGGACAGACAAGGCACTTTATTGATTGAATTTTTACAACGACGTGCAACAATCAATAAATATGTTTATTGCTAGACGCTTAAGAAACTGCGCCGTGGAATACAAAACAAGTGCAGAGGAATGCTCTCTGAAGGTGTGGTTTTCATTCACGACAACGCCCGACAACACACTGCGAATAAGACCTCGCTCCTAGAGACTTCCATCTCTTTCTGCATCGGAAGTATTTCCTTGGTGGTAAGCACTTCAACAACGATGAATAGTTAAAAGAACATGTTACCACATGGTTGGCAAGACAGGCGGCAACATTCTATGACTCAGGAATACATAAACTTATACTACGCTATGGAACATGCCTGGAGAATTACGGGAGCTATGTGGAAAAAGTAGTATAAGTGTTATTGATTTTCATGCAATACATTGCTTTCTTTATCTGTACTCGAAACAAGACCCTTGGAGCAAGTATTTGCATTCCGAAAAATAAAACAATATTGAAATTCTAATTACCATCATACATCTCTATCTATGAACGGGAAATTTTCGTTATTCGTCAAGTATTAATACTAATTATTGGTACTAATTATCTTCCTAAGTGGGTACTAATTATCTTCCAAAAGTCTTTTCAAACGGTTCTATAAATGAATGGTGCGGTTTTAAAAGTTAATTATAAATCTGTTTATTACCTTATATGGGCAAACCTTACAGCATAAGCAGCGGCAACTGTACAAGTTTCTGTTGCATTAATCACAATCCTTCAATATGTGCGCCCGTGGTAATCAAGTTATTCTCATATTTGATGTACATTGTCCGCCGTGATGGTCATGCATGCATGCATGCGTTATCTAATCACAAACTTTCTCAAGGGACACGGGCATTGGTGGTTCATAAACTCTGTTTTTAGCAAACTTCCAAAAAAAGAAAAAAGTAATAGCATGTTGTAAAACCACGGCAAACGGGTGGCCGGGGAGAAGGTTGTTGTCTTCTGTTGCAGCGCGTCCAACCCAGCGGTGGTGAAGAACATGTTTAAAAAGCTCTCGTATATTCCTGTGAAAATAGGGCAGAGCACCGTCCAGTTGCAAAATGTAACCATAATAATTGGTGTTCACTTGGGGTAACAACTAGGTTTCCATGTTTAGAAATGAGTCACCGGTCACAGTTTTTTATTCGAAATAAAATAAGCCGTGCACTTTCTCGCTGGACACCGCACAGAAAACGTTCACGTCAGTCACGCTGATGCTCCATCTGTGTATGTGGTTTCTCGCTTCCCCAGATACGGACATCGTGTTTGTTCACCTTAACACTTACATGGAAAGTGACATCACCACAGAAGATGAGTTTTTCTACAAAACCATTGTCCTCCATTTCCCTCCATTCTTCTGTTGCGACACCATCCCGGAAACGAGCGCTGCTGCCGCAGTAAGCATGACAAGCAAACATCAAGTAGCGTATTAGAAACATGGACAGTTGCAACTGCTTATGGTGTGAGTTTTACCCATATAAGGTAATAAATATATTTATTATTAACTTTTGAAACCGCACCATTCATTTATAAACACGCTGTGTAGGCCTATATATAAAGATTCATTATTGAACAAGCTTATGTTCTAAAAAAAATTAAGGTTTTACAAAACGCTTTAGATAAATCAGATTTAATGAAAACGTAAATCTTTTTAATATTCCGTAACAATTGTCGGTTGCAGCACTATTCGGGGCTTTAAGTGAGGTTTTTCCTGGGTATCCCACATTCAAACAGGCGAATGCCGGGATGGTACATAACATAATAGTCCCAGTCCGCTTCCTTCCTTCCTTCCCTTGCATCGGATAGTGTGCTTGCCGAAGGACGTCAGTACTCATATACCTGACGGGCTAAATGGCCTTTGTTTGTAGACGATCCAAGAAAGCTTGAACAAGTCTCTTGTTCAAGACCATTCAAGACTATTTGATGAAAAAGACGTCAGCGCTAACGTCATTTTTGTCTTGAATTCAATAGTTTCGTTCAAGAAACTTCGTTTCGGTCCTGTTCTAAACAATCCAATTCAAGAGGATTCAATAGCCAATCAGCGTTCGAGTTTGAGAGTAGGAAAATACAAAACAAGTATGATGGCGACGTGAGACAGAGCTGCAGTTGAATAAATATCTTTTCGTTACTCTTTTCCATAATTATCTGATATTCCAAGTGTGTAAACAAAGCTAATATTTGCGCCAGAAGATATTGTTAGTATTTTTTGTTGAAAATATTCACGATTTATATAGTTATAATGCTTGCATACCCATAGCTTTTGTTAAATTTTGAGGCAATGATAAGTATAAGTATTCATTTGAGAATTTAATAGACAAGAATACCGGGTGTAGATTAAGAAAGAAGAGTCCATTAAATAAAAAGATATATAACTGACTTTTCTTGACGTAATAAGACGTTTTGTACTGTTATTAATCTCTGATAATATCAAATAATTGCGTACAGAATGATAATATGCTCGCAAACTGAAGTATCCTAGGAATGATTACATGTTATCCTAATCTAATTATTTTATCACGAAATCCACACGTAGTATTTGAGAAGTTATTTCTTAAGGTAGAGGTTGCTTTCACATTTGCAGATTAATTTTACTAGTGCTTTCCCGTAATTTACAAATATGCATCCTAACATATGCTACATACAAGACTGTACAAAAATAATAATGAATAAATAAAATCGAGGTGCTATTTAACAGTGTCGGGGCAGTAGCATTGAAGGGGGGTCTACGGGAGGGTAGTCCGTACGCAGCAGGCGCGTCACTGACGAAGGTTATAGTACAGGAATAAGAATCATGTATAAATTAGAATAGTACAACAAACAGTTGACATCGTATTGACTCATTTGAACTGAACTATAGCCCTTGTAATAATTTGATACTGGTAACATTAAACTTCTAAACATAAAATGCTGTTTTCCTACATTATGCAGGCATGTTTCGACAGTGAGAATTATTACGGTATCTCAGATAATTCTCCTTCATACAACACACACAAATTTTAACAGTAAAATTACTATTCGTTTGACAGGTTATTCTTAACCAGTACCAAAACAGAGATAGATTTGTGAAGAAAGTCTGATGCTGATATGGGCGATAAGTCCAGTAGCTGAAAAATATTATCATTGTTTCGTTTGGTTTTCTGTGATTTCAGCCTTTTCTTTAAACAGTCTTCGATGCCAAAGCATAAATAACATCAAAAGGCAGTCATTGCTTCGGGATACACACAATTTGAGGAAACAGTTCGATTTTTTCTTTCTGGTGGTTCTGTCATCAGCACGCCATTTGAAGAATCAGATTTTTTTTTTAAAAAATCTTAGTATATTGAACGATTTTATACCTAAGCAGCACTTTACTTTTTTAACGTCACCTAACCTAACTAGCATTTAATGTAAAACGGACAAACTACTTAGTGAAAATTCGATGGGATTGCTGCAAAATCAATTGACCTGTTCTCTAAATTATTTAATATAATCTATTAAATTACAAATGCATGCAGAAAGTTACGAAAAATATGCTAATATTACAGCTATTCATGCGCAGGTCTGAATTAAATCAGTACGCAGTTTCGCTTTCATTTGTTTTCATAGTTACAGTCGCTTGTTTTGGACTGCCATCTATTAACAAGAATATAAAACAGATTCAATACCTCTATGATCGTGTAAAAGTTGTTTCAAGTCCGTTCGAGACTCTTGTTCAAGTGTCTCGAACAATACTCCTTTGAACGTGTAAATTTGAGTTATTGAATGGTCTTGTTCAAGCTTTCTTGGATCGTCTACAAGCAGATTAGAAGCCGACAGCCCAGAAATCTAAATTCTAATCCTAAATCCTAATTAACTCCACCCAAGAAACTGTTGCCTCCAGTGGTCTCCAATTTCTTGTTGAAGCGACTCACTATCTGCATGACAAACTACACATGAAGATGGTTGCAACCGGTAGAACTCCACTTCAACCCGAGAGACTGCAACCTCAGGGGTGTAGCCAGCAGGTTTTTGTAGGGGCGGCCCGTCGTTTTTGAGGGGGGCAGCTACAATATACAACACCAAAAAAAATGAGTTACTGCTAGTGTTTTTGAGGCCTGAAAGAAAGGAAAATTTTGATTTCCTTCTGGAAAACTAAAAACACTATTTTAGCTTATTATTATTATTATTATTATTATTATTATTATTATTATTATTATTATTATTATTATTATTATTATTATTTTCTCCATAAATTATATTCAAGATAGTTTTTATTATGCTTAATAAAGAACTACTGTCCAGGACCAAACGCTATACTGTTGTGCATAACTATAAAGGTAACCTAGAAAGTTCTGTCCGTTTTCGTGGAGATCTGCGTTCAATTGGACCTCACACCGTGAGTTGAATGCGAGTGGAGATAAGGCGAAGGTCAGTTGTTGGTGTGGTTATATCCAACATACTACCTGGTTGTGGCAATTCAGATACACCGTGAACTTGCGTAAAGACAGACATGGGACATCCACAGAGCGCCATAAGAGCATGTATGCTGAACGAGTTCAAATGGAGGTCAAACGCCGCTGTAGCGGGACAGAAGATATCCCAGGCCTTTGGTAAGGGTGTCGTCACGACGCGGACAGTGCAGCGATGGTTTAACAAGTTTAAGGACGATGACGAAATACCCGAAAACACCACGTGCTAGGAGACCAACACATGTACAAAGAGGAACTGGGACTACAATTCAATGTGTGGAGAAACCATTCGGCAGCACATCCATCAACTTGGGAAGCACTACAAGTTGGGTCGATGGGTGTCACATGTTTTGACTCCGGGCCAGAAGGCAACGCGGCAGTCGCCTGTATTTATTTACTATTTCGGAACCATTTCTGGACAGGGTGTTGATATGTGATAAAAAGTGGGTCCTATACGAAGCTCCATGGCGCCATTATCATTGGTTAGCATCCCATGGAGCGATTTCAAAACAGCCGAAACCAGCATTGTACCAGAAGAAGGTCCTTTTGTGTGTTCGGTGCATCATGCATCGGGTCCAGCAACTGCTACCAGCTGGTCAGAGTATCAATGCAACTGTGTAGTGTCAGGAGTTGAGCTGTGCTCAAGAAAAACTCAAAACTCTGGAGCCATCACTTCTGAATTGCAAATGGGTCCTCGTTTACGGAACAACGCTAAATCCCACGTAGCTAGGATGACTCATGACATCATACTTCGCCTTGGATGGGAAACAATATTGCAACCACTATATTCCCCGGGTATTGAACCGTCCGATTATCACCTGTTCCATTCTTTGGACAATCACCTTAGAGGACGCCAGTTCAAATCCCTAGTAAAAGTCCAAAATGCACCTGATACCTTCTTCGTTTCACGGCCCACCAAGTTCTACCGCGATGGATTCCATGGCCTCCTAGAACGTTTTCAGAAGGTCTTCAATGCTGATGGGGACTACTTTTGATCTTGCAGGTTAGGTGACATGTCGATGTTCAAAGCTGGTGGGTGAAAAAGCAACAAAACTTTATTTAAATTTAAGACCTTGTATACAGAATAGGGTGTACCGAAAAAAAAACTTTTTCTCGAAATGTTAAGGTGGGTAGTGCTGAAAAGTGGCCATTTGTGACCAAAAAGACGCCAGATTTTTTTCAGATTTTTTGGTGATCGTTTAGGTGGCGCGCATCGACTTTGAAGTTTTGGTTATGCAACCACGCACAACAATTTCACATAATTATCATTTTGCCTTTTTTATGTATTTATTTCTACTTTAAATCGTGTTTCTTTTGTTCATGGCAAATATGTTAAATTTGTGCCTCAGGGAAAGGGTTCTATGTTGTTTATATTGGTGAAGCGTGAAGAAAAGAAAATAAGAAAAAGTAAAGCGACTTTAATGTAAAAAAAAAATACAGTAACAGATTTAGGCGGGGAAGGGATTGTGTTATCATTGTTGCGCAGAGAGAGAGTAGGAGAAAGGGTTGGTAGTGGCAAGCAAACTTTGGTACTTTCGTAGGGGTTACAAGAAGTGTGGGCAGAGGGGTTTGTATGTTTTCAATAAGAGACGCTTAGTCTGACTTGAGCTTTGCGGTTGTCGACTGCTAGTGTTCCGCATGTGTCGATAATTGAATTGTGTTACTTTTTGTCGTTGTTCAGTGTTCACTGCGCACTTACTACCATTTTGTAATTCTTATAAAGTGTTTTTCCAATGAGTAAGAAGAAGTGTTGCGTCAGACGGACAAGGACTTGCTATTTGGTTGGCCAGAAGAGCTTCCCAACAATAGACTTCCAAGTTATCGTGATGTTATGAAACATTTCCTCTGGGAAAGAAACCACAGAAAGCATGTATTTGGTGAAAATCCTTTCTCACTGATTTGACGAACGCTACCGCGAATAAGACGATACAAATCTGGACAAAGGCTTCGATTCCTACAGTTTCTAAAAAACGAGTGGTGGACATGATTTTGGATTATAACAAATCTTCAGTGAATTTGCGTAAATCTGCAAAACGTGCTTCGACTCAAGAAAAACTAGAACGTTTTAGTGATAATGAACACAGACTCTTTGATATTTGTTCGTGCAAGTGTGCCGACCCAGAAAAGTTGTGTAACTGTGAAAAAGTGCCAGAAGCAGAGAAACTATTTCTTATGGACCAACGAACAAATAGGAAAATGATAATTGGAAAAGTGGATCCTGAAATGACGAAAATAATTCAAAAAACGGCTGAAAGAAGAAAGAAGAGGTCTGCATCAGAAACAAGTATTTCAGATACTAGTATGAAGAGGAGGAGGACCGGATCTCCGGTAAAAGAAGACTCTTCAAGTGCAACTGATATTTCTGGAGCAAGTGATTTGGAGTTTGAGCCAGTGGCATCAGCCTGAAAGTCAGGAAAACCACAGAAACGTCTAGATCTAAAAGCCGTTGTTTCAGCTGCTTGTAGAACAGGGGCTTCGAGGAGACAAGTTGCTCTTATAATATCTGCTACTTTGGAAGATGTGGGAATGATTTCACACGACAACAAAGATAATGTTGTTGATAAAAACAAAGTGACGCGAGAAATGAAAAAAACTTCCAGCTGAAATTGAGTCTACATCAAAACCAGATCAAAAACCTATCAGTGGACTTTACTTTGATGGGCGTAAAGATAAAACTTTAGCAAAGGAGCAAAAAGGAGATCGTTTTTACCGAAAAGATGTCTTTGAAGAACATGTGTTTTACTAGAAGAACCAGGGTTTGTTTATTTAGGGCACACAACGCCCTCATCTGGAACTGCCGAGGAGATTAAAAATAATATTTTTCATTTCATTGTAGAGAACAACATTGATTTGTGTGATATACAAGTGATCAGATGTGACGGCACACCGGTAAATACAGGATGGAAAGCTGTAGTCATCCGTTTGATTGAAGAAAAAGTCGGCAAACCACTCCAACACGCAGTTTGTCTTCACCCTTGCCGTTTCGCCACTTATCTACAACATTAGATGGCGCCACGAAAGGTCCGTCAAAACTTTCAGGACCAATTGGAACAGCCATACAAACCTGTGAAAATCTTCCAATTTGTAAGTTTGAACCTATCACAATCCCCTGGGTGAAAGAAATGTCAGGTATAACAAATTTAAGCACGGATCAACAATATCTGTTGGATATCTCTTCAGCTGTTTCGAGCGGCGTTTGTCCTCACAGTCTAGCGAGGAAAAAGCTTGGGCCACTTGTCCAGTCACGATGGTTAACGACAGCATGCCGTGTTCTCCGGCTGTATTTAAGCACACCCCACCCCCTCTGAACAGCTGCAACTTCTTGCAAGGTATATAATGAACGTGTACGCACCGGCGTGGTTTGAGATCAAGAAGAAACCATTGATAACTGACGGAGCCCGACACCTCTGGAATATGATCCACTTGTCCCGATTTCTTCCAGACCACTTGAGAAAACTTACTGATAGGATCATTCAACAAAATGCATTTTTTGCTCACCCTGAAAATCTTCTGTTGGCTTTAGTAACGGATCAAAATCCAGACATCAGAAGTCTTGGCTGGAAAAGTATTAAGAAAGCAAGAGGATTGACAAAAGGTAAGAGAATACGAACTTTTGTTTTACCAGTCATCAATTTTAATGCAGAGCAATAGTATGAGATGATTGATTTGGCTTCATGCTCCCTCCACAAGCCTCCGCTGACCAAGAAGATGACAAATGAAGAAGTAGATGAATACATTAAAAACAAAAAATAGTAGAATTTCAAGACTTCTCCTGCCACACCCAAGGTGTAGAGCGACTTGTGAAAATTGTAACAGAGGCTGCTTATTCCGTTTTCGGCGCCAGCGCACGTGAGGGCTACATCAAAGCAAAATTGAAATCTAGAGGACATATGCCGACATTTCAAACAAAAAGTGACTATAAAATTAAAGGAGAAAACTAAAAGAAAATCCTGGCCAGCCTCTTAGTAAACTTCTGTTAACTATGATAATTTGGAGTGGGTGGGTGGGTGGAGCTCGCAGTCCAGTTACCTCCTCGTGTTGAGCTCTGGGCTATTTTCATAGCACAATTAGCAATGAAAATAAGCGAAGAGTTGGACGGAGACTGAGAAACGGTAATAAATTTGAACGCTGAAAAACCGTATTTTAGTGTTTTATATCGAGAAACTATCGAAAACATTCAAACTGAAAAGAAATTAGAAAAAATCCATAGAAAGAAAGGAATTTTAGCCGAAAATCACTTCTAGCCAAAAATAATACGTAAATAACATAGGACCCCCACTTGAGGCACAAATTTAATATATTTGCCAGGAACAAATGAGAAATTACTTTAACCTACAAATAATTACATAAAATAATCAATTATTAAGAATTTTGTGAAATTGTTGTGCGTGGTTGCATAACCAAAACTTCAAAGTCGATGCGCGCCACCTAAACGACCTCCGAAAAATCTGAAAAAAATCTGGCGTCTTTTTGGTCAGAAATGGCCACTTTTCCGCACTACCCACCTTAACATTTCGAAAAAAAGTTTTTTTCGGTACACCCTAATACAGAACCTATCTACACAAGATTGATTTTCTTTGAAATTTCACTTAATTTCTTTATGGTTTTCTGACAAAAATATTTATTATTCGTGACTAAAAAAAACATAATTATTTTATTACACTGAGTAGAAATAAAAGAGAGAGCGAATGAAATCCAAATTGAATAAAAAAAAAATTGTTTCTCACCAAACTTTCCATCCTCTATGTGTTTTAAAACACTTGTTAAAGCATATAAAAATATACTGTACTTACCAATCAGTTTAGTACCTTTGTTTTATGGCTGTATTTGTAGTACCTTGTTAAAACGTTTGTCTTCAAACTGTCAAATATAAATCTCAGTAAATTGTGTAATCTGCTGTCACAAAAAAGTATCCTATTTTTCGATCGGTATAAGGAAGAGATACCATACTATTTTTCGATCGGTATGGAAAAACAATATTTCTCCATACTATTTTACCATAAATTATTAATTGTCTATAAACTTTGTTACTTTTAAATGAATTAAGCGAGATAATTTTACTATGATGTTTTAAAAGCTGGTCATTTAGGGGGCCAGGAAACCATTTGGGAGGCCTGGCCCCGATGGGCCCCCCCTTGGCTACACCCCTGTGCAACCTACAGAAAGAGCAGCGTATTTTCACTGCCTACGAGTGCATCTTTAAGTTGTTTCATGGAAGCTACTTTCACCACAGGTGCTGGATGCTCTTGAGTGGGGCTGGAAGCTCGAGCATGCGAAGCTGGCGCCCATTATGACTGACCAAGCACCTGCTCCTGATAACCTGCTAAAAGTCATACGTTGTAAATGCAAGATGTTCTCCAAGCGGCTATTTGGAATAAGTATTTGCTTAGGTCCTAGGTACGGTCTAAAATGCATTGTAACCTGTGGTCATTGTAACGATAAAGGATGCCAGAAACCTGAATCTCCGCAAGTTGAAGAAAATCATGAAGTCCTGGAGCATTGAAATGAAGTTAGGTAGAACTTTGTCTCTGTGTTACTTTTTGTGCTACTTGTTACATTAAGCTAAGTATTTTTTTGTTAATAGATATTTTCTTCTTCAGCATTCATAGATAAATCAATTGTAAAGAAAAAGAAAGAAAAGAACACAAACAATGAGTGTCAATGATTGAACTACGTACTTATGTTTGTTTACAACAGCGCCCATTGTGAGAAAATAAAAAGCTTTCTGCAATGTGCTTCTTGAATAAAAGAATATTTATGACCAGCAAAAATGCCATTATCTTGATGGATTTTGGCGAATTTTGAATATTTTGTTGATAGTAAGCAAGCCCGTATCCAGGGAGACTAGGGGGGCCGCCCCCTAAATTTTTGCTTCTCCCCTAAAATTTTCATGGTAGGCTTGCAAATGAACTATAATATGATGATGAAATGGTTGGATCGGACCCCCCCTAACTTCAGCCGGGCCCCCCTAACTTCAGCCGGCCCCACCCCCCTACATTTTTGGGCTGGCTACGGGCCTGATAGTAAGTACTTCGATTTTAGCTGTTAAAAGATTCTGTACCATTTTGTTGGGTAGCAATGAAAGTTATTGTAGACATTTCCGTTAATTTCTATTAAACCTTTTGATACAAAAGGTATATTTCTTTAAAACAGTTGTCATATTGAAATATTTTGCAGAAACATGCTGATTTATCGCACAACTGAGACAATGTATATACTCATGTTTATGCAAAATTTGGTTTAGTCAATAATTCCGGAATAGGTTAAAATTGCGAAAATTACAAATTTCTGAAAAGTTCCAACTTCCGCCATTTTGAAATTTATCATACGGTCTTGCTGGTCAACAAACATATATACTAAGGGATGACGAACTGAAAAGTTATATATAATTTTTCACTAAATTTCTTATATGAGGGTTTATGCAGTAAGTAGCATTATGAAGAAATGTTCCTTATACGTAAGCGTATCCATAAATTCCAGTACAGTGCTCATAACGTGCATACCGCTTGCAGTTCACGACTTTCCCGCTAGGATGTGTTGTGGTGGTCTCTTGTGAGCCAGTATGCCGAGTAGCCAGGTTTGAAGTGGAAACGTTTGAATGTTGCATTCGTGTGTGTGCTGCATTAGCCGTCTGCGATTTTTTTTATCTCGGCGGTATGGCGGAAGTTGAAGTATAAAGGGTAAGACGGGCATCAAATTCTGTGGGGCATTGTAAGACGGGAAGTGAAACTTATGAAATGTTGAAACACGCTTTTGGTGATTCGTGCATGAGCCGTAGCCGAACATTTGAGTGGTTTGGACGTTTCAAGAAAGGCAGAACATCGACTGCTGATGGTGCTCATTGAAGACGATGCTCATTTGACTCCTTGACCAAGAAGGAATTTGTTCGACATGGAAGCACGGTCAATGCAGACTTCTACTGTGATGTCCTAAGAAAGTTGCGTGAAAATATGCGTCGCAAAATGCCACAGAAATGGCATAACGGTAACCTCATTCTCCACCACGACAATGCACCTGCACACCGGTCTTTTAAAGTGGTGCAGTTTTTGGCTCAGAACAACTGACATGATTCTCCATCCTCCATACCCACCTGATCTGGCCGCTGTGACTTTTTCTTTTCCCCAAGCTGAAGCTTTGGATAAAGAGGCGAAGATTCGACACCATTCCAGAAAGTCAAGAAGATACGCAGCGGGTACTTGACACTATTCAAAAAAAAAAAAAACTTCCAGAAATGCTTCCAAGCATGGCAGAAACGCTAGTACCGCGCTTATTAATGCAAAAGGGGAGTACTTTTGAAAGTGATGGAGAAATTTAACTTCAAAGGTAAGAAACTTTCATTTTACAGATTCAGTCCTGGAACTTTTGGATATACCCTTGTATAAAGCGCACTTAGAAAAGTCGATTTGCATTATTGTTAGACACCATATTTAATAAATGGCGGCAATATATGAATAGTATTTTTCACAGAAGTTCTTTTCTGATGTATTCTATAAGAAATGAACCGAAAATTTAACTTTTGTAATGAACAGTAGAGGTTTTATATATTATTCAATGTACTGAGACGAAATTTACGGACGACCATGTTGATGACGTCATATCTTGATATTCCCGAGGGGGATTTTGAGGATATTGATTATGTTGAGATACAAACATAAACCTTTCAAACAAACCATAAATAATTTATTTATCTTTTTTTTCGGATTCACTCTTCTATCTACTGTACTATTAAGTAAATTTAAACCGAAGTTGGTAAAATAAACATTCCAATTCTTTTCAAAATTCTCAAAATCAATATAAGTACTAAAGCGACGGGATTATGCTGGAACAACGACAAAAGTTTATCTAATATAATGGTGCACATATGCTTACATAATGTTATTTTCAAATGACAATAAATTATATTCTCAATTTTCACCCCTGAATGGTAAATATTATTGAGAAAACTTGATGTTACCAAATTCTAACTTACGTATACTCGATATTACTTTTGTTTTTCTACGACGCACTGTGTCATGTTTGATACTGTGTTACGTTGATGAATTGATTAATTAATTTATATTTAATGACCCTTTCTAATAGTATATATATATATATATATATATATAAGAGGGTACTTTAAAGTACAATACGAAACAGTACTCCAGTTTTAAGTCAAATTCAGCATCTTCCCTCTTGCGGAAATCGGTATTATACATGGTGATTATAATAGAAACAACATAAATATTTCTTCTTGAATTTCTATAAACGTTATGTCATTTCAAAATGAACTATTCTATTTGTTAAGAAAACCTTGCGGAATGATTTGATGTTATAATTCAGAGGTAATGACCACGCCAACTTTAATTGCTTAGGAAGCTAAGCTGGACACGGAGAAATTTTGGGGGAGACAGCAATATTTTTTTTTGTATACCAAAACTAACAGTTTTATATTACTTGACCCATATTAGAACACAACGTATTTGGAGACTAGTTACGAGTAGTGATGGGCAGTGGGAATATTCCCGGTGGGAAGGAATTTAAAAATGGGAATATTCCCGGGTTTTTTCCCTGGCCTATAAATTCCCGGGAAGGAATTTATTTCCATTTCTTTACTTTATCTTCCAAATTATAAGAACAATATGACTAATTACTTTATTTTAATATATTATGATTTAATTCTAGGTTTTAAAGAATTTGGAGGTTAAAAAATTTAAAATTCTTTGACTGTGCTTTATATAACTAATAATATATTTTTTGTTCCATTTTCATTTGTACTAAAAAGTAAGGTAATTGTTTAGAATTGGGGGGCCAAAACTAGCAAAAATTAGGACGATTTACGGAAGAAATGAGTTGATAGTGATGTTCAAGTATTCAAGAAAGTATCGAGCACATGTTTTAGGGCAGTAGGGAATTTATACAAAACGGAAAGGTAAGTGGAAGTGATTTATGTGAGAAAGGAAAGTGAATTGTTGGTAACGAAGATAGAAAAGAACGTGCCATGCGGGGCTCTAACCCACCTTCATTCGCTAACGCTCGCTCTGCAACGCTGTCTGAATTTAATGTTGGTAACGTAATGAAACGTATGAAACCATAAAACAAACGCATCGGAATAGAATATCGCAAAAAAGTAGGTGCAAATCTGGCCCCCAATGCTAAAGAACAGGCAAAATTAGCAAAGTACTAATTTACAAATGATGAAAAGGAACCATTTTGTAAAGTAATTTAGAATTATGTAGAAATAGAGATGAAGTACTATTAATAAACCGTGATCAACCAGTAGTAATAGACGTCGGTCTGTCTCCTCACTCTGACTCCAATTTCTGAAAAAGTACTCGAACTTCTTTTACACGTGAATTAACGTATGGAATTTCGAGAAATAGGTAGAATGAAAGGTCGTGTATGGCAATGTTACGTGCTAAATTATAAAGATAAGTAAGTATCTTGCAAATTTTGTGAACATAGATATGTATGCGCAAATGTTGATAAATTGGTGATACATGTATCTTCTAGCATTTACCCAATCTAATTAGTTTATAACATTTTTGTAAATTTATTGTGTTTATAATATCAGCAATAGAGTCAAGTTGAGCAAATCCATTTACATATAAATTTAAACTGTTACTATATAATTTACTATATAATATTTTCTCACATATTTAATTGATAGAACATATTATATATAAACATACATTTATTCGTACTTTCTAAATATATTAAAGTGTTAATAAAGTAACATGGTACCGTTCAGAATATACATTTTAAAGAATCCTCTGTGGACAACAGTAATAATATGCTGTGATATAAAAATTAATTCAACTTTGAAATCATAATATAGTAATAGAATGCAATTTTCTTTCTGATTTAACATAAATTTCCGGGATAAATTCCCATTTTAAGAATCTTCCCGGGAATCTTCCCAGGGAATATTCCCGAAAAATATCTTCCCGGGAATTTACCCATCACTAGTTACGAGGCGGACAATGTCTCCTGGGATGCTCGCTCCCTTTTTTCTCTCTATCGTAATTACTCAGAGTATAATACTTGGTTAATTATAGCTTAGTGTCCTTTTCAACAGCAAGGCTATATGAGACCTGGACCCACAACTCAATGTGTGATCCGAACTCCGTGCACTCCTACCGAGAACCAAACTCTGGTATCTAGCACTCGAGAGCATAATAATAGAATACTGAAGATACTTTATATCCATTTTTAGCCACAGCATTTTACATTTACAATTCGCATAATTCGTTAGGAGCACGTAATTTAAAAAAAAACTTGATCTTCTCTAGGATTTTAATACACGATTAATGAACTAATCACCCAAATCGCTCGACTACTTCTCACGCTATATTAAATCCACTTTGTGTAAAGTAGTTCTCGGTTTCACACTGAGTTTTGTTAACAGTCAGATAGATTGAGTTTGCGGCATATATAGTCCGGGATCCACAGTACATCCCCGTAAAAATTTCCGGTTGCACGGAGTTTTATCATTACATCGTGTTCTTCGACCTATCGCTTTCTATTTTCTCTTGGGTAGACATCTCAATTATGGATACTTATCTCCACAGACGCTATTTTCCAATATAGCCGCCAAATAAGTAATCAGCATGCATAACCAAGGAACTAAGGCACCTAGGAAAGTCATCTTGCTGTCAAATCATAGGTTTTCGGGATCAGAGAATTCAAATATTATCTTAAATTTGCAATATATTGAAGTCTGATGCATAATATAGCCAGGGGCATACGCAGAAATTTATTTCGGAGGGGTCCAAACCTTTTCGGTGAGTCCAAGTTCAATATGAGGGTAGATTGTATTAAAAGCGGTCATTAGCCACTTCCCACCGAGGTCGTAATCATAAGAATTCCAAGATAACCTTCCATGCATTATCTGCAGAAACATTTCGGCTACTGGAATGCGTGGACTAAAGAAGTTTCGTGTGTGTGAAGAGAACAGAGCCCACAAATTTCTGGCAGCTGCAAATTTCGTTCAAGATTAAGTATTAGGTCGTATCGAAGATTTAGATAGTTATCACAAGTTGTTTGCAGCCGATATACTAGCCCATGGAAATTGCTTGAAAGCTTATCTTAGAAAATATAACTGGCTGTCAAATGTTAAAGAGCCGAAAAATACAAAATCGTTACAGAAATTCTAGTAAAATAGTTATTATCGCTTTGCTCAGGAATGGTTATGGCTTCGAGCTTTCTAAAATTAGAGAGGTGATGAACAACTTCGATAAGAATATTCCAATTTATAACAATGAATTGAAGATATTTTTGGTTATCGAATATGAGGATAAAATCAGGTTTTGTCCATCAAAAAACCGAAACGAATCTTTGCTTATATTTTCTTCTGAACTGAGTTCAGAAGTTTGAGCCCGAATTGTTAGATCTCACAACGCCGTAAAGACTTCAGGAATACTTCTACGTAATGCTATTAAGGATGTAGATTTTAACTTAAGCGACAAATTCTGAGATTCTACAAACCTTCTAGAATCCTGGAAGATGATGACGATGTCTGATGTAGTATTACCATTCTTTTCATTCCTATTCAATATTAGCAAAACACTTACCCATGAAAGCGGAAGGAGACAGTGATAATGATAATCAACTGGAAGATGATATAATTTCTGATACTAATGCACTAGAACGCCAATCTTTGCCACTATTCTCTCTATTCCAAATAATGTATTATCAGATATGACATGGCATGAAGAAAACACCACTTCATATGATGATAGCGCATACAATTTATGATCGATGCAAAAGTAAAACGTTAATAACTTCCTTAAATCGGGTTGGTGTTTTCATTAGCTACTCACATGTCAGATTTAATTACAAACAGAAACTAACTCTCTGCGTACTCTGTAAAAGCCTGTGAAGTTGCTGACACATCAATACCAAGTCATTCTAACTTAAGAGATTTTACAACAGAAGCTGTAGACAACTTCGAATTTAAAGACAAGTCACTTCTCTCAGGTACGTTTTGAAGCCATCATACTGCCATGGTTGTTTTTTCAACATAAAACATCAAAAGAGATCCACAGAAAGAAAAAGATTTCACAAACTGTACTGATGAAGACAACTTATAAACTTCAGTGTGAGCTACGGTGTCAAAATTCAAGATATTGGCAAAATGAAGATATTGGCTGAGGATATTGGCATTCATTCATCTAATGAGGTATCCACATGTGCTCTAAAAACTGAGTTTGTTATTTCTCTTGCTCGATGTGGTGCGTGTTTCGGGAACACTCAACTTGTATCACCAAAGTTTCATCCGAAGTTGTACCAATTAAACAAGTTGGGTTTCTGCCAGTTATTTCTTCCCCAGTTACTGATTACGCTATTGTTTGTACTGCCCTTAAAAACTTTTAATCTCTGAGATAACCCAATCTTCCGATCTTCTGCGACAGAGCAGAGTTCTGTACAGTTATGGACATAGTTCTTAGTAACCCACACGAATTTCATAGCATATTGCCAATGCTTGGAATGTTTCATTGCACACAAGTGGCTCTACGATGTGCAGGGAGGTACCCCTTTAGTAGCGGTTTCGATGATGCTCTGGTTGAAACAGAGAGCTTCGGAGTGAATTCAGTTAAGAGTGTACTAAATGAAAATATTATTTTAATGTTAATTGTCTCTGAAGTACTCGAGAAAATGATTTGGGATGCTTTCTGGGGTAATAAGAAAAAGGAAACACAACAATTTGCTTTAGATTGGCTTTGCAAAACAAAGAGAAAGGAAAGTGTAAATTCCTCCACACTCAGCTGTTAGTTTCAAGTTAAGAACTAATAGACTGCTATTTAAAATTTGTAAACGAATGTAGCAAGAAATCAGAACTACATGCGAAAATCTATGCCATACACAAGGTCACATACATCAACAAATGGGCCCTTTATAAGGTCGGGTTGCAGGTTGGCCCGTGATTTGAAAACGGTTTAGTACTTCCCATGGCAAGAGCTTTCAGATGATATATATATATATAGGTTTTCCTCAGGTACTTGGTCCCGGTATGGAATCATCCCTAGTTATTGTCAAACACTATCATCATGATTTGATGTATTTCGAATAATAGGAAGAAAATGATAAGAGATTGAAAATTGCTTACAATGGCGTAGTGTTAAAAGTTTTTGGTAGTTTTATTTGCAACAAGTTCTCATACTTACATGATTTTAAGCTGTCTTGCCAACTTTAACATTTATTGCCATATCTCTCCAATAGTTTCAGATATCAAAGTGCTGTAAACGGAATTATGATCGGCATGCTCTTTTTTAAACAACTTTCATAATTAGATATGATATTTACCTATGCATTTTTTTTCGAAATAAAGCCTTTTTGAAAACTTAAATTTTTAATTCCTTATAGTTTTGTTCACATTTGTTCGAAATACGACACATCATGACTGTAGTATTTGACACTAATGTACTGTACATTCGATGTGCCTTCTCTTGCACGCCTCACTTACGTTGTTATTATTTTAGAAGACTTCAAAGTTTTTTTTTTTTTAATGTTTGTGATACTGTAGCGTCATTAGTTTACAACATTGAGCAATAAGTGTGGTATTGCTTGTTTGGTTTTTAAATGTAGATTTGACATTTGTAATAACCTGACGTAGTGACGTTTGAAAAAGTACAACTTTGTGTTGAATTGACAACACTGTTGATCTGGTAGTATTAAAGGGTAGGCCAAAATATATCCCTTTTTCTGGCCAATAAATATAATTGAAAACTTCCATTGATTCGTTTTGTAGTTTTCGAGATATTTCCGTGGATGAATTAAAATGATCCACCCTTTACATATAAAATGTGCTTTTGTCAGTAATATGTAAAATACTTCAATATATAGCAATTTTGTAGTAATATTTGAATTGCCTGATCTCGAAAACCTATGATTCGACACCAAGATGACTTTCTTAGGTGACAGTTCCTTAGTTATGTATATGCTGATTGCTTGTTTGGTGACCATATTGGAAAATGGGGTCTGTGGAGATAGGCGAAACAAACATAATTGAGATGTCTACCCAACAAAAAGTAGACAACAATAGAACGAAGAAAACGATACAACAATAAAACTCCATGCACCCAGAAATTTTTACGGCCATGTACTGTGGATCCACGATTTAATAATTGGAAATTAAATGTCTTGCAATCAAATGTATAAACGTATTTTTCGTTCATGTCACATTTTCTTTCATGGCACAATAAAAGAAACAAGATGAATGTGTGAAATTATGAAGAGAATTAATTAACTAATGATCGACAGGATCATATGGGCTCGTCAAGACTTACATAAAAGGTTTTTAGCTAGTTAACATCCTTTGCGCAACCGCAAGACACAGAGTAACGTAGGTAAGTCGTCACTATATTGGATTTTCAAGCAGAAGATCGGGGTTCAAGTCCCCGCAGAAGTAAACTTTTTTAAACATACTTCAATTTCAATCCATACTGAATGTGATAAGAAAGGTCTTCTCCTGTAAAAATGAAAAGACTTGAGGGAATAAGTGGGGACTGGAGTAGGACTATAAATGGAAGCAAAAGTTTACAAACATATTTCCATCAATTGCTTCAGATTTGATATTTTTAGTTAATTCCAACCATTTTGTAGTTCGTGTATGGGCAGTTTTTTTTATTCTTCTTATACGCAGTATGTAGTGAAATAATACATTATACACACAAGAATTATAGTATCTTTGATGTGTGGCTCTCATTGGACGTGTCCCAAACACTAGAGATGAATCTTAAAATGGAGAGTTTATCTTCGTGCATCAACACAGGATTACAGTGCTTTCAGTGCTTCACAGGCTTACCAAATGATGTTCCCGGCTTGAAATGTTAAGTGTAAATTGGGTTGCAGCTATTCAGGCATTTGCGATATTAGTGAAAATACTAGCCTCAACATAATGGAGTTATAGCAGGCAGGGGTTCATTTACTTCTGTGACTATCTGTACAATACTCCAAACAACATTTGATCTGTCTTCTACTTTTACAAAAACTTCGTTCGCCATTCCTATCCTTGCTTGTCTAGACCAAAAATGTACTGCAAACAAGGCGCCTGTTCCGTCCTCCCACCTTCCGTACTTTATCGTTGATATATAAACTGATTCTTTCAGTTATCAATTTCTTTGTCTTTACAACGCTTATCTCATCAAACGTAGTTCACCATTTTTCTTCAAGTTAGTAATATTCTGCTAATTTTCGGCTCAAATTTCGCGAGAAGAGTGCTCTGTAGGAATTTCTTCGAAAAAGAAAAAAAAATATATTTTTTGTTGACATCTTTATCTAACTCAACTTCCAATCATTTTTTCCTGTTATTTGTTTCCTCTAACTTACTTGTTGTTCATATATAAATTTCTTTGAACTCTCATCTTCCCATTCAACCTAAACTTTTTAATCATTTCTCAGTTAAATGTGAAAGGCTTAGATTTAGGTTAATTAATATTTAAGATTACATTTTGTTTTCTTATTTGTTTTGTTTTATATAAATTTACACGAGGATTGTTAATAATCTGCAACAATAAAGCTTAAATTTATTCTTGTACATAGCTCTTGGTGACAGAACTAAAGTTAATCAATAATGTTTCATTATCTTTATGTCTTCGACGGTAACGCCTTACGAAAAGCAAAGTGTTCGTCCTTACGAAATGCTGTTTGAAAGGTAAGATTCTATGATTCAATTAACCATTTTATACTAGAATGTGTCAACTGTTTTCTTTCCAGGTCATTTAGTTTTAACCGTTTTCACTCACAATCCAATCCGAGTAAAATCTTACATAATATTCACACATGAGCAAGCCATGATCATTTACCTACATGTCTTGTTTACGTATAAATGTTTTTATTTTAATTGTTTGTTAACTTTTGTATACTTGAGAATTTTTCGTGCGCCTTTGGTGAACATACTCCCGGATTCAACCCCCAGTTGGTCGAATGGCTAACGCGTGGTCATGGTCGGGTTCAATTCTCAACTGGGATAAGTGCTTTGGGTACAAACCCGAGTAGTGATTTTGACCTCAGTTTAAATAGTATACCAGTTTTATATAGCCTCAGCACTGAAAATGGACACATATATCTGATTAACATTTTTTTTTTTTTGCCGAGGCACTTTGTTGGATGGGAGTTAAATGTTCCAAATGACAGACTTTTGTGGGAGAATCACACTCGTTCCTTCCATCGGTAAAAAGTGCTTAACCGGCACAAGAACTGTTATTTATCTCATTTCGTGGTGGATAAACAACGTGTGCGTCGGTTTTCTCAGTGTTCTTTCGTTTCCTCACACTTTTTCGTTCATTTCCTAAGACTTTTTCTCAGGATTACAATATCTACAACATGTCACGGTTTCAGTGATTTTAATCGAATTCCAGAATATCACTATCTTCGGCTGCTTTCAAAAAAAAAAAAAAAAAAAAAAAAAAAAAAAAAAGTGGCCCTGTAGTGGAAACACGATTAGAGTGTGACCATTGAGACTTTTTGTCAGGATTAAAATACCTACAACATATCAAAGTTTAAGTCTTTTTTAACCGAAATCCAGAATAGCGTTATCTTCGGCTGTTTTCAAAAAAGTGGCCCTATAGTGGCCAAACGGTCAGTGATTTGTGGTTATGTCCATTGAAACGTTTTCTCAGGAACGCAAGATCCACAACATATCACGATTTCAATCAATTCCAGCGAAATCCAATTTCCTTAAGGATTGTTCGAGGTTCTTTGTTATTTCGAAGGAGGCCATTGTCTCTTGCTACTCTTTTCCCGCAAAAACGACAAACTCGTAATTTCTACTTTAAGGTCATTTTAGCATCGGCAGAGTTTCGTTTATTGTGGCCCTTTTAATCAAGGGGTCCCTTTGCCCTCATTAACGTATTTTCCATATGAAAAATGTATATCGATTTATTTTCGGTCTAGTATGTGCCAAGTTTGAAGAAAATCGGATAAGATGAAACCCCTGTGAAGCTCTCCTTTACACATTCACTTTTTGGACTTCAGGGGTTTTTGCCCCAAAGTCTTCAATCATCAATCATTAATATAAATAATGGAAAATATATTTACTCTTTGTTATACCTTTTAGCGTTTATATATTTTTCAAAATTTTTGGGTAGGCTCGTGCTTACCCAGCCTACCCGCTAAAACCACCAATGGATATTGGCCAACAAATTTGGGTTTTGCATTCAATTAGTGTAAAGGTCTACCATCATACCAAATACAAATTTGGTTGAGATCGAATGAATTCCTTCAGTCGGGTCTAGTGAAGGTTTTCTTTCTTCGAAAATTTGATTATGTCCAAACATTGAGATAATATATAGACCTAGAGGTGCTCTTCCGCATGCAGTGTTGCCAACAACCTCTGAAGAAAATAGGCTAGATGACCTTCAGAAATAAGCTTTTTTATGCAGAAAATTGCTAGATTTTGAACTGCTAACCTATAGCCCACATTGTAGATTTTAAACCTTTTTTGGTGTGTGTGATTATAAGTGAGCTTTAGTAAAATTTGAAATCTTGAATATTTTTTTTCACTGAAGACTAACAAGCAACATACTCAACATACATGACTTTAAATTACAATAAAATCCATCAACAACTCATTTGATTTGTGATAGTCAACAGTCATATTATCAGTTGAATTGAAATAAGTCATCATCGATGACGTCGTAGCTAGCCGAGGCGCTGGGATTGCATACAGCATCGTTGGATTGTGGATTGGTTTTGTTTGTGTAGACTGCCATTGTCCCAATTTTCAGTAGCACTTCTTTCGGCAGGTCGTAGTCCTTGCAAACGCTTCTTATTTCTCCGTATGCCCACGTGAATCATCATGATTACATTGAGAGTTTTCAAGCTCATTAAATATCATATTTGTTTCCTTTTATAAACAAAAGCAATCTCTGTGGCTTGAAGAACCGAACAGTTTACTAAATTTGCATTAGAAAACGTTTATTCTTGCAATGAAATGCGAAAATTAAAATATTTAAAACAAAATAGCAAATGGGGACGTTACGGAAGCAACATTAAAATTCTTTCTGAGCCAGTAAGTATTATTAAGTAGTTGTAAATCTGTAGGTGGGGAGAGAAAACAAGAATGAAAAACAAGCGTTTGTTGCGTAATACAGTAAAACAAACGTAGAGAGAAATTAATTAATAGGACAATAAATAATATAATACGACAATATACAAATAGGATACATTTAAAAATTACACTTTATTTTCAATGAAAAAGTATTTTTTAGAATTAATTTAACGGGTAATATAAAAAGCCAAAGTAGCAAAAGAGTTTCATGAAATAAGCTATATTTTAGGCTATAAGCATTTCATAGATTTGTATGGCTAAATGCCTCTCCAAATAGGCTGGATTTAGCCAGAAATGGGCTAAATTGGCATCACTGTCCCTATGTCGCAGTATTGATTCGAGCGTACTCTCGATTGTAGCGTTCGATTCGAGTTTTCCCTACGTAAGATGGCGTATTCCGCAAGTTTCAGTCAGCTGATATATGTAAAGAAACAAAACGCACATATCAGAACTCCATTTGTATACAATCTACAAGCATCAAATAACCAAAATGGTGTTAGTTCATCCAATTCCATTATCGATTTTTTTTATCCATTCCTGCGTGAATACAAGTAGAATAAAATTAAACTATGTTTATTTTAAAATATGAACATGCACTTTAGCAGACTTTTTTTTTATACCAAATTGAACACTTATATTGGCATTACTCGAACAGACGGTTTTACCAAATTTTGACACATTTCTTACATTTTTAGGTTAGGTTGGAGCTTTTTATTTCTTTTAGCAGAGTATGCACTAAATGAGGAGCTCCATTACTACTTGTAGATTGACTTCAGGAGGGCTCTGTATAAACACATTGTAGATTTATGGCATAACAATTACAGTGCATAAAACACGAACTTGTGGTAGGTGGCAACCAAAACGCACGAATGCTATGTAACCGAGTCAGGTTAGAAGCTCAGCGGAAGCCAGCGAGTACGCCAGTAGGGAGCAGGCGCGTCAGCGACGGAGGGCATACGCATAAACGAGGATAGTGAAAGATCACATTTACACATACAATAATTAACTAGCCCACAATATGTGTACTATGAAACTTTATAAGTAAAATACGATGTGAAATATTTTTCGCGAAGGAATGGAAGTATGAATATAAGTCATTACCGTCAGTGCACATTGTGAGCTAGTGGTCTACTATGCCACGCTTAATTGGAGAGCATGCCCGCGACCGTTCGGTCTATTTAATGGATGGGTTCCGCAAGAATGTAATGCACCCCGCCCGTATTTCAACAATATACGCTATTGTTTCTCGTGCACGAGGTGCACCGTCAAGATTTGTCCCTTAACCTTGACACCTAAGTGTGTAACCCCCATTCATCATGTGGGTCGGATTCCACGTTAATCAGTAGGTCCACGTCTCATATAGCCTCGCTGCTGAAAGGGACGCTAAACTAAAATCAACAACCCCCATTCACTGAGGGAGTGGGATACGCCCACTGCGCGGCCAGACCGAAGTCCTGAGTGCCTACCAGTTGACCTACTGGTGGAGGCGGTCCTGCTAGCGAGTCAGGCCCTACCATACTCTGCAGGCATGGTGCCCGAGCGTTATAAGGCGAGCTCACCTCCCGCACATGTTCACCGTTACCCAGGTCCCTGGGATTATCTCCCATGTGCTACCGAATCCCACGGTATGACCACAACCCGGCAGAGTCCAACCCAATCCGCGAACCCCAGGCAATGTCCGAGGGGGCTCGTGTCCCGGCCCTGCCTACCTTTATTGTTCAACTGGCAACCGCCGTGTGTAGAGGTACCACACACACGTCGAGATGCTGTGCATCTCATCCCGGATCCAATGGTACGTGTAAGTCACCATTTGAGTTTGGAACCGGCCCATATCCTGCAGGGTTACCTCCCTTCCGCGGAATTAGTACCGTTGCCCAGATAACTGGGATTGAACATTTCCCGTTTCCGTTTGGTCCTTCTGCAGGCGGGAATCCGACTCTCCCCTCCCGGTAGGATCGTCCAAGCAATACGGGACTTCCTCTCTTTTACGTGTTGAGGTACCACGTACACGCTGAGATACTCAGTATCTCTTCCCGGACCCAACAGCACGTGTAGGTCGCCATTTGGGAGAAGGGCCATGGCCATTGCTCTCCTCCGGTAGAATCGCCCGTGCTCTTCCACTATCCTTGTTTATGCGTATACCCTTCGCCATTGACGAGCCTGCTTCCTACGCACGCACATCACATACCGCTCGGGCCCCCTGCTGCACTCCTGCCCTGACTTGGTTGCATAGCACTTGTTCTTTTCAGTGGCCACCTAGAACAAATTTATGCACTATAGTGTTTATGCCATACGTCCACTCCGTATTATACAGAGCCGTTCTAAAGTCAATCTGGAAGTAGTAATGGTACTGCTCATTTAATGCATGCTCTGGTAAAAGAAATACGAAGCTTTCACCTACCCTGAAAATGTAAGAAGTATGTCAAAATTTGTTAGAACCGTCTGCTTGAGTAATGTCAATATACATTTTCAATTTGGTAGAATCATATTGTAAAGTAAGCGTGAACCCATTTGCAAATATATTTTTTGTACAGAATATCGATAAATAACGTACGATTTGTATAATTGATAGGACTATTGTTCCTCTAAACAGTGACTGAGGATTATTTTATGCAGTAATTGACATCATTAGCAATTTTTAACGTAGGCAAAGTAGGCCTTCTCCATACAGTTGCGTTGCCAAGGTGTAACAGAACACTTGTAGGTTACATAATTGTGGCAAAATTACCAATAACTCATAACCGTACAGTTTAATAAATAAACAACTTTAATAATAGTTTGACCATTCTGTAGGTAGTAGTCTTTGAGCCTTTCGACAGTGTAAATACAATGCATATGCCAATCCAGCCAGTATTATTACAAGTACACAACCAAGCTTTATTAGCGATTTAAAAATTAAAGGAAGGAAGAAAATGACTTAAATTTGAAATATTATGAAACTCCAAAAAAACCTGATTTAATTCGCACTAAATTTCTCTTCGGAACACAGATAATCAACAAATAACACAAAAATGATTTATTATTGAGCTTTACGTGAAAACGTCTCTTTTTCCCTACATAATATGGCGGGTCGATTCGATATATGCGAGTTCGATACCGTCAAAGATCTTGCGTTAGGCCACCTCTAGGTCGTTATATTATCTCGATGTGTCTAAACCTCAACTTCGATAGTCAATAATTCGAGAAGCAAAGGTTCCATTTGGCCATTTCGTCTCGATTCTCGGAATCCTTTTTTTCTTATTGTTTCCTAAATTTATGTTCAAACTTTGTCTCAATTTTCTTATTAATTTCGTCTGGAAGCAGGCCGGTAGCCAGCCCAAAAATGTAGGGAGGGCGGTAGAAGTTAGGGGAGCCCGACCCAACCATATTATAGTTCATTTGCAAGCCTAATAAGAAAATTTTAGGGGGCCATTGTAAATTTAAAGCGGGGCCGGCCCATCCTAGCCCCCCATGGATACGTGCCTGTCTGGAAGTTACCAGAATCCTTCCGCACACGAGAGGTCCATGATGGGTGTGACGGAACAACATTTAAAATATATTTATTACTGAACTATATTATATAATGACTTGTTTAGTTTTAAACGTCGATAAATACTCTTTAAACGTTGATAAATGCTCGTCATTATGTTTGTACAATAACTTTATCAATTTATAGTTTTTGACCGTGTATCATGTAATACCAAAACAGTATTCGAGATGTAAAACTAAATTGCCCACGACACTCGAAAATTTCTCGTCTCGTCTCGAAAACAAGACGAGAATTGTCATTTCTCGACTCGCCTATAATTTGAAAATTCCCTTCTCGTCTCTTTTCAAGACGAGACATTTTTTATCTCGTGGACAATACTAATTCTGACTGAGTTAGTTGCGTAGGCAGTAGGTCCAACGTCCAACCCAACTCAAACCTTCCTCCCCATTAGTGCTGTAATATCGAAAATGGATTTTGCTTACACTCAGTGCGTTCCATTTGTTATTCCCGATGTCACGACGGTATTTTATAAAACGTTAATGATTTTGTTATATTTTACACAATATGTACAAATATAATGTGAAATTATTTTATCTTAAGTTTGCGTGTTTGATTTCTCTTTGGAATACATATTTCTCGTCCTATATTTCATTCGCTTTTATAATTTATCGAAAAGCAAATATTTCTATTGCTCAGTTATGTTTAAAACACTTACTTTCCATAAGCTTTAATTTAACCCTTCATAAAATTCCAGCATATTAGTTATAGGGGAGAGTAGGCAAAATCGCACCACTTTTTACATAAATGGTTTTAATTCGAAACTTTTCAAGAAATTGAAAATGATTTTTTGATAGTATTGAAATTTATAGTTTTCCAATTCTTTCATAGTGATTTCATAACGATATCTTATCATTATCATGATAAAAATGATGATATTTTAGAAGCCTACCGTTGGTGCGATTTACGCAACAGGTTTCCCAAATCGCACTATGTGAAGCCAAAATCGCACCGCCATTTGAATACATGCAAATTTTACAGTAAAGCATATGGGTAAAACAAATTATCACTTCCATGGAATATCACATTATTTTATTCATGTTATATTAAGATGAGGAATAATACATCTTTAAAGAGAAAAAATACTGCAATATAAATAACCAAGCGCAGAAATAACGCCTTAGAAATAAGCTAAGTAGAAATCAACCTACAAATAAAACAAATTAATTTTCTATTATATACAAGGTGACCAGACGTCCCGTTTTAGCCGGGACAGTCCCTTATTTTCAACCATTGTCCCGTTTTTTCTGATTCTCAAACGGGACGCCTAAATGTCCCGTTTTAAGCAAACATGACGCAGGTGTCCCGTAATTATTATTCAAAATATAAATGGTCAATGCTAATTCTGCACTCTTCCGTACCAACACTCATGGGGAAGGTTTAGCCGTGCCTAGAACTTCTGCATATTCAAATGAGAATTGAATGTTTTGTGGTTCAAGTGGGAATTGAGGGGGAATTCTGAGTGTTGAAGTAGTTAAAAGTATTTTTGGGTAGTACTTAAGTTAGAAACGCTGTGTTATCATTCTACTTGTGTATTTTGTAAATTGAAAACACTGCTGAGTCCCAAAATGCAATGTGGAAGTCACCCCTTCCCCCGTCATCAATTTGTATGCGTCCCGTTTTTGAAAGTAAAAGTTCTGGTCACCTTGATTATATATCACATTCCTTTAACTCAATGTTATTAATACAAGGAAGAATATATCATTAAAGAAAAAAATATCTATATTTTGATTCGATGAGCAATAATCCATGAGGAATGTTGTTCATGATCGTATGAAATGTAAACGTATCTATATTTATGGAAAACACGGACAGCTACGTCTTATGTGCAGAAAAATCACATTGGAATGCACGTTCATCTCCTGAAACACCCGCACAAGACACATGTATTCATACTTTACACAAAACACATTGGACTAAATTTTGTTGACAAAGGATGCAAAACCAATCTTGTTCATTGACTTTAAAAGCCACATTTGAAACACTGCGAATATGTAGCTCGGAGCACCGTGATTTGGTTGTATCTACTTTTCGAATACACTTTTTGGTGTGAAGGCTTCCTGAAGCACATGCAGACCTAGCTGAACGTTCAGAAAGATTAGGTCTCTCCAAACGTTTGGATACTTTTGATTGCCTTCGCCGTTGCTTTCAAGATGCTTTTTGTAAGGACTTGATAAGAGAACTTCTGTTTTTTGTGGTTGAATATTGGTAGTCCTACTTCCTCCTGCTATTGGACTAACAGCGTCACTTTATTTTCTATAGACTGTTTCAAAGCACGATTCACAGACTCCGGAGACATTTTCCATATTGTCGTGCACCCACTTTGTGTGAACAATAACGAGAAACAAACCAGGAAAAACAATTACACCACGGGAGCCAAAATTGCACTGGTGCGGTTTCGGACACAAGGTGGTAGTGCGATTTGGGACTTTACGCACCTCAAAAGTTAAAAAAAGAATAACTTGAGTTTGTCACTATAATATTAATGGTATTTTGTTTATTACTACTTACTGAAACAAAAACTAATTCTGTTATCTTACTTCCTATTTTGTTGTAAAATACCCCGAAAATTAGTAAGGAATATTACAATTTTATTGTACTGCATCTGCACACACATAACTTACTGAACGTCGTCATTTTACTGTGAAGCTATGGGAGTATGCTTAAGTATTTAATTTAACTACCAGATGGTATGTTAGTAATACCGCTCTTTTTAAACTGGGGGTGGTGCGATTTAGAACTCGGTGCGATATCGGAAACTCTCTCCTATACTGTATTTCTAATTTTTGTTAACTCTGTCGTTAACCACCAAAATTTAACATTTACGAATGCAAATACAGAACATTGGAAAAGAAAATTAATTTTAAAAATAAATGCATGCAAGGTTCCTATATTTAACCGAATTATTAGTGTGTGCGACTTTGATATGTGTAGGCGAAGTAGTCCAAGTTTGAGTTTGGGGAATAAGTTACAGTGTGATGGAGTTGGATCTGGGGAATAAGGAGGATAATCTAGACGTTGAAACCCCTAGATCGTGCAATGCCAGTTGTGTTTGAAGTGTTCAATGGTGAAGGCTGTTGTACTCAAGGGGAGATTTCATTTTTTTAAATTCCTCGTGGCGTTGCATTTTCAGTTTTGTGAAAAATGCAGAGAAATACCCTACATTAAATGTCTGACCTTTGGTCAGGTAATCTATGAGTACGACTCCATCCTTACTTCAGAACAATGTTGCAAACACTTTCCCAGCCGACTTCTGTCTCCTGAACTTCTTGGGGTGTGAGGAACCAGAGTGTCACCAATCCATTCACTGTTGTTTCGTTTCAGGATCATAGTGGTACAACTATATTTCGTTCATGGTTACTATTTGTGACAGAAATTGGTCGGCATTGCGATCAACGCGTTTTGCTGAAATTCTGCGATTTTCAAGAATAATATAATGAATTTCATCCGCGATTTTGGGAATAGTCACTGTTTTTGGTCTTTCTGCATGTGAAGCACCATGTTGAGAAATCACCACATCTAAGTGTGCCACCAACTTCTTTACATGTCGGGAGAGTCCCGTAGTGGTTCACTAATTTCCTTCCGAATTTGCTTCGGAGGCTTTCCTTGATGAAACAAAAAGGGATAGTATCGAGATGAGACGAGACTTTGTACAGTCTCGGTCTCGTCTCGGTTGATAAGTAGCGGTCTAGGTCTCGATCTCGTCTCCAGTCAAAAATCGCCGTCTCGGTCTCGGTCTCGTCTCGGTCAACAAATACTTGTCTCGATCTCGGTCTAGGTCTCGATATCGTCTCGAAATAAATAGTGTGAAATTAAAATTGTGAAAGTTTTATTATCGTACAGTCTGTCGTTTCCGCTTCTTATTTTTTGCCTTCATTCTTTACTTAGAATTATGGTATGATGTACCTCTTCGTAGCTTATTTGCTAGCGCTAATGCTTTCCATGTGTGTGTTCCAGCTTCAATCATCAGTGGGTATAACATACCTGGAATAAAATCCTAATAGTAACCCATATTTCACTTTTCAACAATAGACTTTGTCTCATATAGCCTCAGTACTGCTTATACAATTAAACTCTATTAAATTAACTCCAGTAGTATACAGTAGTTTATTTTCTTCCTTTGAATCAGAATTGTTGTATACCTCCTAACGGATAACGCAACACACAGCAGTACGAATGTATTAAATCGTACCGAAATTGAAATTTTACAATTTCTCATTTATAATCCAAAACATTCTGCTTTGACTGTCATTTTAAAACATAACGGCCATTATCTTAACAAATAGGGTAAATTATTACAACAATATATTTTGTTTCAAATTGATCGATAGCTTTATAACCGTTTCACATCTGTGTTTAATTGACACTTTAAAACAGGACTTTCCTTAACTATGTGGTGGGAGCTACGGCACTCATCTTTGCTATCCGAGGTCTCGGGTTGGATCACCAAACAAGTTAGATTCAAAGTCCGATGTTTCGTACAGTTCGCGTCTCACTCTAAGTACATTATGTTTCTTATAAAGTTCATAAGGTCGTAATATATTACATAAGCATATATCCAGTGTCGTACCATGGATTAAGCTAATTCCTGAGCTCTCAGCGGTGCATGTGATCTTTATTCGAGAAAACTAATCGTGTGTTCATTACGTTGAAATTTTATATTGTTTAAAAATTATTTGCGAAACATGGACATACATATTATACTATGCGATACTATGTGTTTGGTATCCCCAAAACGGTTTGAAATAACAATTGTTGTAAATGGCATTATGATCATTTAAGTCTTTTAGAAGCATCTACATAATGAGAGACGTGATATGTCAGCACGTTTTCGAAGTAAAGACTTTTAAACAATGTTAAATTTTTCATTTCTTGTAACTTTGTTCCTTCTTTCATTCGAAATACATTATACCATGATCATAGTATTTGACGCTAAGATACAAACGATCCGCATTGCACCGCCTATGCCATTTGAGTTATTAGAGATTTCCAAAATGTTGATGTTAGTGATACTATATTGTCCTTTGTTACACTGAATAATGTATGTGGTATTGTGGTTTTATTTAATATTTAAATTACAAATAGGTAATACCTTTCATAGTGCAATTTGAGAAAATACAACTTTATGGTTGGCAACACTGCTTGTTTATCTAGTGGTATTGCAGAGTATCTAGAAGAATTTTCCCTTCAATATTTCACATAACATGCTACAAAATTTCAGCATTTTAATGTATATATATAGGGACGGACCCAGGATTGTCTGATGACTTTAACCACACTGAAACTCTTCAAAGTGACATGTGACAATATTCTTTACTCCTGACAACGCTGATGCATAGAACGAAGGGGAGGGGGGAGTATTTTAAAGAGGGTCCGAAGTGTTATGTAGGAAAAATGTTCTCTCCTCCTGGATTCCGTTTTCTTCCTCACTTGAAATATGTTGCATTGCTCTGCTTGGTGAATCCTTCTCCTTCAACCTTTAGAAAATCGAATTGCTTTTGCAAAACTCTGGTTTCTTTTAAGTCCCAAACGGAAACATAATGGCAGAAAGTTTCGAAAAGTGTTGCTATTTTCACAGTTAGTTTCTCATTTTAGATGGTGTACATTTACAATGAAGAGAGGGTGTCCTAAATCCGGCCCGATATATATATATATATATATATATATATATATATATATATATATATATATATAGAGAGAGAGAGAGAGAGAGAGAGAGAGAGAGAAGATTATATACATCAGCAGTGGATTTTGTTTCGGGAGAGGCTTGACGAACGGGTAAGAAACATTTGTATCGTACACTCCGCATCAAAAAATTGCGACAGCTAACGCCGTGCAGTTAGGCCATCCAATATACACATTCTTATCCCATAATCGTGTAATCCTCCTTCTTTGTTCTCTCCCATACTAAAATTAGCTAGCAACATGAGCGCAATTCTTATTTCAAAACATACATGTATTAGTTTCGATAAAATGAAATAACACAACCTAGACGAAACAAGATTCATAAGTTGATGTAGGGAGAAACTGGAACACACACTATGAAAAATTCAAATCAATAGGTGTCTATTACACAGAGATTCAGAAATGAGATAGAGAAAGAGAGAGAGAGATTGACAGAAGAAGGAAACGAAAAGGGAGAACATATAAAAATGAGGAATTCAAACGTAATAACAAAAGAACCTAACATTATAAAGTTCCGTTTTCAGAAATCCAACAGTAATATAGAAATAATGTTTGTCTTTATATACGTTTTTTTAGAACTATTCGAATATATAGAGGATGCTTTAAAGATTCATTAACTCGCTTTCATAAAGGAAAGCATACTCAATTGCCAGTAGAACTGTGGATCTCCGAGACACATTTAGGATAATGTCAAAAGTATAACATACATGCTTTGTTTCCGCGTGGTTCGATTGCAAATTCGGTAGTATTCATTGGACGTACTGATCCGAATTTTGACCGAATTTTCTAAAGCCTCTCATTCGTACCTCAAAAGGAAATTTATATTTTTTATGTAAAAGAATTCAGGGAATGCAAATTTATTCAACATTCCTTTACAATTAAAGTCGGCTAAATAGATATTCCTTAGTTCTTTTGTCTTTACTTGTTTCGGAATTTTTCATATCAATATGATCAGTTTCCAGAATTATTTTAGTTCCTTAGTAAATCCATTTATAACAAGGTCCAAACTGCTACAATATTAATTTGGCTTCAGAAGAATCTGCACACCTCACCCCTTTGTTACTCTCTATATATCCATCTACTATGTAGAGCTCCTCCGTGGCTAAGCGGTTAGCGTACGCGCGTTAGGCGTGGGAGGCCCGGGTTCGATTCCCGGCGGGAGCTCATGTGGTTCGGATTCCACGTTAATCAGTAGGTTCACGTCTCATTTAGCCTCGCTGCTGAACAGGACGTTAAACTCAAAATCCTCATCATCACCATCTACTATGTAAACAATAATTAGTAAAAGAAAGAGGCTGAGAGCTGATACGTGCTCCGTGAGGAACGTTGTCATTCCTTTTACTGGTATTTCTAAAGAGTCTAGTGTTGCCACGAGACGAGATGAGACTTCTGATTGTCTCCTTTCGTCTCGTGCAAAGCACATTTTATCTCGTGTCTCGTCTCGAAAAGATGTTGCTGTCTCGTTTGGAATGGTTCTGTCTCGTTTCGTGGCAACACTAGAAAGGCTGAGACCCACAAAAAGAGCTGTCATGCCAAGTGTGTGAACTTTTAACCAAGTTTGCTTTGGTTAAGACAGCACAACACACAACACGACTACAATATTCCAGTAACGACTGCTTAGTTTCGACTGAACCAGTAATTACTACAATAGGAACATTATATTTCACGGTACTTTAGATAATTAATAATATGATTTTTTAAGTTCCATTTCCATTTGCACTAAAAAGTATGGTAAATGTTTAGTATAGGCGACCAAAACTAGCAAAAAGTAGGATGATTTAAGGAAGAAATGAGTTGATAGTGTTCAAATAGTCAAGAAAGTATCGAACACAATCTTTTTAGGGCAGCAGGGGATTTGTATAAACCGTAAAGATAAGTGGAAGTGATTTATGTGAGAAAAGAAAGTGAATTGCTGGTAACGAAGATAGAAAAAACGTGCCATGCGGGGCTCTAACCTGCCTTCACTCGCTAACGCTCGCTCTACAATGCTGCCTGAATGTAATGTTGGTAACGTATAGACCGACGTCAATTACTAATGATGGTTCAGGGTTTTTTATTAGTACATCATCTCTATTTCTACATAATTCTAAATTGCTTTACAAAATGGTTCCTTTTCATCATTTGTAAATTAGTACTTTGCTAATTTTGGCTGTTCCTTAGCATTGGGTTCCAGATTTGCACCTACTTTTTTGCGATATTCTATTCCGATGCGGTTGTATTATGGTTTCATACGTTAAATTACGCTACCAATATTAAATTCCGACACCATTGTAGAGCGAGCGTTAGCGAATGAAGGCGGGTTAGAGCCCCGCATGGCAAGTTGTTTTCTATCTTCGTTAGCAACAATTCACTTTCTTTTCTCACATAAATCACTTCCGCTTACCTTTCCGTTTTGTATAAATCTCCTACTGCCCTAAAATAAATGTGTTCGATACTCTCTTGACTAATTGAACATCACTATCAACTCATTTCTTCCGTAAATTATCCTACTTTTTGCTAATTTTGGCCCCCCAATACTAAGCAATTACTGTACTTTTTAGTGCAAATGGAACTGGAACTTTAAAAAAATCATATTAATTAGTTATATAAAGTACCGTGAAATAATTCTAAAGTTTTTTACCTCCAAATTCTTTAAAACCTACAAGTAAATCATAATAACTTAAAATAAAGTAATTAGTCATATGGTTCTTATAATTTGGAAGATAAAATTTAAAAAAATGGAAATAAATTCCTTTCCGGGAATTTATAGCCCAAGGAAAAAAACCGAGAATATTCCCATTTTTAAATTCCTTCCCAACGGGAATATTGCCGTTGCTCATCACTACTCTCTGACTCGAATTTCTGAAAAGATACTCGGACTTCTCTTACATGTGAATTAACGCATGAAATTTCGAGAAATGGGCAGGTAGAATGGTCGTATGTGGCAATGTTACATGCAAAATTATAAAGGTAAGAAAGTATTTTGCAAACATTGTAAACGTACATATTTATGCGCAAACGTTGACAAAATTGTTTATAAAATTTAAAAAATTAATATGTTTATAACATCAGTAGTCGAGTTTAGAAACGCCACTTAATTGTAAATTTAAACAGTTTAGCAGTTTAAAAGTATGAAGACTTACTTTACCATTTTTGAAACATATTTACTTTCATAGAACATATTGTAAGTAAATATAAATTTATGCGTATTTTCTAAATAAAAAATTAATAAAACAACATAACATCGTTCAGAACATATATTTTAAAAACTTCTCTGGGGACAACAATAATAACATACTATAATATAAAAACGAATTTATATTTGAAATTATAATATAGTAATAGTATTAAATTTTCTTTGTAATTGTACATAAATTCCAGGAAATTACATTTTTGGAAATCTTCCTGGGAATTTACCCATCACTTGTTACGAGCCCCGCAGGGGTGTTGCGTTTTGTTCTCGACATGAAATGGGCAAATTTAGACTTGCCCAAATTTTTCTGTACACTTTACAATTTATGCATCCGTACAGTAAAACCACATCGTTTACCTACTACCGCCTCACTACACCCCTTCAGATAATGCAAAATTAAACTTCATTTTTCTTCATAAATACTCAACGTAGAGCGATGACCTTTATCATTTTTCTCTTGCCTCATGCTCACATTTTTTATCATTCTGTAAGAAAAAAAGTAGCGAACCAATTATATTTTTCAACAGTTCTTTGCAGTGGTACGCCAAAAGTAATCCTGCACTTATGCTAATTTTCCCATAAATTTTCTGATCTTGAGACGCTGCTTGCACAAGTTATTCCAAATATTGTACAAAATCAGAGCAAAAGTAATATATTTAGTGATGGGCAGTGGGAATATTCCCGGTGGGAAGGAATTTAAAAATGGGAATATTCCCGGGAAGGAATTTATTTCCATTTCTTTATTTTATGTTGAAAATAATAAGAACCATATGGCTAATTACTTTATTTTAATATATTATGATTTACTTCCAGGTTTTAGAGAATTTGGAGGTTTAAAAATTTAAAATTATTTACGGTACTTTATATTACTAATAATATGATTTTTTAAGTTCCATTTGCACTAAAAAGTAAGGTAAATGTTTAGTATTGCGGGCCAAAACTAGCAAAAACGTAAAACGATTTACGGAAGAAATGAGTTGATAGTGGTGTTAAAATAGTCAAGAAAGTATCGAATACATTTTTTGTAGGGCAGTAGGGGATTTATACAAAACAAAAAGGTATGCGGAAATGATTTATGTGAGAAAAGAAAGTTTATTGTTGGTAACAAAGATAGAAAACAACGTGTCATGCGGGGTTCTCACCCGCCTTCATTCGCTAACGCTCGCTCTGCAACGCTGTCTGAATTTAATGTTGGTAATGTAATTTAACGTACGAAAACATACAATAACCGCACCGGAATAGATTGTTGCAAAAAGTAGTACTAATTTACAAATGATGAAAAGGAACCATTTTGTAAAGTAATTTAGAATTATGTAGAAATAGAGATGAAGGTATTAATAAACCCTGAAACACCATTAGTAATAGAAGTTGGCCTGTCTCCTCTCTCTGACTCGAATTTCTGAAAAAGTACGCAGATTTTTTTTTACTTGTGAATTAGCGTATGGAATTTCGTGCCAAAATGTTAGTGCTAAAATATAAAGAATGGTAAGTAACTTGCAAAATTTGTGAACATAAATATGTATGCGCAATTGTTGATAAATTGGTGATACATGTATCTTCTAGCGTTACCCAATCTAATTGGTTTATAACATTTATAAATTTGATGTGTTTATAATATCAGTAGTAGAGTCAAGTTGAACAAATCGACTTACATATAAATTTAAACTGTTACTATATAGTTTACTATATAATTTTTCACACATATTTGCTTGATAGAACATATTGTATATAAATATACATTTACACGTACTCTCCAAGTATAATACAGTGTTAATGAAGTAACATAGTACCATTCAGAATATACATTTTAAACAATCCTCTGAGAACAACAGTAATAGTATGCTGTGATATAAAAATTAATTTAACTTTGAAATCATAATATAGTAATAGAATGCAATTTTCTTTCTGATTGAACATAAATTTCCGGATAAATTCCTATTTTGGGAATTTTCCTGGGAATACTCCCGAAAAATATCTTCCCGGGAATTTACCCATCACTAGTGTGGATTAACGTGTGTGCAGGCAAATGTGAAAATCGATTGAAAACTTTTCCACACCCTTCGAATGTGTGAGGTTTCTCCTTTGTATGGTTTAACATGTTTTCTAGCCAAATTTGGACGTTGATAAAATGCCTCAACACACTCTTTATGTGTGTAAGATTTTTCTCCTGTGGATTATCATATGTTTAGCCAAAGTTGAACGATGATTAAATGACTTTCCGCAGTCTTGGCAGGTATGTCGTTTTTCCCCTGTATGGATTACCATGTGTCTAGACAAAGTTGAACGTTGCCGAAATGCTTTACCACACACTTCACATGTATGAAGTTTTTCTCCTGTATGGATTACCATGTGTCCAGCCAAAGTTGAACGATGACGAAATGCCTTACCGCAATCTTTACATATGTGAGATTTTTCCCCTGTATGGACTAACATATGTCCAGCCAATTTTGAACGTAGACGAAATGCCTTACCACAATCTTCACACGTATGAGATTTTTCCCCTGTATGGATTAGCATGTGTCCAGCCAAAGTTGAACAATGACGAAATGCTTTACAACACTCTTTACATGTGTGAAGTTTTTCTCCTGTATGGATTAACATGTGTGTAGCCAAACTTGAACGTTGACGAAATGCTTTACCACACTCTTCACATGTGTAAGGGTTTTCTCCTGTATGGATTAATATGTGTCTAGCCAATTTTGAACGTTGACGAAATGCTTTACCACAATCTTCACATGTGTGAAGTTTTTCTCCTGTATGGATTAACATGTGTGTAGCCAAATTTGAACGTTGACGAAATGTTTTGCCACACTCTTCACATGTGTGAGATTTTTCCCCTGTATGGACTAACATATGTCCCGCCAAATTTGAACGTTGACGAAAAGCCTTTCCACACTCTTCACATGTGTGAAATTTTTCTCCTGTATGAATTAACATGTGTCCAGCCAAAGTTGAACGTTGACGAAATGCCTTTCCACACTCTTCACATGTGTGAAATTTTTCTCCTGAGTGGATTAACATATGTCTAACCAAATTTGAACGCGTACTAAGTCCCTTTCCACACTTGTCGCATGTGTAAGGTTTTTCTCCTGTATGGATTAACATGTGTCTAGCCAAAGTTGAACGTTGATGAAATGATCCACCACACTCGTCACATGTCAAAGGTTTTCGTATTGTATGGGTTAACATGTGTGCAACCAAACTTGAACGTACACTAAATAACAATCTGCACTCTCCGCAGGTATGGGGTTTCTCACCTGTATATATTAACTTATCGCTTGACAATGTCGATCTTTGACTATAGGGTTTAACACCCTATCTGTACGTGAGACGCTTTTCACTTTTATACGTTAGCATATCTCTTGACAAAGGTGATCTATTAAATCCATTTCCAAACTGCTTTGGAGATTTCTCTCTGCAATAAGAAAAGGTTTCTATTAATGCAATAAACGTATTCGTTTCTCTGTGAGGACCAAATTCGTTTTAGCTCCTGTAACAAATTCAATAAACAAGTAAGAGTGAATGTAATTAGTACTAGAAAATGGATCGATCTGGGCCAGTATTGAACAGCATAGAACAACTCAATTTTGTACCAAGTGGAAAAAATTTTGTTTGCAATTAAAAAAAGCTGAGAAGGTCTATTTTTATGCACATTTTGTACTACTCAAATTCTACTTTCTCTACCAACCAGAGAAAAACAAAGGAGTAAGCTCAGAATTTCTATACCTTTTTGCTATAAAAGTGAATAGGTCAAACAAATTTATTCCTTCGTTTATTTGAATAGGACAAAAAGGTATACAAATTCTGAGTTTATTCCTTTGTTTTTCTCTGGTTGGTAGAGAAAGTAGAATTTTAGTAGTACAAAATGTGCATAAAAATAGACCTTCTCCGCTTTTTTTAATTGCAAACAAAATTGGTACAAAATTGAATAGGTCACTCAAGATTAATAGCACAAAAAGGTATAAATTGACCTTCTTTGCTGAAACCACTCAAATTTGTTCTTTCGTTTGTTTGACTTAGTTACAATGGACAAAACTAAATAGACCACCCAAATTTGATTAGTACAAAATGTTAGTTCTTTCCTTCTTCTGCGTGTTACAAAAGTGAATAATCCATCCAAATTTGAAAAAAATGAAATGAAATCTTTAAGTTTAACGTCCCATGGTTATGCCGGTGAGGCTAAAGGAGACGGTGATGATGAGAGATGAGTGAAATGGTGGAATGAATAAAGTGGGAGGAAACGGGAGAACCCCGAGAAAAACCACGAGCACGGTGTTTGTCCACCACAGAGTCCACACGGCGCGAGCTTGGATCGAACCAGGGACCCCAAGCACCGGAGGTGAATGCTCTACCAGTGAGCCACCGCGCCCCCATCCAAATTTGAGTATTACAAAATAATATAACACTGAGTCCATGTTCGCTTTCTCGAATTTATCCCTTCGTTTGTTTAAATAGTAAAACATGGCCTGGAAATGAGATTTCTCGTTGGTACAAAATTTAATAGGCCACTCAAATGGTCTTTCTTCACTTTTTGTGGTTATTACAAAATTGTGTAGCTTTTTCTGTTTGGTACAAATATTCCAAAAAGGCATAAAAATCTAAGCCTGTTATAAATGGTTAGAACACCCATATTTATTTATTCCTTTCCTTATAGTCATGGCAACATTAGGTATGAAAAAGCTGAGCTAGTTAAAATGTATCATCTTTACTTTTCTTCGAATGAGTACAAAAACTTAGACCCCTCAAGTTACCCTCAGTTTTTTTAATGGTACAAAAAAGTATAAAATGACCCTTCTTTCGTTTATTTGGGTAGTACAAAATGTACATAAATACTGAACTATTTAAATTTTATTAATTCTTCAATTTTTTCTGCTTAGTACAAAACTGAATAGGTTCTTTTTGTCGCTGGTACAAAAGTATATATACCACTCAAATTTGCTCCACTTTTTGTTGGTACATAAGAAAATAGTCCACCCAAATTTTATTCGTTCTTCACTTCTTTTTCTTATCTTTGCTAGGTACAAAACTAAATATTCCTTCATTTGTTTGATTAGTACAAAATGTATATAAATTTTGAGCTAGTTAAAATGGTCTTTTTTCGCTTTCTCTTTCGTTTATTTGAGTAGTACAAAATGGTATAAAATACTCAGCTAGCCTAAATGGCTCTTCTTTGTTTGGTATAAAAATTAGAACACCCAAATTTGATCTTTCGTTCATTGGACTAGTACAAAGGTACCTTCTTCGATTTTTCTGGTCAGTACAAAAAAACAGGCCACTCAAATTTGTTCCATCGTTTGTTTAAATAGTATAAAACGGTACAGAAATTCTCAGTTAGTTAAAATGGTATTTTCTCGCTTTTTCTTTCGTTTATTTAGTATTACAAAATGGTCCTTTGGTTGCTACAAAAATAAATACCTCACTCATATTTATGCCTTCGTTTATTAGACTAGTTTAAAATGATATAAAATTCGGAGCTAGTTAAAATGGTCCTTTTTAGAGTTGACACAAATTATAAGTCCTTTGTTTATTTGAATACTCCAAAATGGTACAACATTCTCGGTGGTATACAACTAAATATTCCATTGTTTATATGAGTAGTAAAATTATATAAAATAGTCCTTCTTCGCCTTTTTTAGACCACTGAAATTCTGAGCCAGTTAAAATGGCATTTCTCATTGGTACAAAATTGAAATGAAATGAAACCTTTGAGTTTTACGTCCCACGCTTATGCCGGTTAGGCTAAAGGAGACAGTGATTATGAGAAATGAATGAAATGGTGGAATGAAGAAAGTCAGAGGAAACGGGAGAACCCGGAGAAAACCCACGCACGCGGTGCTTGTCCACCACAAAGTTCACTTGGCGGGAGCAGGGTTTGAACCCGAGACCCCAAGCACCAGAGGTGAACGCTCTACCACTTAGCCACCGCGGCCCCTGGTACAAAATTGAATATGTCACTTAAATTGAGCTAGTTCATTTTTTTTCTCGTTGGTATAAAAAAGTAGAACATCGAAATTATTCTTCCCTTACAGAAATTATGAACTTGTTAAAATGGCTCTTCTTCGTTTTTTTCTGATTGATACAAAAATAGAACATTCCAGTAGTTCAAAAGTTAAATAAATTCTAAGCTAGCTAAAATAGTCAATTTTCGTTTCTTTAAACAGTACATAATGAGCTAGTTAAAGTAGATCTTTTGCTCTTTTCCAGTTGGTACTTCTCGTTGGTACAAAATTGAATAGATCATTCAAATTTATCCTTTCGTCTGTTTAAATAGTACAAGATGATTTAAAATTCTCAGCTAGTTAACATGGCATATCTTTCCTTTCTTTCTCGTTAGTCCATCCAAATAAATTTTTGCGTTTATTTGAATAGCCCAAACAGGTACAGAAATTCTGAGCTAGTTAAAATTGTGTTTCTTTGATTTCTTTCTTATTAATACAAAAGTAAATAAGCCACTCAAATTTGTTCCTTCTTCACATTTTTTCTGCTTGGTACAAAATTGAATAGATCACACAAATTTAGCCGTTGCTATGTTACGATTTTGACCTCAATAGTCAATATTTTCGTACATGTAGTGGATGATCTGTTACTAAATGAGGAACCAGAGTTCGCTGCGGTTAAAAATAGCTTAAATATTGATTTTTAAAAATTTAAGTATTTCTGGACTTTGTCAAAATTCGAGGAGGGGTAATTTCTAAGTGTTCCTCATAACCGGACCCCATGATTGATTATTTTTTTTAAATAAACGTTGTGTTGAATATGTACGAAAACCAGAGTTCGCTGCGTATGTGGCTTCGTTTACGAGCTTGACCTTTGATCGCGATGGTCAATATTTTGGAACTTGTAGTAGTTGATGACCAATTACTAAATGTGGAAACACCATCTCAATATGTGGCTCCGTTTCTGAGTTATTAGGTTTTAAGTATTTTGACCTTTGACCTCGATGGTTATTATTCTGGAACTTGTAGTAGTTGATGACCAATTACTAAATGTGGAAACACCATCTCAATATGTGGATCCGTTTTCGAGTTATTAGGTTTTAAGTATTTTGACCTTTGACCTCGATGATCATTATTTTTAGAACTTGTAGTAGTTGATGACCATTTACTAAATGTGGAAACACCACTTCAATATGTGGATCCGTTTTCGAGTTATCAGGTTTAAGTATTTTGACCTTTGACCTCGGTGGTCATTATTTTTGAAACTTGTACTAGTTGATGACCAATTACTAAATGTGGAAACACCACCTCAATATGTGGATCCGTTTTCGAGTTATTAGGTTTTAAGTATTTTGACCTTTGACCTCGATGGTTATTATTCTGGAACTTGTAGTAGTTGATGACCAATTACTAAATGTGGAAACACCATCTCAATATGTGGCTCCGTTTTCGATTTATTAGATTTTAAGTATTTTGACCTGTGTCATTTCTGCTATGTTAAATTAGTGATTGGGAACGAATGTTTTTATGTAATCAGTTTCGTAGTCTTATGTATTATCTGCTCTGCTCTGTGTTCGTAATTTCTGCTATGTTAAAATAGGGGTTGGAAAATAAAGCATACTCTTTTACTACCTCTGCTATGTTTATAGTTAAAAATAGGGGTTGGAAAAAATGGTCATAATAGGGAATGAATATTATGTAATTTCTGCTATGTTAAAATAGGGGTTGCAAAATAAGAGATACTCTTTTACTAGTTCTGCTATGTCACATTGGTATTCATTGTCTTAAAATAGGGGTTGGAACGAATACACCTCTGCTATGTGTTCGTAGTCTTATGCTATGTTAAAATAGGGGTTGGAAAATATGCTCATAAAAGAGAATGAATACATCCCTGCTATGTGTTCATAGTCTCTGCTAGGGGTTGAAAAAGTAATCATAAAAGAGAACGAATACACCCCTTCTATGTTTCATATTCTTATCTGTTATCTGATCTTCTATTTGTTACGTGGTCTTATGTATTATCTGCTATGCTATGTGTTCATAGTTCAAATAGGGGATGAAAAATATGCTCATAAAAGGGAACGAGTTCACCCTTAAAATATGTTCATAAAAGAAAACGAGTACACCCCTAAAAAGTGCTCCTAAAAGGGAACGAGTTCACCCCTTCTATGTTTCATATTCTTATCTGTTATCTGATCTTCTGTTATGTTACGTAGCCTGATGTTCTGCTATGTGTTCGTACGGGTTGGAAAATATGCTCATAAAACAGAATGAATACACCTCTTCTATGTTTCATATTCTTATCTGTTATCTGATCTTCTGTTATGTTACGTAGTCTGATGTTCGTAAGGGTTGGAAAATATGCTCATAAAAGGGAACGAGTTCACCCTTTAAAATATGGTCATAAAAGAGAACGAGTACACCCCCTAAAAAGCGCCCATAAAAGGGAACAAATTCACCCCTAAAATAGAGGTCGTAAAAGACCGTGGGTTCACGGTGTAAGGTGCTCAATTTCCCAGGGGTTCCTGAGTTGTTCTATGCTGTTCAATACTGGCCCAGATCGATCCATTTTCAACTACTGTAAGTAATTAATAACTTACAACAAAGAAATGAAATCATTCTTAGAATTTCATATTTTTGTTCTATTAAGACAATATTTTGTAGGAATATGTAACCGAGAACTACGGAGGAGTTACCATATCTCTCTATTGCCAAAATAAGATCAGGCAGTCTTATTTATTATGTCAATTTGTACAATTGTTTGTATATACGATATCAGAGTTAACTCAAAAAATATCAAACATACATCTTTTGTGCTATGTTGAATAAATATTTCATTATTATAAGTGAAAATAGAGACCCCTTTTCACTAAAAATAATAAAATAACATCAATTTTGTGTCAGAAAATTTAACAATCGCAAGAACTTGTCGCAAATGGAGCTACAAAAAACTGTTACTATAACGAGAAACAAAGGAAGAGTATAAAAACTTTCAAATTTTTTAGAAAAAAGAATTATTTGAATCAGTATATAATCTCTAGCTGTCTCTCTATTATAGTCTGATATTTTGAGAAAGTAAATTTTAATAGGTACTACAATCTTTGTATCTATTGGTATATAAGCTACGTGGTTACATGTGATACATATTTAAGGCCAATTATGAAATAAATACATTTGAGAAGCATTGAGTTTTCAATTTCTTGTAATCTTTATTTATTATTATTATTATTATTATTTGAAATACATGACATCATGACTGCAGAATTTCACGTTGAGGGATTGTGGACAAGCATTTGCTCCTTCGTCACCCTTCGATTGTTACTAGTGCCTGTAAGTTTGTGCTCAAAACATAGAATTTAAATTTCTTAAAACATGGTGTAATGCCATTGGAAGAAATCAAAGTTCTCTACTAAGTTTTGAATGTAGCTGTTACAGAATTTTTTCTAAACAATGTTCCTCGAGTATTATTAGCAAACACTTTAGTCATTATTGTTTTCTTATGTTGAAAGTAAAAAGGGGCGTGTGAAGATAAATGCTAAAATTTGAAAAACGAAATATGGAAGAAATATGTTATACATCGCATTACAAGAAACAGGAAACTGAACTGTTTGATTTTAGATATATATATATATATATATATATATATATATATATATATATATATATATATATATATATATATGTTGAGTGTCTACAATTAAGTGGCATTTCAACATATTAAATTCATTAAAATGGGTACCATAAGGGCGGGAAAAGGATTAAACTTGTACGTATAAAATTATAATCTCACGAGTCTTTCTCGTTAGAGGGAGGACAGTTGCACACTAGCTTTTTACTTTTAAAAAGCTGTTGCGTGCATCAGTGTTTTGGGAAATACAACATTCAAGAGGGACAATATGAACAATCTGCATATTATATCTCAGGACACAAGCATGACATCCAGCTAATCTAGTATTAGCTAAGGAAATGGATGTATTGAGTGAAATTAAATTTTACAGTGAAGCTAGCTCCTGTATCTCAGCCAGAAAACTTCTTTCCTTCTCTTTTACGTTACTGTCATTAGAATGAAGATCCTACTAGTAAGAGAAGAGATTTGAATTTTACGGGAAAATCAAAGTATCTGACGAGTGGATTATGTTAGGGAGGTTAAATTTGTTCTATAAAATCTTTATTCAATACCAGCGAGCAAGTGACCTACGCCGTACGAGATCAAAACAGGCAATTTCCGTAAATTACTTAATATATAAATTTACCATCATATAAAATTAATAAATAATATTTAGATCTCCATCACGCATTGTCTGATGCAGTTAAGTGATCACATTTTTGCTAGAATATTTTAAGAAAACTACGTTTCAACGGATGTTGTGAAATAAGCTGTAAACCCATATAACTTCAAATCCACTTATAGACTTCATTAGAAGATTTAAAACGTGCAACGTCAAAAACAGTAAAAAACCTTGTAGTGTACGACTTGAGAATTATTTACTTGGAAACAAAGTATTTTCATAATCTCTCTTTCAAATAACGCCTTTATCGTTTCCAAACGTGCTTCCTTACTGATATGGAGCATTATACTTCTGGAAGAAAACATCGAAGAATCACTATTTCCTTTTCAATAATTCATATTTATATTACCTGTTTCATTTAAGCGTTACTACAACACAATACTCACGGGACAAAACTTATGGACACTCTTCACTAAGTATGTCTACGTAGCTTGAGGGCGTTATACATAATATGACTTTTTAAAACACAAATTTGACGGAATAAATATTATGTAAGATTATGTGCCTAATGTTGTCCAGAACACTGGACATCTATAAATCCTTACAAAGTAAAATCTAAAAAAAAATAATTCAGAATTAAAATAAAGTTAAAAGAAAACTTCCCGACTTCACGAACACATACCGAAGAAAGTATACATTTTATTTACGTTGTCTTCGTCAAAGTGAAATCTTTTATGCAGAAATGCGTCTTGAAACCGGTCCACATCTCATTAAAGTAAGAATTAAATCACGATCCTGCACAAATCCTGAACCAGGGAGAATAAGCGTAAGTTTACTCAGGGTTTTATTTAGTGAACGATCTGCGAAATTTCGAAGTTGAAGTTAAGCATTGGCTTTCTGCACATTCTGTTGCACAGGTCAGGTGTGATCAGGTGTGTGTTTCGCTGGTTACAAGCCGGTACAACATACTGTTCACACCTTCGCGAAATTAGGAATGACGGCCGAATCAGTTGATTATTTGGAACAAACGTGACGTTCATTTGAAAATTTCATAATAATTTTCACTGTGCAATTTTAGCAGCAAATTTAAAAGCTCAAGAAAATCAAATATATACTTCACCTTAAACTGTAGTATACATTCGTGTATATACGAAACTCATTCACCCAGTATTAATCAAAGCCGAAGTCCCACACCTCATAAATTTAAATTCTCAACTGGACATCATCCTGCATTAAACCATGTTAACTTGGATTATCATCACCTATTCTTAGAGTATCTTACTCTAAAATATTATCTTATCGTTTTCGACATAACAACCTTTCACAAGAATGTTACAGTTCCCGTGCGTATTACTAACGCAAGCGACGTGACCCGCCTATCGTAGAAATATCGGTTTCATTCAGTAAAAATATATGATGTCTTACTATTGTAAATGATAAATATAAAAACGTAAACTTTCCTGTCATTCATCTCTCGATAAGTAAGTTATTAAAATTTTAGCAGTATTTTTCCTGTTAGGAACATTATTTAACCTTTTCAGCCCTCACCTACACAATTGTGCAGGTAGATAGAATCACTAATAAATACAATATCGGTCGAACATGCACAATTGTGCAGGTTAATTTTTCCGAAAGCTACTATTTTGAAAAAAAACCTAGGTCATATTTATGCGGATTGGTAGATCATAATAGATTAGAAAAACATGTTTCTTTGATTCCTTTTGAATATTTTTATAGAAATAGTCCGGGTGGAAAAGGATATAAATCGATACCCTGGACTTGTGACAATTAAGTTTAATTAATTGAAGGTGAGATAGACGAGAAAATCATCCTTTTCTCAATTTGTTCTTTCTTGAGAATTATTTACATTTGATATGGCATTTTTAAATCTAGTCAACTGATATTTTCTCCCTTCTGGTCGATTGCAAGTAAAACTTTAGCTGCGTGATAGGTCTATTCTAACAACAAAATTTATTCTATTGATTACAGCAACAACTAATAGTTACATAATTATTACACATCCAAACAAATTTCTGCTACAACGTGATATTACTAATACTGACCTTTAGAATTTTACAAACTAGTAAACTTCGAAGACACACATATCAATTAAAGTTAAATCAACAGGACGAAACTTTATTGACATAATTAGAGGTCTGCGCGGATTCAAAATATCGCATCCGCATCCGTACCGCATCCGCAGCATCTCTATCCGCATCCGCACCCGCATCCGCAACATCTCTATCCGCACCCGCATCCGCATCCGCAGATAATGAGGTAGCAAATATATACAATTTACATATTCTATAATAGTCATGATTTCGAAAATATTTTTAAATACATTTTAAATAACTATCTCTTGTAGTTTTCTGTATCAAACGAAACAATACATTCAAGCCCTATCAGTTTCCTCGTGATCAAATACCAACTACGATAAATAAAATGCACTATAAACCGTGAAGATACCAATGAGAAATTAATGAACGATCTATGTACTTACCCAAGATCTTCAAATGCAGATATCGGACCAAAATAATGTCACATAGTAATAATGTAATATCCTCTCAATCGACTAATTTGAGAGCACGTCACTAAGTTTATAAACTTCATCATTACTCATAAAAAACGGGCATTTGTTCAAAACACAAAGGCGAAATAGAAATAATCGTTATTAAGAAATAAAAATTAATCACAGCACCGCAAACATATCCACATATCCCGAACTGACACTAGCACCAGTAATTGCACTAAATTTAAAAAATTATTGACGAAACTAACAACTCAATACAATGCATGCTTTCACGACCAAGGTCCTTCGTGGCTAAGCGTTAGCGTAGGCGCCTTTGACGTGGGAGACCCTGGTTCAATTCCCGGCGGGAATTCATGTGGTTCGGATTCCACGTTAATCAGTAGGTCCACGTCTCATATAGCCTCGCTGCTGAACGGGACGTTAAACTCAAAATCAACTCAAGCTTTCACGACCACGCTTTTGCTGAAACTAGAAGTAAAAATAACTTCGAGTACAAATAGGAAGTCTATGCCTTTAATTTCGGGAAGAGGCAATAGAGGATATTTAGAATTGATTGCTTTTCTTTGCAGCCCCACTCATTGTTGGACACATTTAGGGTAAAAGGAACAACGCATTGGTTGTTCTTTCTTTCTTTACCAGAGGCCAAGAACATACATACATACACACATACACAAGAAGAAAAAGAGAGAGAGAAACAATTGGTGTTATAAAACTCCAATCCTTCGGAATGTTCATTGAGGTCCGTGGCACCTCTCCGAAGAGAGAAATCTGTGGGTCGCAACTGCTGTACTTCAAAGGAAACAGTGAAGAAGGTTTTTTTTTTCTTTCTTTTAGAGGAAGAGAGAAAGATGAGCGTATGATGTGATTTGTTTACTATTTCGGTGACCTACGCGCTTCCCCAGTTTGTCATAAAAGGCAAAGATAATTCTGCTGACCAGTTTTCAGTTTATGGAAGGGGATGCGGTGTTTTAAATTAGGGTTTTGGTTCCTGACCTCTCAGGCTAGAAAAACTTTATTTGAAGACATTTTTTCCTCTTCAAGGCGAATGGTCTGAAAATTTTCAGCTTTATCAGAGGGGCTTTGGCGGCAATTATTTTTCTTTTTTTACCGTAAATAGCGGTACTTGAGGAGTAGCGAAGGGGCCTGTCGTTTCTTTCTGTTTAGGTCAGAGATGTCATTCACCTATAAAACGGCTGCTAAAAATATTGAAAACAGCAATAAAAGGACAACTCTCTCTCGTGTCATTTTTTGTCCTTTTGCTGTCACTGAGTCTCCAGCTTCAAACACACTTGTATTTTGATTTTAGTATTTTTCAACTGGTTTTAAAACTTTTAATTCAAAACGAACGTTTCTTAGTGCTCTTTCTACCATTATCAGAAAATTCACAGCATTTTTTTCGGTAGAAAAAGATGTAGGAAACATTATCCGCAACTTTATCCGCTATCCGCACAGAAAAGCTATATATATCCGCAAATACCCATTTTGATGCGGATACCCGCGGATATATCCGCGGATATCCGCATCCGCGCAGACCTCTAGACATAATTATACATGCACTCAGAAATATATCATTATATACTTAAAAGTTGACACAAACGGGAATGAAACTCACGAACTTACGCTTTTGTTGTAAGTCCTGGGTTTTAGCAGAGAGCTAATATCTTCAGCTTTTCTATATAAGCTAGTTAGTGCAGAAAAGAAGCGGGCAAAGTATTGCATACAAATGGAAATAAGGAAATAAGAAAGTGTTTAAAATCTCACAGAAACATTTTGCTTACACTAAGACAACTATCACCATCAAATTCAGAATGTTACAAAATTTCTAAAATATTTGCGTTTATGAACAAGTGTTACGGTGTTAGCGAAATGTGTGAAATAACCAACGTACATGTCGGAATGATAATAATTGTCGTGGTTAAAACATACATCATTGTCTGAAAGACAACAAAATAACAGCATCCCTGAGTAGTAGGATAATATTTTAAATTAGGATAAAGGTTTAAATTGATGGCAGTGAAGCACAAATTCTGAGGACTGCATATTTTCTTTAACCATTCACATAACTTCTGCCAAATATCTTACATAGCTATTACTCTTTTATGTATGACTAACAGTATGAACCTGATGCGGTATATTAAACGTGTTATACTATACCCAAGATAAAAAAGTTTATATCGTTTCAGTGTGAAACTAGGACTTCCAAAATATGGGAATTCAGTGCTCAAACTTGAAGTAGTACATCTGTAACAACTGGTTTCAATAGAGTAACAGAATCGAAAATATAGTCTTTTCCTTGTACACCGGATCCATCTTAAAAAATTATTACTAGTTTTCCATTTCTCTTCTAAGTCTATAGAGATAAATGTTGAGAGAGTAGTTAATTTGCAGCACTTCCGATTTGAACAGAATGTTAAGGTAGGAGATAGCACGTATTGTTGGGACGTTGATCGCACAAGAGTTTGTAGATATTTTACACAGTTCTTCTCTATAGAAATCAGATAAGAGATGGACTAATCATTTCCAGAACAACATCTCGATACTACGGTTTCGCGCATCTTGGACAAACCAGTTTCTTCATTCATTAACCCAAACTAGACCTGCACGGTTCCTCACTAGTGATGGATAACTTCACGGGAATATTCCTTGCGAAGATTCCCAAAAATGGGAATTTTCCGGGAATTCATGTACAATCACAAGAAAATTGCATTCTATTACTATATTTCGATTTCAAAGTTAAATTCGTTTCTATATCACAGTATATTATTGCTGCTGTCCCCAGAAGAGTCTTTAAAATGTATATTCTGAACCTTCATTCGCCTAAAAATGTCAATCGGTTTCACACCTTCACTTCACAAAAACCGAAACACAGAACGCTGCTCCTGGCTGGTACATGTGGCTAGTGGGGTGCCATTTTGGAACTGTTGTTCCGCAGGTGTTTGTGCATCTGGCGGCTGCTGCCACCTAGGAGAAATTCGGCATACTATCGTAAGCAGGCATGCCAACTTACAGCTCACTGGCGCCATATGCGGATTTTTGTTTCTACTTTTATGGTTTTCATTTGACTCCCCCTCGTATTTAGAGAATATGCATAAATGTATACTTATTTATAAGTTGTTCTATGCAAGTAAATATGTGGAAAAAATGGTGTAGTAAGTCCACATACTTTTAAACAGCTAAATAGTTTAAATTTATATGTAAGTGGATTTTCTAAATTTGACTCTACTATATAAACATATTAAATTTTTAAATGTTATAAAGAAATTAGGTTGGGTAACTGCCAGAAGACACATGTCCCACCATTTTATCAAAATTTGCGCATAAATATTTACGTTCACAATATTTGCAACAAACTAAAATCTTTAAAAATTTGCACGCAACATTGCCACACACAGGACATTTCCTTCTACCCATTTCTCGAAATTTCCATGCGTTAATTCACATATAAGAGAAGTCCGAGTACCTCTTCAGAAATTCGAGTCCGAGAGAGGAGACAGACCGACGTCTATTACTAACGGTGGTTTGGGGTTTATTAATAGTATTTCATATCTATTTTTACATAATTTCTACATTACTTTACAAAATGGTTCTTTTTTATCATTTATAAATTGGTACTTTCTTACTTTTTAGTGCAAATGGAAGTGGAACTTTAAAATTCATATTGTTAGTTATATAAATTACAGTCAACGAATTTTAATTTTTTAACCTCCAAATTATTTAAAACCTAGAAGTAAATCATAATAAATGAAAATAAAGTAATTAGTCGTATGGTTCTTATAATTTGGAAGATAAAAGTAAAGAAATGGAAATAAATTCCTTCCCGGGAATTTATATGCCAGCGAAAAAACCGGGAATATTCCAATTTTTTTTTCCTTTCCACCGGAAATATTCACACTGCCCATCACTATTCTTCACCACGGTCAACACAGCCTTGCACGGTATTAACTACAAGATCAGAACATTGAATACCTCTCTCCAGTTGCCACTAAATGAATCTGCTCAATGCACTCAACCTAACTGTCTACCATCCAGATTCGTGAGACAGCATCTGTTAGACGATCTAAAATGTAATATTGAGAACAGGTGAAATTAACATCTAGTCCCGTATACTGGTCACACACAATGAATGTCATGCACTTACATCACGTTGTCATGATTTTCTGAAAATGGAAAGTGCACTAATGGTTCGCACTAACACATAGACAACTTTCGTGAACATTCCACATTCTTCAGTTTTCCTTTTGTTTCTTTTCTTCTACCAATGTTTCCTTTGGTAGCACCAGCTGGCAGCATAATCGAAGAACGGCGCACACAAGGCGAATTAAATGAATTTGGAATATCTGCAGTATTGAGCACCAAGCGCAAAATATGCGTTTGAGTGAAAAATGAAATTAGGCGTAAATTTGGAGCAGTTACATTGGCGGCCCAAAGGAATGGACGTGCACCATTAAAGAATTATGAAGGTTCAAGGTCCCTATACCGTGATTTCTCTTCAACTGAAAGCACCATTTCAAAGCCAATACACCAATTCACTGGGAATTTTGTAAGAACTTTTGCTGGGCGATCACTTCATCAGATGAAAGTGTCTTATCAACGAAGAAAATAACGAACTTATGGAACACTTAAATACATATAAAATGAACTCATGGGGCATTTATATGTAAAGTCTTTCTTCACATGCAGTACATTCATTTAGGCACTGTTACTAGGATAAACAATATCATGTGCATGACATATTTTGATACATCAATGAATAACATATGTTTTTAATGATATGCGCTTTTACTACCAACAATAATACAAGTACATTATAAAAAGCTTAGTATATAATAGATGCAAAACATATTAACGTTACATATTTTATATTAACATTATAACGTTTTTAATTTTTTTTCTTTTTTATCCATTCATAGAAAATTTTTCAGAGTTGCATTCATTGAATCATCATAAATACGTGTTAACATTAGAAAACAACTAAAACTTTTATCTATTATTTTGCATCAAAACATATAGTTTACGGAAATAAAATATAGTGGTAATCACTTTTTCTAAAAGTAAATGCAACTTCTTGAAAATACAGTTATAAAATTCACATGATATTAAGAATCGTTGTGTTTATCACGCAAATAGATGAAACATACATTAATTAAAACAATGGTACTTTAATATTCCACAAAAGAAAATAAGTGAACTTAATATATATGTACTACATTTAAAATAGTATATACATAAGAAAACATTTTCAAACTAATTATGCTGTTCTAACGCAATATACAAATAAAATAATTATAAATGAGCACTATAGGTTTCACATTATTATCACACAATACTCATATGAGATAAATTACTTACCACTCGTACTGTTACGATAAGAATGAGGCCGGATAGAAGTAAGTCTTCTACATTTTTACGCTATTCAGCGTCTATACACTTAGATTTACAAGTCTACCTTAACCCACCATACATTCAAAGTTTCTTCTCAACACTTCGGAATGCCAAAAAGAACTTCTACGGAGGTAGAAAAAAAAAGAATATGGAAAATGAGCCCTAAGTTTAAATACAAAATAGAAGAAAGTTGCCATTCACAACAGAATACTCGTCTAATAGTATTTCCAGTAACACAGATTTTTTTTTTTCATTCTAGTAAACTCAGAGTGTACATTAGTTTACACCAACAATATTACATAAACGCTAGGCAACTCACTTCGTACTGAGGGGGATTAAGATACCACCAGTTACCTTACTACCAGTTACAATAACTTGTCGCATAAGCATCAAAGAGAATAGGGCCACTCAGATAAATCAGAGTTCGAGCTCATACCTCTTTTATGTAATATAACATTGCTACACAATTATTTGACATAGAACGTTCTTTAACATATAATCCACGTTCGTGAGTTTTCTTACGTGTCACGTCTATTCAACTTTGGATTTAACAAATGATTTAAACTCAATATGAAAGTGCGTCTTTGACACTCGAACTTAACATTCAACTATTGTAAATACAAGTCACATTTCAATAGCTCTTTCAGCAGTAGCTGGACATTAAACTTGTTACTTTCGCTTGCGTTAAATACAAATTAACTTTAGTCACATACGAAAAATTTATATTTACCAGAGTTTCAGGCTCACGAGAATCTACCTTTTCGCTGTTTTGTTTTACAGAATCAAATTCTTTTTCACGAAGGTGCTTCATAGCTAATTTTAAAAACATGTTTTTAGTTTTTCAAGTGCGTCTCCACACTCTCATACGATCAATAGAATGTACGCTACAAGATTCTCCACTCAAAGAATCTACAAGTTCAAACCCTTTTCTGAGATCCTACTATTCCATAACAAAGGACCTTTATAGAGCATGAAGAATTTACTAATCTTTTTATTTACAACTGACCTCAAACGTGATTGCAACAAAAAAAAATCATTTTCTTTTATTTTATATTTTCCTTCCTGGCTTGCGTTGTATTTTTTATTTCTTTTTTTCACCTTCTCATTCCTACCGTAGTCAGCCATTATGAGTTTATTCTCCCAATACACAACTTTCATTTGTTACAATGGCAAAATGCTTCAATAGAGATTAATTAGGTTTTGCGTTCAAGTGAAGACCTGCAGGGCTGACACCTAAATTACTACATACATAATAATTTAGCAAAACTACTATTTGTGGACTATATCTCTCCCAAGAAGAATGGTCTTAATTACACAACAGTTTAAACAAACTTTTTGTTTTCTATGAATTCGTTCCACACTAGAGTTCTTCGGATGGTAAGGAGTTTCGAATTGTAATACCATATTCTTCGATTTTAGACTTAAATTTAGCTGATAATAAATATCCACCAATGTCTACCAATATAGATTTCGGAATTCTCATGGTTACAAAGTAGTAATATTCTAAGCATCTTAAAACACAAATCGTGGTGGCATTTCTAATGGGAAACATCGTTTAATATCTACCAAATGCATCTAAAATTGACAATGCAAATTTATTTCCATTATGAGATGTGTAAGAGCCTAATAAATCAATTGAAACCATGCCAATTACGTTCTTTACAGCAACAATTTGCAGAAGTCAGGCTGGTGGTGAAGTTTCAAACTTCATAGGTTTACAAATAGTATAATAACGTAAATAGTTGCTTATATGTGCGCGCATGGATTTGAATTACAGAAGTCGCTTAAGAAACGTAATTTCAAAACCTAAATGGCCTTTTTCAAGATGGCATTTCGAATTACATCATTCAAAAGTGATGTAGAGTTTCCAATGTTCAGGTAAATGGTAACTACGATTTAACAAAATACCATTTTCAATTGTGTAAAATTCACCAATGCTGCGATTTTTAATATTAACATAAGGATAATTGGGGTTAACCAAATATTTCATAGTGTTTTCGTACTGTGGATGTTTTTCCTTAACTTGGTAGCTTTCAGTTTCTGGAGACAAAATGATACATGACAATGCGTCGCTAGATTGTTTATCATGGCCCTTGATATACAGAATTTGTACGTCAAATTTCTGAATTTGTATACTCCAACGATCAAATCTAGAAATTCACTGTCTCGTTTTATGCAAATATACCCAAGAGCTATGATCTGTATAAACTTTTTCATGTCTTCCATACAACAATTTAGTCCAACGTTTAAGAGCGACTACAATTGAAAGGCATTCACGTTCAGTAACGGTGTAATTTGAGCACCAAGCGCAAAATATGCGTTTTAGTGAAAAATGAAATTAGGCGTAAATTTGGAGCATTTACAATATATGCTATTATTTTCGTTTTATAGCGATAAATGTTGAAGCCGGAGATGGATCATTTTAACCATTTCAGATTTGAACAGAGCTTCAACGAGAAAGATAGATCGTTTCCTAAGCAAGCTGACTCGACTGTAGAAAAACAGATCTCAATATCTCTTACCATTTTCGCTTTACGGTAATCAGTACTGATATCAGACGTAATAGTAAGTTTGAAGCACTTGCGGTTCTGATATAGTGCTGTGAACAGTACAGATATGTTAAAACGTTTAAGATGCTAGAACGTTTCCACAAAATGCTTCACAATACTTATGACCGTTGTTTTGTGGCGATAAACATTGAAACTAGTAAAGGTTCATGGTTCTTCTTTGTATTGAATTTGAATGCAGAATCGATTACAAGAAACTGCATCCTGATAAATTTTATCATTCTTCTTCTAAGAAAATAAGTGTTGAAATTGGATGTAATAGTAAATTTGAACTACTTCCGTATTTGACACTTTCAAGAATAGTCATTATAAATTGTATTGAGACGCTCACTCGATTGCAGAAAACTGATTCCGGTTACATGGTATCTTTCTTATTCTACGGCAATAAAAGTCGAAAAATATCTTGAAACCGGATGTAATAGTAAATTTAAACCATGTTCGTTTCTGGTAGAGTTCTGTGGGTAATCACGATATGAACACTTTAAACATTGAATTGGTTACAGAAATCCACCTTTAGCTATTTGTTACCTTTTCCGTTCTGTAGGGATAATTGTTGAAACCGAAAATGGCTAATTAGAAATGCTTACGGTTTCAATCGAGGGTGACGGAGAAGATAGACCTATTCTTGAGAAGTTGAATCAATTGTAAGAAACCGTATCTCGATATATCTTACCGTCCTTACTCTACAGAAATTAGTATTGAAATTAAATGTTTAGAAAATTTCAACAACTTCCGATTTTGGTAAATTGCTGTGGCTTGTGATATATTCACTTCAGACCCTCAATCGGTTGCACAATCTGTTTGTTAATGTCTATTACGGTTTCCGCCCTATGATGACAAATATTAACACCAGAAATGGTTAATTTTAATCGCTCTTCTTTGAATACAGTTTAGCGTAAAATGTACAGACTTATTTTAGACTGCTCAGTTGATTGTAAAAACACACCTCCACAACTCTTACCACGATGGCCATAGAGAAATAATTATTAAAAATTAAATTTATAATAAATTTAAGCCACTTCCCGTTTTGGTAGAGCGATACCAAGAGTCATCTTATGTTTGACTATCAACTGTTTATTGAAAGAAGTCTTCTTGCTGTTTTCATTCTCTGGTGATAAAAGTTCAAACCGGAAGTGACCAGTATTAACCAGGTATGATTTGAACAAGATTCTGATACAGAAGATGGAGCCTATGCCTGAAATGCTTCATCCAATGCAAAAAGTCGCTTCATGGTACCTTTTACAGTGTTCATTCTTCAGAAATAAATTTTGAAACCAGAAGTACTAGTAATATGCAGGATAGTAACGGTATGTTGTTTTGAGACACTCAATTCTTGGCAGCAAACCGCTTTGTTCACCTGATGGAAGAAACCGTGAAACTCAGGTTAAGAAGTGTTATAAATGTAAAAAAAAAAAAAAAAGTAGTAAAAAACAGTATACGATTTGATGTTTGTAAACATATATTTCATATTGGGAAATGTAGCGGTGTGAAGAAAACTGACATCAAAAATAAATGGTCTTGTATTTCGTGTGTTGATACTGTAATTCAAACAAGTCATGATCGACATGAGGTCTCAAATTTTCAAGCAGTGTTAGGTGAACTTCCTAAAATATAAGAAGAGATTGCTACATTACGTAAAATAATTGAGATTTTAAGTAATGATGTCCAGAAATTTCTCCAGTATTATAGTAATAAATCGACTAACAAAAGTGAAGTAAACCATACGTGGAGTAAGGTTGTGCAAAAAGGTGCTAAGTCTTGTGGCTTAAATAGTAACAAAAAAGTAGTAGACCTAAACGTGGTGAGTAGTGAAAGCTGTAATATTTACAGCAGTACCAAATGTTCTTGCCAGCTGCGAAAAAATGGTGTGAGCAGTACCCTAAATTCAGAGGACCTAAGTGCAAGGGTGCAAAATGTGTCAGCTGCAAAACTGTCATGTACATCACCAATGAAGAGTGCAAATAAGGTGACTACTGTAAAAACAGTTGTAGTACTTGTTACTGAACTGACTAATGCTACAAGAGCTGATAAGTCAGTGATACCTACACAAAATATAGTGTAGTGATACCTACACAAAGTATAGTGTGTTGATGGAACCTGATGTTGATGAAGTACAAGGAAAGATGTCTCCTACACGAAGAATAATTCGGGCGAAGTCATCTGTGAATAATGCAGTGAAATCTACATCAACAAAGGAAGTAGCAGGTAAAATTGTTATTTACTCTGATAGCCATGGTCGTAATATGTCCTCTATCCTAAAAGATAAGGTAAATAATATTGGTGTACTAGGTTTGGTTAAACCAGGCGTAAATCTTAAAGAAGTTATCCAACCTATTATGGCATCTGTTGATAAACTGACAAAAGAGGATACAATGATACTATTCGGAGGCACAAATGATGTGTCAAAAATTGAGTGAAAAAATTTTATAGACATACTGCATCAAAGGTTTCTTATATGACACATACAAATGTAATAGTTGTAAATTTGCCTTATAGGCATGATCTAGTTGATTTTCGTGTGTAAACAAAGAAGTGCTGAAAACGAATGAGAGTTTGAAGAGGTTGTGTACGCACTTTGGGAATGTAAGGCTCTTAGATGTTAGTACTATGCCAAGGGAATACCACATAAAGCATGGTATGCATTTAAATCATAATGATAAAGATTACATTTGTAACAAAGTAAGTGAAATGATAAAACGTAAGTAACCTGTCCTATTCCTTCCCTTATCTAGAAAGTAGGAATGAAAATGTGGTAATTTCCTTTTCAAATGTGGAAGAACTTTTTTTTTAGTTCACAGCCAGAAAAATTATGCAAAGGTCCATTAAATATTTATCATCATAATGTACAAGGGCATAGTACAAAGGTTGAATTATTAGAAGTGCTCTTGGATACGTTAAACAGTATAAACATTGTATGTCTTTCTAAACACTGGTTTGATAGCAACACAATAAAATTAGTGAATTTTGTTAAGTTAGCATCATTCTATTGTCGTTCGGAAAGGAAGCACGGTGGAGTCTATTTTTACAAATGATAATGTAAACTATACTGAGTTAGATATAAGTCAGTTCATCTGTGAAATGTATTTTGAAGCAACGGCCCTGAAACTAGAGGAGTCTAATGCTTACATAATATGTCTATATAGACCTTATGCTGGCGATATGTCTTTCTTCTTTAAAAAATTAGAATCCATGCTGAATCATTTATTTGTTAAGCCTCGAAATGTAATTATTTGTGGTGATGTAAATATTGATTGGTTAATTGACTCGAAGTATAAGTCTCAGATAGGTTTGCTGAACACATTTAATATGCATGCCGTTATAAATGAACCCACGCGATTTGGAAAAACAGCTTTAGATCAGTTCATAATTATGAAAAATTTGATTTTTCAGATCATGACTCTATATACGTACAATTACCATCGATAGATAAATTAGTTAAAAATAAAAACTATACAACCTTAAAGAGTTACTTTTCAGAGTCGAATATTCAATATATGTGTTATTTACTAAGTCAAAAAACATGGGACGAGATATATATAAATATAATCCCATGAACAAAAGTTTAAAGCTTTTATGGACACATTTTAAAATTATTTTAATATTGCTTTTCCCCTAAAAAACGCACTATTTCGAAACGCATTGATAAAAGTTGGATTACAAATAGAATTAGAAAATCCAGTACCAATTTGATAAGATTTAATAAGATCCTTGAATCTGGTAACTTTAAATCTGATGATTTAAAGAAATACATACAACTGTATAGGAAAACCTATAAGAAGGTCATAAGGGCAGCAAAATTAATCCAAAACAATAGCTTGGTTTTAAATGCCCGAAATAAGACTAAAGCAATGTGGCAAATAATCAATAAAACTCTTGGCACAAGCAGGCCTAAGAGTGTAGAATATCTTAAACTAAATGGTACAGTTATAAACAATCCACAGCAAATTGCATATATATATTTAACGATCATTTTGTGAATTCATCTGATCAAACTAATAACACTGATCTCTCAAAAATAATGCAGAAACTCCCAAATCAAGGAGAAATAAACACAAAGTCGATGTTTCTATATCCAGTTTCTGTAGATGAGTTAATAGGAATAATTAAATCCTTATGAAACAGCAGTTCGTCAGGTATGGATAAAGTTCCTTCTATTGTAATTAAAAATTGTGCGAAACATATCATACATCCACTTTGTTACCCTATAAATTTCTCGTTAGAAAACGGTATATTTCTCACACTACTTAAAAATACTAAGGCTCTTCCAACTTTTAAAAAGGGTGATGAAAATGTCATGACAAATTATCGACCTATCTCAGTGTTATCGATATTTTCAAAAATATTTGAGCCAGTCATGGCAAAACGTCTTACCAAATTTTAAATAAATCGTAATATTATCTCGACGTTTTAGCACGGATTTCAGAATAAAGGCGGATTTTCATGCCCGCGTTAGAACGGAAGCATCACATGTAGCGTATTCATCGTAAATTATTTTCGTTTTCATACATCCGTGCGTGTATTGCGCCAAATTACTACTCGCTAGCTAATGCGCATGCTTAAAATAGAAAGTTTGCGACTTTAGTTTGTGATAATGGATTCCCGAAGGAGAGCTATCGTTTTAGCTGGAATACATTTCAAAACGCCGCCGTCAGAAGTATGTTAGGAAAATGTGGTGGGTTTACCCCATCTTCCAGCTTCGACGAGAATACGGAATATACAGGAACCTTTTCTTTGAATTAAAATCCGATCCGGATAAATTTTATAAAACAAATAAAAATATTTATAAATCATACTAAAGCATGTTTCAAATTACATTGCTTTTATTTTATATAGGGATTGATAATTTGTACATATCAGTTATTGTATGAGCTATCTATTGTTCCCGGTAATACAACTAATTAATTACACAAATATAAAAGTACTAACCATCGATACCAATATTTTCAGCAATTTGATGGCATGTTTTTGTCCTTAACACTGAATCCTTGTATTTCGGATACTTAAGGTTGTCCAAATTTTGTTTTCTCTTACTTGTTCTACGAGCAGTTCTTCAAACGTTGTTCTTACCTCCGCTATGTTAGTCAGTGGATACAAAGCGCTACTTCCGTCAGAATTGAACAAATTTCTACTCTGACGCGAGTGTAGCGCGCCATCTCCGATGCGTGATTTCATTGGCTGTTTAGCACAATCGCTCGCAACTCACGGAGGTAAAGGACACATGAAAATCCGCCTTAAAAGTATTGATACCGCTTTATTTGATTTTCTTACAGATATTCTGAAATCATTCGATAATAAAAATTATGTTAAAGGTTTGTTCATCGATCTGTCAAAGGCATTTGACAAAATTGATCACACTATTATGCTAAATAAATTGCCTCAATATGGCATACGTGGCATTGCAAACCAGTGGTTTTCATCCTACCTAACAAATAGATGCTAAACGGTTCAAATTACAAAAGTTGAATCAAATCGATTCTGCACTTTCTTCTCAAAACAAACAAAAATTACCAGAGGTGCCCTCATGGCTCTATTTTAAGCCCTACTCTATTCATAATTTACATAAATGATCTGATAAAAAATGTACACCCCACAAAATGCATGTTATATGCTGATGACATAAATATAGTTATTACTGAAAGAGACCCAAATTTAGTATTGGTAAAGCCCGAAAAGGTTATAAGCAAAATAGTTACTTGGTTGAATGCAAATAACCTTCTCCTAAATACAGATAAAACAGTCGCAATAAACTTTCGTTTTCCAGGAAATAATCCATCCTTCCCTTCGCTAAACATTAATGGAAAACAAATTAAGTATTCTAATGCAACAAAATTACTTAGTGTTTACATCGATGATGATTTGTCTTGGCAAACCCATGTTAAAGCATTAAATAAAAAACTGACTCTTTATGTTTTGGGTTCTTTAGGTTACGAGATACAGTTTCACGAAATAGCTTATTATCGATATACTATGCAAAAGTTCAATCACTTCTCAGTTTTGGAATTATTTTTGGGGGTCAGCCGCATGCAGTCAGGAAACATTTCGGATACAAAAGAAAATACTACGAATAATATTCAGACTAAATAAAAGAACATCATGTAAACAAAAATTAAATATTGAATATGATTAACTATGTTACTGCATGGTACATCAAACGCCGGAAGAAATTAGCGTTGGACCAACCTAACGGCCCACGGTTTACGCTCCTTACGAGCAACAGCTATTGGGTCTAATATAGTGAAGTGTCACATGATCGTTTTTCTGAAGTTTGAATCGACAGAGATAATTAATCTATGTATGTGCCTACTCTATTTTTGTGAAGCGTGGGACGTAAAACTCAAAGATTCCATTTCATTTTTTTTTCTATTTTTGTGATTGTAATATATTCAAATATTTAAATTTGATTTCAGGCCCAAATTTCTACATGCTTAGATATTTGGTTTTCTAGCAATATTCTGCACATTTCAAGTTAGTGGCACTATTATCCCGCATGTGAAGGCTTTAGTCAGAAATATTCCATTAATCAATTATTTTCAAACGTAAAATTTATAAAATGGTCTTATGTCAATTTTGATGAATCAGTACGGTACCTCTTTCGACAAATTCCAAACCTGGTAGATTATTGTAGAATAGCTAATAATTCGCTGAGTTCACTACGTTTTGTTTTGCAAGAAGAAAGTAAGAACAATACTGTTTAGAAGTTGTATCGTTTAAGAACTGTAAAGAGTAGTTACTAGCCTTAGCTTGCTTTCAAGTTTTGTGTGTTTATAAGATTCCTGACAGGAGTAGTTTATTGGTGATATTCAAGGTCAAAACGTAATAGTGTCTGAAGAAAGGTAAAATTATTAGTTCGTTTCAATAAATTTGTCGTTTCAAGTTAGTTAAAGTTGGATTCTGCGCTTAAATACAGTTCTATTGATGCTAATACAGTTACCGTTTCTCCAGACATTCCTGACTGGGTATATACTATTCACTTCATTTCGTTTGCTTGTTTTGAAATAGTTCCGCTGGTGTCAGTTTGTTTCGCTAATGATTACACTAGGGTAGAAGTACCCGAATCAAGTGATGCCAAGTCATGATGGTTATTATTGCCACCTCGCGAACACTTTTGATATTTCGTGACTTCTTACATCACACTGAGTTAAAATATACAGGAATTGTTTAACAAATTCTTCATTACAATAACCACAAATTAAAAAAATCATTTAAAGTATTTGACGATTCCCACAGTACTTGGATACAAAACTGAGAAAGTTTTGTTGCATCCGTTAGTGCGCTCCAGTACCGAAATTGTGTTGTTCATCACGAGAAATTTCCTTTGGATCATTTCACACCAGGTGCTGACAATAAGGTAACGGTGGTTTAGCAAAAGGAACGTTGTTGTAAGCCACAAGGTGCATAAAAGATTGGGTCTCGCGCGAGGAGGATATTGTAAGGGTAGTGGTGAGTTGGAGGGGTAGGTGCCGAAGACACCAGGAGGACGTATACGTTTCGCTGTGATCAACCATATAAACTGTACCCACCTTTCCTTGCGATAGTGCAAAACTCTTCTTTCAATAGAACGTAACCGTGTGATTTGAATTGGCATCTCACGAAATCATACGGAACAGAGAAGAGGAAAATTTCAGATTCTTTGTTTTCAATGGTGTCCTTCACAAAATAATTCAGAATAAGACTAACTGGTTTTCGAAACAAGAAAATCTTTATCGCGAGTTGCTGTGTTTCGATCCAAGGGGGATTTCGGATTTAAAAGACGAACTACCCACAAATGCAATGAACAAAATCTGTTAGCCCCAGTGTAGGTAAAGGGAAACTTACCGAAAAACTAAAATTATTTGTAGAGGTTTGTTCCAAGACATCGCACAGAGATGCTGTGAGTGAATAGGAATAGTGAATAATTAAGTAGTGAGTATGAAGAGGAAACATGGTGACACGATATTGAACCAGAGTTGTAGGAAATGAACATAGAGAAAGCTCGCAAGTCTTGCCTCACCTATGCGTTGAAATTATATATGAATATCGCATGTATGCCTTATGTTCTGCATAGCTCTTTAAAGTGTACAAATTCCTCCATACGATCACTCTTACACAAGTAAGTTGTGAACGAGCGTTTTCCAAACTCATGAATATTACATCTAGATTAAGGGCGAATCTCGGTCAAGATAATCTTGAATCGTTTCTGTTAACGCAGTATGAAAGGAATATACTAAATAAAGTGAATAAATGTGTCACAATTAACAAACTCTGTCATATAGTGCAGAAATGAAAAGATTTCTGATAGGTAAGAATGTCCTTGTTTCTTGTTATGTAAACAGTTCAAAATGATAAATGTTAAAGGCAGAATATATATATATATATATATATATATATATATATATATATATATATATATCCCTTAACAGGAAATATGTGTCTGTCAGACACGTATGGTTTTTCTTTGTATTACATTGGCAACACTGATTCACTCAATGTATCGGTTTTCTCAGTACCTGCCTATTATTTAACATTGCACATACGTTTTTTTAAAAAAATATCGCTTTGTACATGTCCGTGTCCCACAGACACACATTTTTTGTAAGCGAAGAAAATAGCGTTTCCTGTTAAGGGATATATATATTGTATCAATAGTAATTAAGGTGTTTGAAACCAAAGTGAGCTCTCATAACTGCATTTTCGAGCTGTCAACAAGTACGAGTACAACTCAGAATGTCAGTTACCACAAAAAAGGTAAATTGCCAGATTTTTACATCACCTTTTGATGTGAGTTTATCTGCCACTGTTTCCAAAAGTATTAGTTTATCACAAATCATGAAAAACTACATATTTCATACTCGTTACTGATAGTTCGAAAGTGCGTTTAGTGCACTGCTATCAGACAGCTCAATTGAGGCCCCCATAATATAAGGGATCTAAGTTATACATGACTTTTCCAATAAGGTTTATTTATATTCTGAAAAGTAGACTTCGCAGCACAATATGCAAACTAGAAGAACCACATCGCAGTCCACTCGAGATCTACCAATGAATGAGTTTGCGTCGTGGTTCTCCTTACAATTTATATATTTCACTATGGAGAATCCATTTCTTGGGTATAAATGGGTTTATTCCAAAAGTCAGTTAGTGCCCTTGACTTCTAAGGTCCTCAGTTTATGTTTGATGTAGCTGGTTTATTGAGTGTAACGGAATAAAGTTATGTGGTTTTGAAACTTCTAATTTTGAGCACTTAAACGGTATACAACGATATTTTTATAATAGGACTTTATATGCTACAGTTGATCAGCCAGTTAAACATAAAATGCGAATGTGTAATAATGTTAGAGATAGTGCGCCCTCCTAATGACTTCAGGTCTGCGCCCCCCACAGCTTCTCATTCTCATCCTTGTAAAAATGAGAACACAATTGGTATTAGAAAAAAAACTAATCAAGGGGCATTTGATAACATCATATGGTAAAATATAAAATTAAATCAATTTCAGAACTTAGCTAATCGTAGCCAAGAATATGTCGGGAAAGAAAAACACAATGAAAATAAGAGAAAAGCAATACATTACTTCAGCACAAATTATAAATCTTTTAAAATGAAGACTGAGAAACTGTAATAAACAAGATTAACTTTTCTGGAAATAACCTAGGACAGGTAAATATCCCTTTCTTTTTGTTAATGACCGTTATAACATATGTGTGTGATTCCAGATGTGTTTGTGATTAGCTTGCCAACAAATCAAATGGAAAAGAGAAGAAACTAGAACAAAATGATGTTTGGAATAATGAAAAGAAAGCTAAGAGCAAACTTTTACATGATATCCCTGTTAATTTCCAGCAGTATCTTCTCGTTTAAATTCCATTCTAACTCGCACTTTATCCTATCCATTTTAAGACGATGCCAATGGGAATTAATCACGAAGGATTCGTCTAAACAATAACATCATTTTTAACTGAAGACAAAGAAAAAAGTAGTTTTCTGATTGACTTCCAGTTTTTTATTATTTTAATGTTTCTAAAGTATATGCTTTTAGAATAATTTTCAAATTGAAAACATAACGTACAATATAGAAAAAAACTAAGGAGAACAGCATTGAATTGAAATTTCAGAGACCATCCAACATTTAAAATGCATACTCGTAACCTGGTGTGTTATAACTAACCAAAAAAAGGGAGGCAAAGGAAATAGGCAATTACAAAGAAGAAAAAGGCATGTGAGAAATGCTGTAGATAAGACTGTAAGAAATCGACCAAAATAGGGGATATAACCATAAAAGGAAACAAAAGTATAAATTAAACCAATCCGTGTTTGAAGATGGAAATTCTTGCAACTGGTGATGCATAAGCTTAAACGAGAAACCCAATCCAGTATCCTACGTGCTTTGAGCCACCTGCAAATGCTAATCGAACAAATGTCAAGTATGCAATATTTTGTTGGTAAATTATGCATATATTGGGACCCTGTAATTTCAAAACTGACTTCGAAAACAATCTCACCTTTCCAATATTTTTCGCCAAATGATAATGCTATTTGCAATGTAAAATCTAACTGTAATTTTTAAGTGTTCACCTGTCAATTGCCTGATTTTATATGCAATAGCTCAGCGTCTTCATCTGCAAGTGCACAAAGTATGGACCAGTGCAAAATAGCAGTATGAGGTATGGTAAATGCTTCAAATACACGACAGTACTGCCAAGATGATAGAAAACTCATACCTTGACAGAATACAATGGAAAATAGTGTGAAAAATATATTAAATCGAAAAAAGGTGCACATTAAAGAAAGGGAAAGATACGTGGAAACATAAAATATATTCAAAATCTGATATATAACTATGAACTATTGGATCCATAACCTTCTCGTCCGTCTTAGTTCCTTGTACTATCATGCTCCTGCACTTTCGACTGGATCATAGAATATATTTCCCCGTGGAAGAAATCTAATAAAAATGGACAATAGTTTTACTTAAAGAAGTTTACATCTTTTCTCTCATAAAACCTTGGATTCATAGTCATCATTGTGCTTTCCTAATGTAATTTTGCATTCAAGAAAAATATGCCGCATAGAATATGCCACTAAGAACCTTTTGTTCGAAAGGCGGGATGTACTTAAATAATTTCGTATTTACAATTATATTTTTAATCTGGAGGGTAGAGGGCTAATTTATAAATAAATAAATAACACTTCGCTGGCACATTATGAGTACATATCAGTACCCCACAATCAAAAATTCAGTTAACATCGCTCTGAAATGAATTTAAATAATAATGATGATGTCAACCTACAGCAGTTCTATATAGAAGAACGGAAAGTCCTTTATAAAACACCCTTTTCAAACGTACTACGAGAATATTATCTGAGAAAATGCTGTTGCCCCTTAACAAAAATTGAGACTAATGCTGCTCAGAAATCAATTTGTAGTCATAATGAATATCTCAGTTTAAAGGAAATTCACAGAGAAGAAATTAACTTCGGGCACACTTTATTGTTATTAAAATTCTATATTGCCAAAAAGATACTTTGCGTAGTTATTTTGTATTAATAAATCTATTCTCAATCTATTATTCTAAAGCTGTTGTTAAGTGGAAAATACATAATCCTACGGGACTTGTACCCTGGGCTATTCTCATATCTATCTAAAATCTAAAGACAAAGTAACTAAATTTATTTCACTCATCTAGTAAGAAAGACCTGATCTCAGATTACATCTTCTACAATTAGAAGCAAAATAACTCCTAATAGCTGTTAATGCTCGAAACATGTTCTAAATAGAAACATGTTCAATGTACGCTTTGTTCAAGAAGTGATATATAATAAGATTATTTTACAAGTTTAGGTAAACATTATTATTATAATACTGTACAAACTTGTATTGTAAAATTATTTTATCACTAGTTTCAGGAAAAAAGAATGGTTACAAAAATATTTTGAAATCAAAAACTGATGAGAATAAATAGGAAGAGCAACGTTCTTCCGATTTCCATGTCTATTGCCGGTACAATTGCCATTCCTGATCATAATTATAATAATAATTATCATTATAAAAATTGAGCAATATAAATAAAAATGATCAACATCTATTGTGCAGAATGGATTCGATACTGATAACGGAACTACTTGATTATTTTCCCCACCCCTACTCTTACAAATATTCTGGAGCATTTCACATCTATAGTAATTTTCTCCATACTGTTAGTCATAAGTGTATGTTAACTTCCTGTTACAAACTAGTATACGAAGCGAGCTTCATCCTTCTAACATGATGACAGACAAAGAGAGCGAGAGAGGGAGAGAAAGGAGCAGACAGTAAATTTTTAACATCTTATTTAACACTTTCTTTTCCCCAGTTAAGGTAAACCAAATAATGATATATAGCCTAAAGTTTCTTCAAAATTATGATATCTTGAATAAACTACTGTGAAGTACACAAGCTCTACGGTGTGAATTTGTAAACAAGATCAACCAATATGTAAACATTAACTGGTCGAGATTTACTGTAAAATTTACAGGACAAATTCGTAATATTTTAAATAATACCGTAATGTGCAAGCTATGCATCGATTCACACACAAAGTAGCTAGTAACCATTGTAAGCGAAATGAAGTATCAAGATTCAATGTGCTATATCATGACACGGAGCTAGAAAAATGTTTGGGAGTGAAGGAATCCACATAGTTAAGAATTTTAAGTTCCTAATATATTGTGTTACTTTGGAACCAGGATTGGCCTTTCTTAAACTAGCTGTTTAAAAAAGGGATGGTATCGAGACGAGACTGTGTACAGTCTTGCTCTCGTCTCCGTTGCTAAATAGCGGTATCGGTCTCGAACTCGTCTCGAGTCAAAAAAAGAAGCCGTCTCGCTCTCGGGGGTCAAGTCTCGCTCTCATCTCGGTGTCGCCCCGAAAGCCTCGAAATAAATTATGAAAGTATTGTTATCGTGCAGTCTTTCGTTTCCGCTTCTTATTTTTGATTTCATTTTTAACTTAGAATTATAATATGATGTACCTCTTCATACCTAATTTGCTAGCGCTAATGCTTTCCGTGCGTGTGTTCCAGATTCAATCATCAGTGAGTATATCATACCTGGGATAAAACCCTAATACTAACCCATATTTCATTATCAGCAATAGACTTTCTCTTATATAGCCTCAGTACTGCCTATACAATTAAACTATATTGAATTAATTCCAGTACTATATAGTAGTTTATTTTCTTCCTTTGAATAAAAATTGTTCAATATCTCCTAACGTATAACTCAACACATAAAAGCATGAATGTATTTAATTGTATCGAAATTGAAATTTCACAAATTCTCATTTATTATCCAATGAATTCTGCTTTGACTGTCATTTTAAAAACAGAATGTAACGTTCATTATCTTAACAAATAGGATAAATTAGTACTAAAATATATTTTCTTTCAAATTGATCAAATGCTTTATTTCCGTTTTACATCTCCGTGTTTGATGGACACTTAATAACACGAAATTCCGAACCTTGTGGTGGGAGCTACGGCACTCATCTTTGCTATGTGTCGTCTCGGGTTGGATCACCAAACAAGTTAGATTCAAAGTTCGATGTTGGGCATAGTTCGCGTCTCATGTTAAGAATATTCTGTTTCTTATATAAGTTCATAAAGTCGTAATGTATTACATAAGCATACATGCAGTGCCGTTACATACATTACGCTTATTCCTGAGCTCACAACCATGCTATCTTTATTCAAGAAAACTAATCGTGCGTTCATTAAGCTGAAATTTTATATTTATTGAAAATTACTTGCGAAACATGGACATACATATTATGTACATTCGAGCTTTCTGTATCTATTTTCTCTTTCTCGCCAAAACAAGTGATTCTTCTTAACTTTCCAGTTTTCTTTTGTATTAATTTTCATAGTTTTGTTGCAACAAAGAATTGAAGAATATTTTTTTCGTTGTACAACTTTCGTTAAATTTTGGATCCATTTTTACTCTACCTTACCTAGTAAATTTATATATATATATATATATATATATATATATATATATATATATATATATATATATACCTAGATATATGTATATATGAACTTTAGAGGTAGACTATGCTAAATCAGTTTTTCGTCGAAATTGAGTTATGAATACTTCTGTAATGGAATATTTTCTTTCTAGTGGTGTAATAATGTGAGTCTGAAACCATCCTACTACTTTGTAACTACATAGTATAGTTTAAAAAACAGAACTATAGGTCTTACTTGAGGAAACGGTTTTCACTTCTAAAATTACGAAATTATGAATTGGTTTAGTTTACCTTCGAGATCCAGATATAAAATAACCATCGTTATTATCAACTACTATTAACCCACTGCTGGATGAAGGGCTTTCCAAGACTTCTCCACTATTATCCTACTGGGCAATTCGTTTCCAGGTTACTCTATAGAGCAGCGTTTCCCAACCTTCTTCAACTTGCGGCACACTACGGGTGTAACTTGAATTCTCGCGGCACACTCATAGATATTATTATTATTATTATTATTATTATTATTTGCAAATATAAAATACCATGGTATTTTTTTCTGTGATTACTGATCTCCTCACAGAGATGTAAGCTCGATTACTGGTTTTCCCCTATGCTAATTCATTGTGCTTATTTTTTATTCTAATTTTAAAATAGAAAACAATTGTAATGAAATACAGAACTCAGATTTTTAAAAATACGCTTTCTCTTTCGAAAACTGTATCCAATCTTTCACTAAGAACGAAGATCACTAAATAACGAACAAACAAACAAATGTCTTGTACTTTTAACTTTGCTATTTTAACCAAAACCAGTGCATATTATTGCAATCACACAGCTTGCGATGTGTCGAAGTCAAAACACAGCTGTTGAACAAAGTGTTATTCTGTCATTCACGTGCCAAAGAGTGTTCTACGAACGTTCACTCGACGCGTACCATACAAGTGTTTCCATTTCTCGGTGTTAGTATGACTCTCAATTGAAGCGTCACAAAGCAGCTAAACGTGGAAATGTGTACAAGCCGAAATACTGTCTGCTACACAGTATAATAGATGTAGAATAATATATTATAATTACAGTAATTTTTACCATGATAGAAATTAATAGTAAGGTGAAATACAAAAATGTACATATTTTTTCCTATGTCATCCGATATGGTTGCTATAGAATTAATAATTTTGTTTCGATTTCCTCGCGGCACACCAGAGGTCCATTAGCGGCACACCGGTTGGGAAACGCTGCTATAGAGGCAAGGGCGCCGACTTCCCAAAATTTATGTGGGCACGTATGAATAGCGGGATGTGTTACCTTGTAAATTTTCAGGGAACTCACGATATTTTATTTATTTATTTTTAGTGGAAACCTTTATATGAACACTGTCATAAAGGGCTCTGCTGTCATAAGTAAAATATAACGGTACTATAAGATAAGTTGGGGCTGCTCTATCTCAGTCGGTAATACGGCTGACTTAAACATACGAGAAACGGGTTCAAGCACTTGTCGGAATTAAAAATCTTTTGAGTGCGCCGCACCCACAAGATTATCTGTGTGGGTGCCGGTGCCCCAGAGCATCCACGTAGCCGGCGCGCATGCCCAGAGGTACTACATTTCATCACACCTTCTTGTAGGCGGAAGTTTCCGAGGCTGTTTTGTCTAGTGGTATGCAGTATAGAATTGTTTTCGTCCATCGATCATAATTTCTTCTCGCAATATGTCCAACACATCTTCCAGCCGATGTTAAAATTATCTCATTAGTACCAGTCATTAGTTGGCAAAAATATCATTTCTATATTTTTGGGTTACAAATATCTTAAATTCGCTACTTTTGGAGCACACACACGCTACTTTTTGATCGTCGGATCTGGCAACGCTGACTCACTTATTTAAATCAATAGAATATGAGGACCCCCATTTGGTATAGCGACTAGCACGCTTGACTTCGGTTCGCGTGGTCTCTAGTTCGATTTCCCTTGGGGGTGCAATATTTTTGGGTTACAAATAGTTTAAATCCGCTACTTCTGGAGCACACACACGCTACTTTTTGATCGTCCGATCTGGCAACGCTGAATCAATGATTTAAATCAACAGAATGTGAGGACCCCCATTTAGTATAGCGGCTAGCACGCTTGACTTCGGTTCGCGTGGTCTCTAGTTCGATTCCCGTTGGGGGTGCAGTTGAACGACCTAAATGGTTCGGATTCCACTATAATCAGTATTTCCACGTCTCCTTTAGCTGTCCTAGCATAACCGTTGGACGTTACACTAAAACAAACGAAACCAAAAATCAACACAATGTGTATTACTAATTGGAAATCTTTGAATAATTGCATACAGCTATATGGTACGGATCGAGTTTGAGGTGAACGGTGATCAAACTAAAGCAAGTGAAATGAAATTAGGGTGTAATTAGAACTCTTAATTAAGCACGGTTTTAATCTGAAGTGAACATCGCCCTAAGGATTTCGAGGTACAACTAATGTTAGTGAAATTTTCTCAGTTATCTTTAATTTCAATTACAATTTGCAATTACATGTATTGCTCGAACGAAAACTTCGACACGAACATTATAAGTAGCCCAAATACAATGAAAACCGCCGTGTTTTGAAAACATTCTTTCACCATAAAACAAATTACGCGTAATTTTAATTTTTTTACAGTTTAGCTACGTTATTTGCCCTATATTTAGATTAATACCTAGCAATTTATTTAAGTGGGCAATAGTGCTTAAAATAATGTAACTGAGACTTGTAATTAAAAGCACCAAAAACGATGTTGTAATGCCACAGAAGCAAAGGAAAGCAACAATCATTATAAAAGTTAAACACAAATACGTCATTTTAAGCAGCGTAACAATCACTACCCATCTTTTGTATATCTGAAACGTATTGAAATAACGATTGTTGTAATTGGCATTATGATCATTTAAGACTTTCGCAAGCATCTACATGATGAAATGTGATATGTCAGCACGTTTTCGAAGTTTCTAGGAAAAGTTAAATTTGACATTTCTTTTAAGTTTGTTTCTTCCTTCATTCAAAATACATCATACCATGATCATTGTATTTGACGATAAGATACAATTATGAGCATTCCACCGCCCATGCCATTTGAGTTATTAGAGATCTCCAAAATGTTGTTAGTGATACTGTATTATCCTTTGTTACACAGAATAAATGTCAGTGGTATTGTGATGTTATTTCGTATCTACATTAGAAATATGTAAAATTTTACATAGTGCAATTTGAGAAAATAACTTTAGGCTATGTTAGTAATACTAGTTGTTTATCTAGTAGTATTGCAGAGTATCTAGAAAAATTTCCCCTTCAATATTTCACACAATTTTGTACAAAATTTCAGCATCCTATATATATGTAAATATTGCGGATCCAAAGAGAGGGCTATAGGGATTATAGTCCACTTGACACTCTGGTATACACTGCGTACACTGGATAATATGGGCTTCAATTCTACTTTCTTTACACTGGATAAAGCGGCAAACTCTGGTTAAGCCTTTCCCTACTTCATGACCTGGATCCGCAGTTGTGTATGTATATATACACACACAGGATGTATATATATACAGGGAGTTTCAAAACAACACCGACAACGTTTGGGAGGTGATTCTTGACACCAAAATAAGACAAAAAGTATAGACCAACTTGGATGCACAAATGCATCCTTTCGGAGTTATAGGTTGCCGAAAACATAAAAAAGTGAACTTTAAAAGCCCATAGCTCCAAAACTATGGGACCTACACTTATTAGGAACTAGTATGTGCCCTATCCAAATATCCAAGTGCCAGAATCTTGCGGTACTTCCGCAGCAGTTTTTATGAAGGTAGTTGGTGAGTACTTCCAATTAAACTCCCTCTATAAAAATTCTTACGTGAGCACCTTAAGATTCTGAAACATTTATTTTTTTGGGAAGGGCATATAATAGTTCCTAAGTGAAATCTTGACCCGACTACGGTATGTCTCATAATTTTGGAACTATGGACATTTAGATTTCACTTTTCATGTTTCCAGCAGCCTATAACTCCGAAACGAAGCATTTAGGCTCATGCTCGTCTATACTTTTGTCTTATATTAGTGTCAGGAATCACCTTCTAAACGTGCCGGTGTTGTTTTGTATAAGAGAGGGAGAATGTTACATATATCAGCAGTGGATTTTCTTTTGAGAGAGGCTTGAGGAACCAGTAAGAAACATTTGAGTCGTACGTGCAATGCGAAAAAATGATCACAAATATATCTCGGCAGAGGTTTGACTAGTGATTGGTAAATTCCCGGAAAGATATTTTTCGGGAATATTCCCTGGGAAGATTCCCAAAATAGGAATTTATCCGGGAATTTATGTTCAATCACAAAAGAAAATTGCATTCTATTACTATATTATGATTTCAAAGTTGAATTAATTTTTATATCACAGCATGTTATTACTGTTGTTCACAGAGGATTCTTTAAAATGTATATTCTGAACGGTACTATGTTATTTTATTAACATTTTATTATATTTAGAGAGTACGCATAAATATATATTTATTTATAATATGTTCTATCAATTAAATAAGTGTGAAAAAATTATATAGTAACAGTTTAAATTTATATATAAGTGGATTTGCTCAACTTGACTCTATTACTGATATTATGAACACATTAAATTTATAAATGTTATAAAGCAATTAGATTGGGTAAATGCTAGAAGATACATGTCTCACCAATTTATCAGCATTTGCGCATACATATTTATGTTCACAAAATTAGCAAGATACTTACTTATGTTTATATTTTAGCACATAACATTGCCATACACGACCTTTCATTCTACCTATTTCTCGCAATTCCATACATTAATTCACATGTAAAAGAAGTCCGAGTACCTCTTCAGAAATTCGAGTGAGAGAGAGGAGACAGACCGACGTCTATTACTAATAGTGGTTCAGGGTTTATTAATAGTACATCATCTCTATTCCTACATAATTCTAAATTGCTTTACAAAATGGTTCCTTTTCATCATTTTTAAATTAGTACTTTGCTAATTTTGGCTGTTCTTTAGCATTGGGGGCCAGCTTTTGCACCTACTTTTTCGTGATATTCTATTCCGATGCGGTTGTTTTATGATTTCACACGTTAAATTACGTTTCCGACATTAAATTCAGACTGCATTGCAGAGCGAGCGTTAGCAAATGAAGGCGGGTTAGAGTCCAGCATGCACGTTGTCTTCTATATTCGTTACCAACAATTTACTTTCTTTTCTCTTATAAATCACTTCCACTTACCTTTCCGTTATGTATAAATCCCCTACTGCCCTAAAAAAATGTGTTCGACACTTTCTTGACTACTTGAACATCACAAATCATCCTACGTTTGCCTTTTTTGGCTCCCAATACTAAACAATTACCTTACTTTTTAGTGCAAAGGGAAATGGAACTTAACAAATCATATTATTAGTTATATAAAGTACTGTCAAATAATTTTGAATTTTTTAACCTCCAAACTCTTTAAAACCTGGAAGTAACTCATAATATATTAAAATAAAGTAATTAGTCATATAGTTCTTATAATTTGGAAGATAAAGTAAAGAAACGGAAATAAATTCCTTCCCGGGAATTTATAGGCCAGGGTAAAAACCCGGGAATATTCCCATTTTTTAAATTCCTTCCCACCGGGAATATTCCCACTGCCCATCACTAGGTTTGACCCGATATCCATCCCTAAAAACGCCACTGTATATCACTTAACCGTTCCCATATTATCTAACATAGCAACAAGTTTTGAGTAAAGGTAATTTTAATAGCTATCAATATCATTATTCGAGACAAGATAGAGTCTGTCCTAAGTCTCGTCTCGATTTATAGAGGTCTGTCACGGTCTCGTCTCGGTGTGTAAAATCCGTCCTGTTCTCGTCTTGGTATATAAAAGTCCGTCTCGGTCTCGGTACCATCCTTAGCTTAAAAAACTAGTTTAAACAAAAAAACGAAAAATGTTTCTAAAAATGTATGTGTTCGTAATAGTGATAGGCAGTGGGAATATTACCGGTGAAAAGGAATCTAAAAAATGGGAATATTCCCAGCTTTTTTCCCTGACCTATAAACTCCCAGGAAGGAATTTATTTCCATTTCTTTACTTTATCTTCAAAATTATAAGAACAATTGGATTAATTGCTTTATTTTCATTTATTATAATTTACTTCTAGGTTTTCAAGAAATTTGGAGGTTTTCAAAAAATTTAAATTCTTTAACTCTGCATTATACAGCTATTAACACGATTTTATAGGTTCAATTTCCATTTGCACTAAAAAATAAGGTAATTATTTAGTATTGGAGGGCCAAAACTAGCAAACAGTAGTATGATATACGCAAGAAATGCGTTGATAGTGATATTCAAGTAATCAAGAAAGCATCGAACACAATTTATTTTTTAGGGCAGTAGGGGATTTGTACAAACCGTAGAGGTAAGTGGAAGTGATTTATGTGAGAAAAGAAAGTGAATTGTTAGTAACGAAGATATAAAACAACGTTCCATGCGGAGTTCTAACCCGCCTTCACTAGCTAACGCTCACTCTGCAATGCTGTATTGTAATTTAACGTACGAAACCATAATAAACGTGATCGGAATAGAATATCGCAAAAAAAAAAAGTAGGTGCAAAAGCTGCCCCCCAATCATAAACAATAGCCAAAAGTAGCAAAGTACTAATTTACAAATGATGAAAAGGAACCATTTCGTAAAGCAGTGTAGAATTATGCTGAAATAGAGATGAAGTACTATTAATAAACTCTGAACCACCGTTAGTAATATACGTCGATCGGTCTCCTCTCTCTGAATTGAATTTCTGAAGAGGTACTCGGATTTCTCTTAGGTATGAACTAACGCATGAAATTTCGAGAAATGTGCAGGAAGAAAGGTCGTGTGTAACAATGTTACATGCAAAATTATAAAGATAAGAAAGTATCTTGCAAATATTGTGAACATACATATTAATGCGCAAATGTTCACAAAATTGTTTATAACATTTAAAAATTTAATATGTTTATAATGTCAGTAGTAGAGTGAAGTTTAGAAGAGACACTTACATGTAAATTTAAACTTTTTAGTGGTTTAGAAGTATGTGGACTTAATACAGAGATTTATTTGTAGCCAGGGAAGCCTGGGAATTTCCCCCTTTCTAAGTTTTGGTTTCCCTGTCTCTAGGTTTAATTCTATCTTCCCAGCCTGGGAAGATATTTTCCACCCTTTTTAGGCTATACAATCTGTTTTAAAGTACAATAATTAAACTCCATATTTCAGTAACAATTCTTTATTTTTTGTATGTTGATTGTCGCGAGCTATGCTGGCCTTGTTTATAGAATTGTTTCCCGAAGAAAAATATTGCAGCCGATTCCACTGATTATCATACTTCATCTGCGTAGCAGTGTAATAATAATAATAATAATAATAATAATAATAATAATAATAATAATAATAATAGAACATTTTCAGTTATTAGTGAGCAGTCACTGCAGATGTGAATTGGTAGTTTTTTCGTTGACAAGCACCTTAAAAAGAACATAAGGAAATGGATATTAGACTATATTTTAATAAAGGAAAAGATCCTGACGATTAAAAGGCAAGTAATTCCGGTACACAAAGTAAGAAAGTAAAAGGCTTTCGTGTTAATTGTGAATGAAATTCGTGTTAAAAAGACAACTGTGATATTTAGAACTGCCTATGTTATTGCGCAAAATCATCTGTCGTTTACCGTGCATCTTATTAAATAGTATGAAATAAATGGAATGAACCTCGAACAAGTTATCTACTCTGATGTTACGTGTTCAAATATTATTGACTTTGTAGCTACAGAAACGAACGAAAAATGACCCAGTATTTTGCGAATTCCTTCTATAATATTTACTAAAGTTTTTGATGTACGGTGGTTAGGCTCTTCATACCGTTCAGTAGAAGCATTGCAGAAGTCATACCCTGCGCTAGTGGAACACTTTCGAGAAGCTTCTTCAAATTTGCAGAGAAGCTTTCAGCATCCTGCAGTATTTTCAGATCTGTCCGTGAAACTTATTAAGTGGAATTTTGTTTATGAAATGTCCATGACCCGAGATGCGCTGCAACCTCTACATATCCTTAGCCTGTTTCTACAAGAAAGGTCTGCATCCCTTGTACAGGTAATAAGCAAAATTTAAAAACTGTTAATGTTCTGGAAGCGTTGAAAGAAAAAGGGGCATGTGCGTGGAACAATTACGTGAGTTCGAAGAAACTGGTCAGTTTTGTGGAGTCTCACTGGCAAAACCCTTAGACAATTCTCTTGAGAAGCACCAGAAAATAAGATTGCAAGGGTCTAGCAGATAACATACGCTCGAAACGTTCAGTGGGGCCGAGGTTTTGCTACAATCTAATTGGCGAGAATTGTCTACAAGAAAGCTAAACGGCGACAAAGAAGTAATGCAAATTTCAAAAATAAAATAAAATAAAAATCAAAGAATTAAAACTTTCCTCTGATGATTCAGCCAAAATTCTGCAGGAATTTCGAGAGCATAAGATGAAACCTAATATTGGCCCAAAATCTTAAAATCTTAACATGGAAATCAGTGTTCTTCCAGTTTCTTCTGCAGAGTGTGAGAGAGGCTTTTCCAGCTTAAACTTCCAACATACTGATACTAGAAACAATTTATCTGTAAAAACCATCGAATTTATTATTTTCATAAACGTAAATGGACCAGATATTACCTCGTTCAATGCAGAAAAGTATGCCATCAGCTGGATAAAAATTGACATCATGACATCATGCTACTACCAACAAACCAACTGGGAAAAAGACGGTACTCGATGTAAAATAACCTCGTATTGCTAAAGTGAGGTACGGTATGAAAGTATTGTTAATTTCTAAAGACAGTGTTAGATAACGTACTGTAAATCATGCTTCAGCTTAACCCTGTCTTTGTTCAATTCTGGATTCATTTTAATGCCAGTATGTTTTGTTGGCTAAAAGTTTACTTTTAGCAGAACATTGATAGATGCACCCACCTTTGAATCTAATTTTATTAAGTACAAGGAGCAAAATGGTACTAAAACTTACTTATAATGAGGAATGACATTTAGTAGCGTCTTTCCCCTTCTATTTAATAAAATTAGGCTCAAGTATATGTGCACCTATCACTTTTCTGCTCAAAGTAAACTCTTACCTTATGTTGTATTTATTGTTCGGGTGGGGAATTTGGTCTTTAAAGACCAAATTAGAACAGCCTAAAGAATTACTTGCCAAGGCAAAACCCTTTTACGTAGGAGTGTGACACTTGTTGTGTCAAGGTGTGCAAATTGCAATACAACTATAGGGCTTTCACTGGATGCTCTACACTTGTTCTCAGCAGTAGGACAAAAAGTAGTAAGGTAACTAACGTATGCAATCTAATCTAACTAACCAAATCTTATCTAACGTACCTATCCGTATTTATCATAAAAAATGTATTTGTTTTTAAAAAAAAAGTTTTAAAAATGATGAACTTGTGGGTCTCTTATCAAACCAGTACCATAATTTCAAAGTAGGTAGGTTTAAAAATAACGCAGTCCCAACCCCACTAAAGTTGTTCTGTTATACGGAACACAATCTTGCATAAATATTCCCCATTCCTACAAAATTCACAAATAAATCACTGACTTAATATACCATTTTTGAAACATATTTACTTTCATACGACATATTGTAAATAAATATCCATTTATGCGTACTCTCTAAATAGAATAGTAATAAAATAACATAATATCTTTCAGAATATACATTTTAAAGATTCCTCTGGGGACAACAATAATAACGTACTGTGATATAAAAACGAATTTTTCTTTGAAATCATAATATAGTAATAGAATGCAATATTCCTTGTGATTGTACATAAGTTCCCGGAAAATTTCCATTTTTGGGAATCTTCCCGGGAATTTACCCATCCCTAGTTCTAGAAATCTTCATGAAGACACATTTCTGGGTTATCACGTTTCACTCCCGTATATGGTTCGTAGTGTAATTAGAACTTAATTTCTCATTCATTACTCAAAGAGATTAATCTACAAAAGCAACTTCTTTTTTTATAAGTTTATGAATGTTTCTTTTATGATTTTTTTAATAATTTATTGTTGTTATGCAATAGCAACCAAAGAAAATTCTAAATGTTGTATCGTTTTAATAATGTTTACTTTTGATAAAGTACATCGAAATACCTACCTTTTTGGGGGGGGGGAGGAATACAAACCCTTCGAGAGGAATTTCTTGAAATCATAAGTATCTTTGGTATCTATTTATGTATAAATGCGTCACAGCCAAAGTGGACTCAATTCACTTTTATCACTGATATTCAAATTAGGTTGTTGTATTTTTTAAGTTGGACTAATATGACGTAGTGAACTAACTTGGACTAAATTAGTTCTTCTGTACTATGCAGTACTTTGAAACTGTCCATATGTAACTCTGTATAATGTTTCACGTGTCCTATTGCTTATCTTTTTGTCCTTCTGAAATGACCCTTGACAATTATATTAGCAAGTATGTAAAAATCAGAACAAAGTATTATTGTGGGCGTCCTTTGTGAGAAGTCGGCAGGCTTATCACAATTTTACTAATTAGTTCCAGTTCCGACATCTAATGGAATACAATTTCTCTCGAATGTAACCCGAGAAGCGGTTTGGATTCCGCTTTAAGCTCATGTGACCCCTTCCAGCATAACCCGGTTGTTGCATAATAACACCAAACCGAAACAAACATTTCTGTCCATATGTGATACAAATACTTAAAACAAATTATTTAAACCAAAAACCTTGGTTTAAACGAAAAACAAAAAGAGATTTAAACGAAACAAATTAGTTTTTGTTGTTTTTCAATAAAGCAATGCAAGCAATGAAAGCATTTCAGGATGTTACCTAAAAAATATTTATGAACGTACAAATACATAGTCAACACGTAAAATATGTAGGTTTACGCTATATACAGTGTTTTGCGCTATCCTTGTTTACGTATAGTCCTATATTTAACTTCGGTGACCGCTTTATTCTATCCGGCGCATCCCTTTGCTTCCAGTTGTAAGCGTGTGTTCTCCCTCATTCCCATTCCATTTTAAATTCCCCAGTTAGTCCTATCTGAAATAGAATAAGGCTCTATACACTATACGTTGACGCAGACCTTATATAATGGTCCTGTGTGTTTCAACGTGTTTGCAACGCTTCGCAGTAGTGACTTGCATTATGTGATCAGAACACAATAAGTGGTGAAGGGGAGTAATTCCTCAAAAACTAGTTCGTTAAGAGCAAATGTCATCGACGTTTATTTTTATTGTTTTGATATTTTAACTACATTATTTTAAACGGCAAATAACTATAAAACCTGTCAGTGTGTATATTGCTTCCAAATGAATGTTTTCCAAAAATATTTTAATATTACTCTTTATCGCGAACCGGCATAGGAATATGAACATTGTGCATTGAAGGCAGGAAAGAAGGCATTCTGGTACGCATCATGGACTCGATGAACTGCAAGCAAAACTGAACGCAATGAAATCTATAATGAAAATTGAAATCTTACGTAGTTCCACGAAGTTAAGAGTATAAACAAGTTCTAGAAAGTGGATATAGCTTCGAGAAACAAATGGTTAAGCGAAGATAAGTGAATAAGTGTTACATTTATGCAAATTAACTGAAGTGATATGAATGCACGCCGCAAAAACCTGTTCTCTTCATTTATGTTTGATACGAAAATTTAATCCTTGCATTTGATAACATTAATATTCATCATTAGAAGTTCTAAGTAATCCGAAAGAACAACACCACACGACGTATCATGAGTTTATTGAATGTATATTGATTTCACCATAAATTTCATAATGGAATATGCAAGCCAAGACACCTAGGATGGAGCCTTCAATTCTTCGTCTAAATAAGAAGCTGAAATTGGATTCCCTTTTAATGCAATAACACCACATTTCCCTTGAAATCCCCCACAATTAAAGTGGAGTACAGTGAAGTGCTTTATGAATCAACTTGTGCTAAGTGGTCTCGTAGTCCCAAGCTAAAGCTGTGAATAATAATACCATGTCATTTTAAGTTAACCCGTAGTTCTTTCTTTTATTTTTTTGGTGCACAATAAAAATGGGCTAAAAGATACTAAATATATCGAAACAGGTTTATTAAAATTTATATTGATAAAACGTGCACGTAAGTATATGTGAAGTGTACAATAATTTTGTTTGAGTGAAATTTATTAATGTACTTGTTTTCTTTTCAGTTCTTTTTTCCAAGTTTCTCACACGAATCACTACAGAAACGGTCAGAATTAAGTACCGGTATTTATACACAATCTGTAGATATGAAGTGGGGGTATCAAGGATGGTGGGTACGCGCGAGTGCTACCTTGGTTCGAATCCATTTTGATTTTGATCTAATTCAGACTCCACCACGATTTCCAACCGCCATTATACGGAGGGTGGAGTATTTGATTGTTCTAACCACTGAGTCCACTGTTTATATCCAAAATTAATAACGCGAACATGAGAACCGAACCCTACGGTGTTACAAGAATGGCGCCTGAACAGGGACGGGATTCCTGCCCCGTTAAAGCGAAAGTAGTGATTCATGTTTAGAAACGTAATAGTAAAGGATAAATCTGACTCGTGTTTAGAATTCTTTTAGGCATACAAAATGGATGAAATTAATGTTAAGTTACTCTTGGATGCAATTAATGCAAATAAAGCTGAAAAGGAAATTTTGCACGAATCATTAGAAAGTAAAATAGGAAAAATTAATGAATCGTTAGAAAGCAAAATAGAAAAAGTTAGTGAACAAACTAATTATGTACGCGAATCCTTAGAAAGCAAAATAGTGGAAGTTTCTGAAGCAACAAAAAAGCAGATTGACGATAAACTTGACGTGCAATTTGAAATAATAAGAAAAGAATGTGTGCGGAGATATGAACAAATATCTAAGGAAATAGACGAGAAATGCGAGAAGGTAAATGATAAATGTGAAAAAATATGGGGGAAAACTGTTCAGAACTGTCAAGAACTTAAAAATATTACGGTCGATTTGGATAAATGTGAAGAAAAGGCGGACCGAGCAATTAAAAAAATTGAATCGATCGAGGAGTCTGTAAATAATATTGAAAGTAATTTAGAAAATAAAGAAAAGACGTTAGTAATATTGAGTGACACGACTCAGAGAGAAATGTTGCAATATTGCAACGTAGTGTCGATAGTTTGTCACAGAATACAATTCCTCAAGGTATCGATGTAATAAATATGAATCAAAACATTGTTTAATAAGTGATAGGTTGTCAGGCTTGGAAATAAAAGTAGATGAAACTCAAACGAAGTTAACTTCATTAGCTGAGAGTGCTAACAGAGAGAGGAGCGAACGTAATTTGCGTAATTTAAGTGCATCGAGTGATGATAGGAGTAGCCATGAGTCAAAATATAGCAAAAAGAAACTAGTAGTTTCAACCAAGCAGATTCTAGTTCCTCGGCAGCAAGTGAGATAACAGAATTAAAGAAACGAGTTAAAGTAAGAAAATCAGACTGGGGTGATGTGAAAAATGCTAAACGACGAATATTACGTCGTGGTGACATTGAAATGTTTCCAAAGCTTTCAGGTTTAGAAGATGATGAGTCACCAACTTCGCTTTTAAAGCAGTTCAAGCTTGCGGCGCACGCTGTAGATTTACCTAAATCTCAATATTTAGATGTATTAGGATTTGTTTATACCGGTAATGCTCGTGAGTGGTGCAAATCAAAATTAGGTACATTTCGTTCATTTGGGATCTTTACCGAAGAATTCAAAGCTCAATTTGCTTCCGAACAAGTTATTACAAGTAAATTATCGGTATTCCAATCTCAAGCGTCCAATCAAAAAACTGACGATACCGTTACCGATTTCGTTTACAAAAGATGCAACAAGATACGTGGTTCGTCTGGTATACCGGAAACTTTTAATGTGAATACGATTAAACAGCTGATACCTATTTCTTACCGACGAGAGTTGGCATTGTTCCCAAATTTAAATTTCAATTCACTTTTAACTGCTATACAAAATCTTGAAGCGCTGTATTACGATAGCAGAAATATTAATGCAAGGAACAATTTTCATGGTAGAACTGTATGTGTTAGGTAGATGAAGTGCAGGGCAATTATGAGAAGTCCAACAAAAAAGGAAATTATGGTAATGAAAACCGTGAATATTCAACTAAAGGGAAGTTTAAAGGACATAAAAGGAAGGGAAATCCGAACACGAAAAAGTATTGTTGGAATAAAGGTAAGAATAGGCATGCTGGAAATAATGATCGCAATGAAGGCCAAGGTAAGAATCGTAATAACTATGAAGACGATCATGATAATGAAACCTCGAATCAGAATGAAAAAGGTAATTTTGTAAACAGTAACTAAGATGAAGGTATGAACCGAACACAGTCAATGCTTACATATGCTCAATCTGCACCGCAATTTCCATATTATAGCCCAAGAGTTATGTTCCCACAAAGTAAAGATCAGAATTTAAACTAACGTTATTCTCCAACGCGAGTGCGGTTGCCAGAGTTGGTAATGTAAATGGTAATTTTGGTACCGAAAGTTAAATGCACTCAAAAATGATTCGCAATGCGAGCTTGTTGTGATTGGAAAAATGTAGTTAATGTCGTAAGCTGGGATATCAATTTATCTGATAGTAGCGATGAAGAACAAATGTTTAATAGTCAATGTAGGTCAGCTGAAATGAAGGTACAGGTTTTAAATCAACCAGTAGTAGCCTTGTGTGACTGCAGCATCCGTTAGTGTTTTGTCTTTAGAGGCATGGAAACGAGTAGCATCAATAATTTCCCATCCTCACTTGGGACCACCTCCACATATTCTGTTGGTGGATTTTTCAGGTAAGAAAAAGAAACAGATGCAAGGTGAAACGGTGTTCCGTATTAAAATAGAGAAAGCTTGTTTTGACGTACGTGTGCTAGTTGTCTCCGACTTAAATGCTGAATGTATATTGGGTAGAAATTTCCTTACTCAATCCAAGGCGAAGTTTGATTTTGGTAATAGTTCTATTACGGTTGAAAAAGAAGGGGAAATCCTTAACGTACCTATGCTAGGTGGTAAAGTTGACAATGTCAAAGTTACAAACATTTTAACTAAAGGTCAAGTACAGGAAAAGGTAAACTTTATTTCTCAAGCTGCTAATGAAGCTAATGTGAATGTTATTAGCGACAGTGATGATGAAACGGGATTTTTATTTGAGATTGAAAAAGTAAATGTAAAATGTTCCATAGTAAATAATTTGGTAAGTGAAAGGTGTAAATTAGAAAAAGAATGGGTTAATCATGTTGTTCTTTCTGACCAAGATTATGATAAAATTCGAAATTCTTGTAGTAATAATAAAGAAATGAAAGTGTTAAATTTAGAAATTGCCAATGAAGATAAATTTTTGTTTGATTATTATTCACAATAGATTCCAGAGATTGATTGTGAGATCGAAAAATCGCATTGTAAATCGTTAGAGTTGCAGTATGAAATACAACTGATAGTCAAAAAGAAAGTAAATTTGTTTCAATTTCAGAAATACGGGAAAAAGTTAAGGAAGCACAATTGTATGGTTTTGAGAAGGAAAAATTGTTCAAATTGTTGTTGAAACATAGGAAAATTTTTAAAAATATTCCCGGACGTTGTAATAAATTTGAGTATGCTATTGCAGTAGATACTTATTAACCGTTAGTCAATAGGCAATATACGTTACCATATAAATTCAAAGAACATATTGATTCACAAATTGATGAGTGGTTGCGATGCGGTGTAATAGAACCTTGTGTATCAATTCATTCATGCCCAATTTTCTGCGTGAAAAAGAAAAATACTCGTAAAATGCGTGTAGTAGTAGATTTAACGGTTTTAAATTCCCATGTAAAAATAAAGCATTTGAAGGTGAACAAGATAGATGACTTGTTGTTAAAGTTTCAGAGTGCAAAGTATGTATCAAATATTGATTTAATAGGAAGCTATACACAAGTCCCAATTTCTAAAAATTGTAGAGATTACACAGCATTCTCGTGGAATAAAAAGATGTATAGATTTACATCTATCCCTTTCGGATATGCAAATGGAGGTGTAGGATTAATGGCTTGTCTTTTGGTTGTGTTAGGTCATGCATTATTTGATAAATTAGTCACGTATATTGATCATATTTCAGGACCGACTTTTTCTTTTGATGAACAGTTAGAAATTTGGAATTTGTTGTTTACGAAATTAGAAGCAGCTAACATTACTGTAAATTTAAAAAAATCTTCATTTTGCAATACGAGTTTTCAATTTCTTGGTTTCGAAGTCACACCTGAAGGCGTGAAAAAGGATCCATTATACGTCGAAACAATTCGAACATTACCACGTCCCACAAATGTAAAGGAACTAAAGCGAGTATTAGGTTTGTTTGAGTGGTGTTCCAAATTTGTATATCATTTCGCTCATCTAACCAATCCGTTGTTTGAACTCTTGAAAAAGAATAAAAAGTGGATTTGGACTGATGAGTGCGAGAAAAGTTTTGTTAAGTTAAAAGAATCATTAGCAGAAGAAGTGTTGTTAAATCATCCGTTGTTAGATCATGAGTTTTGTTTAGTGACTGATAGCTCGTTAGTAGCAGTTGGAAGTATATAATTTCAAGAAGTCAATGGTGAAAAACACATACTTGGTTTTTATAGTAAGACTTTGAACAGTGCACATCGAAATTTCACTATCACCGAATTAAAGGAGTATGCTATTGTAACAGCAATACGTAAATGGGGACATTTGTTATATGGCCACCACGTAAAGGTTTACACAGACCATAACTCATTAGTGTTTTTAAATAAAATTCGCCATTGAAACTCTCGTTTGTCTCGGTGGAGTCTTTAACTACAGGGATTTGATTTAGAAATAAAGCATATTTCGGGGAATGAGAATGTTGCCGATGATGCATTGTCAAGAATACTTTTGGCCCCTCCTAGTGAAATTTTGGACATAAACAATTTAGAAGTTCTCCCTTCATTTTTCAGAAATCTCACACTAGGAGAGTTGACTAAAAAACAAAAGGAACATCCTGAATACGATAAAATTATTAAATTTTTAGAGAAACCGAACGATCCTTACAGTAATATGCAAAATAGAAACGTAGAAAAATTCTATAAACTGGAAAACGGAATTTTGTTGTATAAAAACTTTTATTTTCCTAACATTTGGAGGATTTGTATCCCACCTTCTTTAGTAAATTTGGTAAATGAAGTAATGCATAATAATCGTGGACATTTCGGATGTGAAAGAACAGTAAGTTTTATCAGTGAAATTTGTTATTGGAAATCAATGCGGTGAGACGTGATGAACTATATTAATGACTGTCTCGAGTGTAACTGAACTAAAGTCGATACTCGACCCTCAGCTAAACCTTTAGAAACCATACAGGCGAAAGGCCCTAGGAGATTGATATCATTGGAACCCTCATGCCATCTCCTTCCAAATGTAAATTTATAATTTCAGGTTTGCACGTTTTTACTCGCTACCTTGTTCTTTATAAGATTCGGAACGCTACTACGAAGTGTGTAGTTAAATGCTTGGAATCATTGTACTTTGTGCACTTAGGAATACCTTTGGATATATTGGATGACAATGGTAGTTGTTTTATTTCTAAAAACTTCAAGCAGAAAATGGAAGAATATGGTGTTAAAATATTCTATGCAACGCCGTACCATCCAGCCTCCAACGCGGTCGAAAGAATCCATCGGGAAACGAATAGGTTATTCAGATTATTTTGTAAAGATGATCATGGTTCCTGGGAGAAATGCATACCGCAAGTTGTTGTGCTATTGAATTATTCTATATCAAGTAGTCTTGGCGCGAGTCCAGCTAGTTTACATTTGAACATTCAGGCTGAAAAACCTATCTTCGAACATTTTGGTATTTTTACGAATTATACAAGTGAAAACGATAATGAAAGTTGGGATAATAAATTGGTAATGGCAGATTTTAAAAGAAAAGAAGTGATTCGAAAGCGAAATGAGAGGTACAACTCACAACAGGAGAGTAAGCACAAAATACAGGTGAATGATTTTTTTAAAAACAGACAAACTTAAGTTCCGCAACAGATAAGAAAATTTCGAAATTTTTTAATGTGCTTAAGGGACCCTATCTTTGTGTCAATAATCCATCAAATTCAAAAAAAGTGTTCGAATTGTTAAATCCTTTAACTGGTAAATCAATTGGCTCGCATTCTGCAGATCGACTTAAGGTGTGGAAACCTACGAAGCAAACTCGAAGGATTTGGTTAGATTTAGGTATAAAACACAGTTCTCAAAAGTATCACGATGTAATCTCAATTGAATTTAGAAATTCAGGTGTAGAAAGTAGTGTAGAAGCTGTTTTTTGTAACGCACTAAGAACAGTGCCTGTATGTTTGTCTCAAAGGATTCAGTCAAGAATAATAATCGAATACACAAAATTTTAGAAAAATTGTTGGATGTTGATAAATATTTGAATTGTCTGTACTGTAAAAATCTATGCTCATCTGATGAATTGGAAAAATGAAATGAAATCTGTAAGTTTTACGTCCCACGGTTATGCCGGTTAGGCTAAAGGAGACGGTGATTATGAGAGATGAGTGAAATGGTGGAATGAAGAAAGTGGGAGGAAACGGGAGAACCCCGAAAAAACCCACGAGCACGGTGTTTGTCCACCACAAAGTTCACTTGGCGGGGGCTGGGATCGAACCCGGGACCCCAAGCACCAGAGGTGAACGCTCTACCACTGAGCCACCGCGCCCCCTCTGATGAATTGGAATTTGCATTGGTAAATCTACAAAATCCTTACGTGTCATTGAACGAGCGAATTCAAGAAATACGGATGTAAAAAAAGTTGTTTAATATGATGTAAGTAGGCATCTGTGACCCGCGATGCAATTTCCAGATGGCCGTTGATATTTTCCTTTCCAAAGTAATGGAAAAACCAGTAAAGATATATGCCAAGTCATGCAGATGAGGTCCCCCCTATATATTTTGGGTAATATAATATTTCTTTAAAGCTCTGAGTAAGCAATTTTGGTAAGTCCCATTCTTTATTATTTTAAATTTTAACCTTGTGTTCTATCTTCCGGCCCCCGTCTCGGGATAGGGAAACAAATGATTTACTGTGGGTAGGTATCTTCCAAATTTAGCAAGGCAGACCCCGTCGAGTGGTCAGAGAGAAGCACAACTGAATTATTACATTCTAAAAATTTAGCTGTGGAACTTAATTGCGCCGATAAATTTTTATTAAATCTCGACAAACCTATGTTATTCAATGCTATGCTGGAAATAGAGTTTTAATACGTAATGTGTTTTGAAAAATTATTTACTAATAAGAAAATTTATTTCGTAATCTCATCTTACTATATTATTGCATTATAATTGAAGTTAACTAATAAGTTGATATAATGTCGTTTAAATGTATTTTAAATGTTTGAATAATGAAAATAATACATTATTAAAAATTATTTTGAAAATGTTATAAGTAAGTATATATACGTATAAAATATTTACCTTTGCATTTTATAGTGTCAAAAATTAAGTATAGTTAATGTAATATAATAAAAATGTTTAGTGTAAGATAACACGAGTCACACACTTACATATACAAAAAAGGGGTTTGAAATTCAATTATTTATATAATGGTGCACAGGTTATGTAGGTCATTTGATATGAATAAACATAATATGGAAATTATATATGTAGGCGATATAAAATGAAAATATAATATATAATCAATATGTTATTCAATTTGTATAAAAATTTTGTGTTTTAACCAAGATATTATTTAGTACCTCTACAAAAAGAAGGCCCATTTAAAATGAATAGCTCATAAAAACGAATACCTCATTTACGTTTGTGTAAAGTGTTAGTGAACCATAATATATCAAATATTAAAAGTACAAGAAAGAAGAGGAGTAATAACCGGAAAAATAAATTTTAAGAAAAGGAAAATTTCAAGACTAGTATTCTGATAATCATCGATGAATATCATCGTCCCTCCCGCGCGCCATATATGTAAGCGCGTGTCCTCCCTCACTCCCATTCCATTTTAAATTCCCCAGTTAGTCCTATCTGTAATGGAATAAGGCTCTTTACACTATACGTTGACGCAAACCTTATATAATGGTCCTGTCTGTTTCAACGTGTTGGCAACGTTTCGCAGTGGTGACTTGCATTATGTAATCAGAACACAATAAGTTGTGAAGTGGGAGTAATTCCTCAAAAACTAGTTCGTTAAGAGCAAATGTCATCGACGTTTATTTTTTTATTTATTTATTTTTTTTTATTTTTATTTTTTTTGATATTTTAACTACATTATTTTAAATGGCAAATAACTATAAAACCTCTCAGTGTGTATATTGCTTGCAAAGGAATGTTTTCCAAAAATATTTTAATATTACTCTTTATTGTGAACCGGCGTAGGAATATGAACATTGTGCATTGAAGGCGGGAAAGTAGGCATTCTGGTACGCATCTTGGACTCGATGAACTGCAAGGAAAATTGAACGCCATGAAATTTAAAATGAAAATTGTCATCTTTATTTTAACTTTTTAAGTGAACCTCGTATAAAAGCGCTCTGAAGAATTTTTCTCTCAGCCAACAAACCAATATGCATATATGTATGTGCGTCTCGTCTGCGACGGAGATCGTAGTGATCCTCTCGCTTCCCCAAATAAGGAGCTAAAATTCAGCCCAGGTAACAAACGTCGTCTCTAAAAATTTTTGCCTGTGGGTTGTCATAGTTATTTTTAACTTTGACATCACCAGACTGCTTCGTGAATCGATCTGTTGCGTAGCAACGCGAGGAGACGGAGAGAAAATCTAGTTAGTCTGACTGGCGCGACGAATTGGAAAACAACGTACAACGATTTGAACCAAAAATAATGTTTTATTTTAATTAGTGCAAAATGTAAGAAATGTAAATGGTACAATGACGAACTAATGCTATAATACGTCAAAGTATGTTGATAATCATAAAAATGCAGTCTTAAGAAGATTATTTATAACTAAAATGTTCATCGCAAAGAAGGCAAGATAATGCAACCCGCAACCTTCACATCCCCCTGGAATCATCAAAATAATTATCCTTCAGCGACAAAGTGGATGAACAGTGATAGTGAAATTATGGAAATCAATAATGTAATGAAATACAATAGGTAATTCGTGACAACGGCGCCTATAACAAAAATAAATGGGCCGAGTATAAAATCTTATCATATTCAGTTATCCAAATAGAAGTGCCTAAAAATAATGTAATATATGTTCGTGAGGTTTTAGTGTTGTTAATTAAAGTGAAAAGTGAAATTTGATTATCCTTCACAAAATAATTATCATGACATAAATTTACATTTGTTAGTGTTAAGAAATAATCTAACTTAATTTTCTTTTCAGTAAAAATGACCAGCGCCTATGCAACGTAATAATTTCTACATTACTAAATTGCATCAGCACTGAGAATATAATTAGAGTTAGTTTTATGTCGGTTCCCCAGAACGTTCTGGCTCGAACTCTGAACTGTGTTGTCGAGTGGCTATAGAGTCAGCTTAGATGGATGATCCAAATTGTCACTAAATTTTAAAGCAGACGTATAAATCGTAGAGGATCGAATCCCGGACCATTGCAAATCTCCAAGCCCACCTAGGGATCAGTAGAATACGAACCACATACTGTTATAAAATAGCTTTCCCGATCATGTAGAAGCAGGCATTGAACCCAGGACTGTTATGAAATGTCTTTTCAAGTAGGGGCGTACTAGGATCGAACCCAGTATTGTCACAAAACGAGTTCTAGAAAGTGGATATAGCTTCGAAAAACAAATTGTTAAGCGAAGATAAGTGAATAAGTGTTATATTTATGCAAATTAGCTGAAGTGATATGAATGCACGCCGCAAAAGCCTGTTGTCTTCGTTTATGTTTGATACGAAAATTTAATCCTTGCATTTGATAACATTAATATTCATCATTAGAAGTTCTAAGTAACCTGAAAGAACAACACCACACGACGTATCATGAGTTTATTGAATGTATATTGATTTCACCATAAATTTCATAATGGAATATGCAAGCCAAGACACCTAGAATGGAGCCTTCAATTCTTCGTGTAAATAAGAAGCTGAAATTGGATTCCCTTTTAATACAATAACACCACATTTCCCTTGAAATCTCCCACATTTAAAGTGCAGTACAGTGAAGTGCTTTATGAATCAACTTGTGCTAAGTGGTCTCGTAGTCCCAAGCTAAACATAAGCTGTGAATAATAATATCATGTCATTTTAAATTAACCCGTAGTTCTTTTTTTAATTTTTTTGGTGCACAATAAAAATGGGCTAAAAGATATGGCCTATGTTTAGCAGAAGGGGTCCAGCTCTTCTCTCTAAAAAATGTTACAATTTTGGTAATTTCTGTTCACATTCGGTTAGTTTATAGTACGTTAGGTCAGTTTAGGCTAGCTTACTTAGTTTAGTTTAGGTTAAGTTAGTTTATGCTAAACTAGTGTAGGGGTCCTGCATAATTTTCCAAAAAACGATAGAATTTCGCTTATTTCTATTAATATTAGGTACGTTTAGGTTAGTTAAGGTTAGCTTAAGTTAGTTTATGGTAGGTTAGGTTAGATTTGGTTACGTTATGTTACGTCGAAGTACTTGTATCATTCATTTCTCCTGTAAATTTTTGTGTTTTTTACGTGCTTCTGGACCCCTTGTACTAAACATACTCGAAAGATATTAAATATATCGAAACCGGTTTATTAAAATTTATATTAATAAAACGTGCACGTAAGTATATGTGAAGTGTACAATAATTTTATTTGAGTAAATTTTATTAATGTACTTGTTTTGTTTTCAGTTGTTTTATTCACGTTTCTCAGACGAATCACTACAGAAACGGTCAGAATTAAGTACCGGTATTTAAACACAATCTGTAGATATGAAGTGGGCGTATCAAGGATGGTGGGTACGCGCGAGTGCTAAATTGGTTCGAATCCATTTTGATTTGTGATCTAATTCAGACTCTCCCACGATTTCTAACCACTATTATACGGAGGGTGGAGTATTTGATTGTTCTAACCACTGAGTCCATTGTTTATATCCAAAGTTAATAGCCCGAACATGAGAACCGAACCCTACCGTGTTACACAGTTGGACCAACATCCTACACCCTTCTCTAAGTTACCTAGCATTCTTTACCGGCCATCTAGCACATTTCGTTTGTACAATAATCCCTGTATCATGTACGTGCTCTAAGCACCTAAAGTGATCCTGTATGGAGAAATGGAAGTCCATACCCTAGAAATGATTGCTGAAAATACAAAACGACTTCTTCCTTAAAAAGAAATGAGTATGAGATGAATTTATGTACAGACCTGTACAATTACTAAACATTCATTGTTTGTTACAATTCTTTTTTATCTTGTATTTTGTTAATGTTTTTCGAAGCCCACCGGAAAAGTGAGGCTAGACTCATTCGAGCTACATCCTGAGTAAAACCATAAACGTCCATAGTTTTTGTTCCAGTATAACAGATTTCACGTTTAAAGTTTCAAAATTTTAGGATAAATTTCATTCTTTCGATTTTTTTTCTTTGCAAAAGCCTCTATATAAATAAAACACTCTCGTGGAGCACACATATTGTAAATATATACAAAAATTGGTGAAAAATGTGTAATCAATAATAAAGTAATCATTATTTTATCGAGATATTAACTACTTAAGATTTGTATGGATGTTACCGATATTATTATTATCATCATTTGGTATAGGCCACAGCTGGTCTATGTGTGCCATTCCGTTTCCAAATTGAAGATTATTAATTTACATCTCCCATACCTAAACATTTATCATGAAGTATTGCTTTCAACCTATGAATTTTCCGAGACATATTATCAATCTGAGCCAATTACTTTATGAAAAATTGAACATTACCTCTCTGGCCGAACTGAATTTGAACTTCTTGTTGTTAATTGTTGGAAGTTCTTAGAGTACGATGCGCAAGTCTCTTGAACCACTATTTTTCTTAGCTTTTCTATATTACTTTCAAATGCAGAATGATCTTGTACTGCAGATTCCGATTTCACCATACCAACATCTAGTTTCACATCCAAAGAAAACATAGCTGCATCCTTTTCCATTGTTTGCTTTTCTTCCGTTGTAGATGATATTAATTCTTCGTTGTCAGTCATCAGTTCGTATGTCCACCCTTTCCCCTCGAGTGGATCTTCCTCAAGTAAGTCATAATCAATTTCTTGTTTGCACATCAATTCCAACTTAACAGGTGCCAGGCCAGCCATTATGACTAAGAATTTGACCCTGTTCTTATACTTCCGTTATATTTTTCGCTGCCGGTGTTAATGAAATGATTTACAAGAACCTTCACAGAAGCAGCTTTATAATTCCAATGAAACAAACGACCAGGTTTTAATAACGTGCTGTATGTAATTGATTTTTGAAACCAATAGGTCTTTTTCTTACTCTTCAGTTCAATGCTTCAGGTAACAAAGGCAATTGGGTAGTAATTAAAAGTATTAATCGTATAATAAATTAATAAAAGCGTTATTACATAACAAAGGGTTTTTACGGATAGAGTAGATAAGTGTAGGATGAGAGATTTTTACCAACTCCCACACTGAGTGACACGAATCAACAATACGACCAAGCAAGATCTGTGTTATAAGCAGGGTTGGAAACACAGTTAGCGTTTAGAACTGTTTTTTTTCTAATGTAAGATATTTTTGTTTTCCATTTCATGATCATTTGTTGGAATAGACGTTGTCAAAGATTGTAGCTAGGTAGATAGATAAATAATATTTACAGATGTTATCCGGCTATAGATAATGTATATTGTTTATATACTAATATCCTGTATGTAACAAATTTCGGTTTAGTTTTACTATAGGCCTACGCATCCGTAGCAGGGATGAATTCAAGTTGTAGTTCCGGGGGGAATATCCCCTCGGAGAAAATTCAATTTCCCCGGAGAAACAAAATTTCAATCGCAATATGTAGAAATTACTTTACCTAATTTTTTGATTTTCCATCTGCACGTCTGACGAAATCCTATCTCTCTATAAGACGCAGACTAATCTTATATACATATTAAACATGTAGCACCTAAGATAAAATACCAACTAGTCAATAAAACCTGTTTCTTAACACTATGAGCGAATTTGGCAGATCATGAAATTGTCAAGTGGTGATGAAGTTTGGTATCCTTGACTGTGCTGGTTAAAAAAAAAAAAGACACGTTTACCTGCTGGTGGGGAACCTAAACACCCCTAGTGAAAATTAATTTTATTAATATAACAGCATTTTCATTGTACATAATATATACAGAAAATATTACATACGATCGGGGCAAACATAATGATAAAGGTTCTTGCAGATACTTTTGTGGCATTTGTTACAAAACACCTTTGTTTTTATGTCCAGTGAACGCGGCCAAAATGCACATCTCCTTACCTTTTCACTGGCATTTTCTTCCGTTGCTGTCTCTTCGGGTTTCTTACGTTTCTCCGCGATCATCCTTCTTACAAGTTCTTGTAATTCCCTAGATAAATATTTTATTTCTCTTCTGGAAGTCTGAGGTTTCACTAGGACCATACCTACCTCCTTCTTTCAGGCGGTGATAACTCATTTCCGAAACAAGTTCCATTTGCTTTAGAAACTACTTGACTGTTTACTGCGGCTATGTTCAGAACAGCATGAAATATAACCATTGGTAATCTTCTGGTTCGGCGGGACGTTGAATAGTTTGCACATAATTCGTCCAAGGTGTTCTCGCCTCCTTTTGTTCTATTATAATCGAGTATCATATCAGGCTTCCCCGTTTCTGCATCAATTGCTTGATCACAATGCATACTTGAAACCAGAACATCTTTCCCATTTTTAGGAACATAAGAGCAAAGCGTATAATCTTTCGAATGTCCAAAGATTGTTATCTCAACTGGTCGCTTCCTGTTTGCTTTGAACTCCTGCGGAATCTGGAGTTTATTTTGCTTCATTGTTCCTAACATAGTTAGCTTTTTCTCCCTCAATTTATCTGCTAGTTCAATCGAAGTGAACCAGTTGTCCACAGTTATATTTCTGTTCGTTCCCTCGACTGGTGATATCAGGTTCAGAACAGCTTCTGTTGGAACACTAATATCTTGATTTCTGTCAGGATTCTTTCCCACGTAAACGAATGCGTTAGCCATATAAAAAGTTTGCTATAATTTTTATTTCGTACTTGGCGGGTTTCTTGGGAATGTACATTTTCAAACAGCATTTCGCGCGGAAAAGCACAAGCATCTCATCAATAGTGACGTTGTCACTGGAATCAAAATATGTTTGACAGTTACGCACAAAAGAATTCCACACATCTCTTATTGCAGCAAGTTTATCATCGTGTTTACGTTGTTCTCTTGTTTCCGCACAATCAAAGCGTAAACACGAAAGTATGAAAAGAAATCTCGACACACTCATAGTAGAACGAAAATTATCCCTTCCAGTTCCATCTGAAGCAAGTAAACCTGTCACATCCTCGTGTCCTGATTTCATCATTCCTGATAAGTAGAGAAGGCCTATGAACGATCGGAGCTCTATCATGTCAATGTCATTTGTGTACGAAGGTTTGGGATCACGAAATTTTTCACATTTTTCTGGATCTTCACATTTCTTTTTTCCAAAATACACCGTAACATATCTTGTGAACAAAACAGTTCCCAACAACCAACAGTATCTTCTGAAGGAATATTTTTTGCACAGCCTTTTGTTCCAGGTAAATGCAAAATGATGTTGCAAGACCTGGCACGTTTCTTTACAGGAGCACTTTTATTCCATTTAAAACATTTACTTTTTCCATAGAAGAAATCTGAAACATCCTCGTTACCATCATCCGATGACGTACTGTTTTCAGTTTGTTCTGAACTAGATGAATGGCCGCTTTCGATATTGAACTCACTATCTGCATTTGATTCAACATCAGATTGTAATTCGTCCTGCAGAATAGCAGTGATTTCGTCTTCACCTCAGGATTTATTATTGCGATATTCGTCTGCCATGTTTTCAGTATAACAATTTTTTTTTTGTTCGTCGTCCCGTTTAAAGGGTCGTGCCCTTTCTTCGGGTAAGTGTTGTACTGTAGATCAAGTGTCTCTATGGAAATGTAGGTGATCTAAGGGTTGCCAGGTTTATTATTTCTTTATTCATCACATTAATATGAAACATACATGGATTGAAATGATTCCAGGAGAGAATATATATATATACATATATATATATATATATATATATATATATATATATATATATATATATATATATATATATATATATATAACACAAACATTAATAGGTTAATGGCTAGAAGAGAATATTGGCAGTTATTACATAAACACAAAATATGAGAGGAAAAGAAAGTTGAGGGCTGCAGTAATAAAATGAACAACTGTAATGAATGCATGAAATGCAGTGCTTTGGACGTCACAAGGTTATGTTAGTTCAGACGAATGAAGTTATCTTCTGTTCCTGGGCCGATTCAGGAACTGATGAAGACGAAGGAGGCCCTTGTTAATAGGTATTACTGTGCATATGATGGATAGATATGAGATGAAAGTTCATGCAGTCGGTAGATTGTATAGATGTCGGGGTCCAATATGTCATCATCTAACTGTAAATGATATAATGTCATGAAGTGTTGGAGAGGGGTGTCAATGAAAGTTGGTGGTGCATCCTTGTCACGGTCGTAGCGGAGTATATCAAGTATCATAGGATGGGGCTGTGCCATACGTTTGCTGATGTAACGTATACGTAGTTGTTCGAGGTGCGTTAATAATGGCGGAAAATCGATCATCTTATAAAGTAAACGTGTTGGATGAGGTAGGCTTATGCGGTATGCTAGGCGTACAGCATGGTAATCTAGTATACCAAGTTTTTGATAGAATTTTAGGGGCGCAGATGCCCAGGCTGTATGTCCATAGGTTAATGTACTCCGCATGAAGGTTTTATATGTATTTAGAACAGTATGTGCCCTTAATCCCCAGGTTGTGCCCACTAATCGTTTGAGAAGATTAAGTCGATTTTGCGCTTGACCTATGAGTTTGGTGAGATGTGGAGTCCAGGTAAGATGAGTGTCAAAAATGACACCCAGATACGTAATAGTACTTGAAACTGGAATAGGCGTAAGATCAACCTGAAGGCGAAGTAGATTCTGGTTTCGATGTACTCGTGAACTGCGTCGACGTGGTAAGAAAACTATGGTTTGCGTTTTGGAAGAGTTAATATTTAACCTCCAAACATGACATCGCACAAATGCATCAATGGCTAGTTGTATGGTTTTATTAAGAGATTGTACGGTGCGGCCAGATGTGAAAAAAGCAGTGTCATCAGCAAACAGAAAAATTGTGGTGTTATTAGTAATAACAAAATCAGCGACGTACAGTGAGTATAATAAAGAGACAACGATGAGCCTTGTGGTACACCAGATTGCAGCAAGATAGGATGAGAGAGCGTTCAATTGATTGAGATATAAGCTAGTCGTCCTATTAAGAAAGAGTGTATGATGGAGGTTTCTTTGGTTTAGGAAAGAGAAGTACTTTTGAGTATTTCCAGTCGAGTGGAATATATCCAGTTCGCAGAATAAAGTTATAAATGGTGCTAAGAAAGAGTAGAAAAGAGTGAGGCGCTTGTCTGATGAGTACATATGTAACAGAGTCAAATCCTGGTGCAGTATTCCGTTTACCTTTAAGTGTATTACTAATAGTTTCGGGTTGAATCGGCATGGTTAGAGGATTATTTGGTTCTAAATCATGATCAACAGACGGACGAAAGAAAGGAGAAGTTGCATCGGTATGTCGGCTTATAGTTGATTGCAAGCGACCTGGTGTATGCCAACCGGGTAGAGGTGATATTTTGAAAATAGGAAGCAAAAATATTAGCCTTTTCTGCATCCGTAAGGACTGCGTGATGATTATGAACAATGGGGTAAGGCGTACGAGAAACTCTACCTGTTAATTGATGGAACTTGTGCCAATATTTTGTAGGATGTGTTTCATTAGCTAGTGTGTTGCAAGTTTGAATCCAGTGGCGTCTCTTGAACGCAACGATATAATTATGAGTGATCCTTAGGTACTGGCGATGAAGCCGAAGCGCTTCAAGGTTACCCGTAGCGAGGTATTCACGGAAAGCTCTCCGGATATTCACACTCAAGTAAAACTGCCCTTTCGCTGCCAAATGGCGAATATACTTGCCTTCTGTATGTGCGGTTCCGGGTCTGTTCTCGGCGAGTTTGCTTTCCTCAGTTTTAACAAGCAGCAGGACCAAATTTATTATTCTTTTAGTCGATTTTCTGTATGTATAGAAAGCTTTTAAAGTTAAGGAGAGGATTTAGAGTACCAATGTCATACCCAAAGGAGCCCCAAGGGACCCATCGCCCCACCCATCTGAACCAATGAATATTACTAAACACTGGTTCAATCCGTTTATTTTTGAAGATAGTTATATAAGAAATTTATCGAGTTGGAAATTTACACCTGACTGTACAAGAACTTAGTTTCGTAACTCTTCTTTACAGTCAAACCAAGGATTTCTTTAAACGAGAATCCAGATACAAGAAACCCAATGAACCGGATGTACAGTAATTTCCTAAAACCGATATCTGACCTCTAGCGAACAAAATTCGGTCCATTTGATCGTGTTGTATGTTCTATATATACCGACTCTAATGGCGCAATTGGTTTAAATGGGTCGGCTCACGGCTTGTTCACCACAGAGCTGAGATCAGAATGACCGCTCACATGTCACGCCTACCGAGCCGATGCATCATCTCAAGCGAACCGGCTCGAGCCGATGGCTCATTCCAATCTAGCCAGCTCGAGCCGATGGCTCACCTGAGCCGAACCGAACCGAGCTGGTTGCTCACCCAAACCGACCCGGCTCGAGTCGATGGCTCATTCAACCGATCCGGCTCGAGCTGTTCACTCAGTGAAACTGGATCGAGCCAGTTGATATCATTACTCGGGTTGGGCTTCTGTTTGGGCTCAAAAATTCGACTGTGCGAGTCTTAGCCTTGATGGTAAGAATTACAGTCAGAGTGGCCCAAAAGTAGGTATACAGACCAGCATCGATCAACTATGACATTTTAATTTATTCAGATAATGCATTTATTTACTTCGGCCTGTTCAAAGCTTCAGGTATAAGTGAAAAGACATTAAGAACAAACAATAAAGAGGCTAAGTTAATACCTGTGTGGAAAATAAGAAAATGATATAAAATTCCATGAACCGATCACTACTGGACTGTATACCTACTTTTGGGCCACCCTGTATTGTCATTGTGCTCACGACATTTAAGTCTTTCTCATTATAAAAATCTGTTGCTGTGTCGTTATCGAGACGAGACGAGCTGCGAGCAGTGTTCCCTCTCATGAGCAACACTAAAAATATTCCACATTACCGCTTACATTTCTCAAGGCTTTCGCTTTCCAGTCTAATCAGGCCATGATTTCAAAACGAGTTAAAACGAGCTAAACAAGGGAGCCATTTATCAAACTCGACTCGACTCAAAACTCGACCTCAAAAACAGTGACTCGACTCGCAACTCGACTCGAGAAAATTACCTTTGACTCGACTCGTAACTCGACTCGATTCGAACCCATCCCTAGATGTTTCGTTGATGATAATTCTCATGTTTCATTTCCTCTCGAAGAACAAAAACAGAGGAAAGAAAAGCTTGTAGTTTTAGAACATCATCATATCTTATGCGCTGGGAAAGAATGCGGTAATCAACAGTCTGTAGATTCCATGTCGCTTCATCAACAGAAATGTAACTCTTTTTCTTCTTTTTGTACTTCTCAATGTAAGAGTGATGTGAATAATAATACACACTGCCCAGATAAAACATTAGTATGCAACACGGCACAATTCAAGGGTAATGATAAGTGTAATGTTTTAAATAGAGAACATAATTTAGGGGATAGAGGGACACCCGCTCTCAAGACCCACACGATAACCACGCCTATTTTTAGGGATAGGATTCTGCCTTGTATCAAAATTAACATTGGAAATAAAGAGTATAAAGCGTTGTTGGATTCTATTTGTTCTAGGGATCTTCTTCCTCCTAAAACTAAACTTGTTAAAAGCCGTACTATATCATCCGTTGCATCTCGGATAAAAGACTTGAAACTAACACGTTAGCTGTGTTGAAGTTCAAAATTGACGACTATTCATTTACACACACTTTTAGAGTAGTAGACAAATTTGCATCTTCTGTTTTGTTGGTGAACGATTGGTTGCTTCCTCAACATGTTACTATTAACCAAGACATTCAAGTAGTTCACATAGTTAGGTTTGTGAAACCCACTGATTACTCGCTATCTGAGAGTCATGCTATAGGTACTGTTTCCGAACAGCGTACTTAGTGTAAGCATATTTCATAACGGTGAAATCTGTTACTTTACCACCTAAATCTAGTGTTTCAGTGCCTGTTCGTAAGATTAATGATTTAGTGCGAGTTAAAAATATTTTGAAAACCAATGAAAAAATCTGTTCTAAAGCTTATACTTTTGTGAATGAGTCTAGAGTGGATTCTGCTAATCCCGTCATTAGAGTAGTCAAACCTACCGACCAGAAGTAGTGTTCAGAGAAAAATCTTCACTTCGGTGCTGCTATTGGCATTAGGCCGGGTGCATATTACGAAAATGGTACAGATTGTGCTCAAAATCATTGTTTAGCCAGTAAACAAGAAAACAGTAATTTTCCTGCTGGTTTTGACGTAAAGCGTGTGGATATTAACCCTCAACTTTCTGATGATCAGAAGCGAATCTTTTATTCTGTTATAGAGGAGTATAAAGATGTTTTTTTCTTGGTTAGATGATGATCTTGGAGTGGCTAGGGGCTACGTACATGAAATTAAAATGCTAGATGACGTTCCACTTCATACCAATCAGTTTCCAATTCAATTCCACTTAAGAGAATAAGTTAAAAAACAAGTTGATACTTCGCTTAAACAAAGGGTAATTAGAAGGTGTGTATCTAGTTGCGATTCACCCATTCTTCTCGTAAAAAAGAAGTCTGGATCAGTCAGATTTATTTTGGACGCTAGATTTTTGAACCACCATATAGCCCCTGACAGCTATCCAGTACCGTCGATAGAGGACATCATTTCGCGTCTTAGTAAGTATCGCTACGTATGCTGCACCTATTTATTCAGTGTTTTTTCAGGTGAGGATCGCTGAGGAATATCAACATGTTACTGCCTTTTCAAACTCAGGAATTTGTTCTTTTTGTTTTAAAGCCCTCCTGCATGGTCTTGTTACTAGTTCCGCTGGTTTAAACAGGTTTGTGAAAATGACATTGGAAGGATTAGAATCTAAACAAGTTTTTGGGTACCTTGATGATTTTTTCTGGGGTGGAAACGCTTTCGCGGACGTTATCAATCTCACAAAGAAGTTATTTCAACGAATTAGGGAACGTGGTCTCAAACTTGCACCAGAAAAAGCAAAATTGGCTTATTATTTGTTAACTATATTGGGACACGATATTTCGTACGATAGCTTGCCAATATTTAAAAGAATATCTGACTCCATTAGTAATTATGAATGTCTGAAGACGAAAAAAATGTGAAAAGTTTTCCAGGATTAGCTAGCTTTGTAAGGCGATTTTTACTTATTTTTTCTGAAATCGCGAAGTCATTGAACTTCATTCTCAAGAAAGATGTACGGTTCAAGTGGACACAAAAACCAGATGCTTTTGAGAAAATCAAAGACTTTATCATAAAGTCGCTATATCTAATGTATTATAATCCGGAACACCATGTATATTTGTTCGGTGATGCATCAACTCGCGGTCTAGCTCCCGTCTTGAAACAATCTATAAGTTCTCCAGATGACCAAGATTTAGCACCCATTGGTTATTGTAGTCGTAGCTTAAGTGAAAGTAAAATATCTAGTCATCCTTATGAACTTGAACCTTTGTGCATTATATATGCCTTTTGATCATTTCGTTACTTTCTATTAGGACTTCACTTTTACTTGAAAACTGATTGTAAGAGCTTATTGTTTCTGAAACCAGCAAAAATGTAGGTAAATTTAAGAGGTGGCTGAATTTTATTGAACAATATAACTTTACTGAGACACATATGTCCGGATTGTCCAATCTAGAGGCCGATGCTCTTTCACGTTTTTCTCGTGCCCCCAGGGACATTTCTGACGAGCAACAGAATGAAGATCTCCGAGTATTTCATTTTACTGTTACTGAGTGTAATAATATGTTAAGTGACAAACCTCCTTTTAGAGACGAACAAATAAAGGATCCATTTTATAAGGATATTTTTATTGGTTAGGAAACAAGGAAAAGAAAATTCCGAAAATTGAAAGACAAGCATTTTATTTCACGGCTAAACAAGGAATTGTATATAGAAAACAAATAAAACATCTGACGGTATGAATTTTTAGTTGCTGTACCTGTTTTATTACGCTATGAAGTTCTTAATGCGGTTCATACTTCTGCCATTGGTTAAAGTCACGGATTTTTTTTCTAAGACGTACGACCTTTTGGTGAAATCTGTGTATTTCCCTAATATGGAGCAATACATCTATCAAAAATGCAAGGAATGTTATTTTGTCAGACAATCAAAAACAAACCTGGTTCTGCTTATGGTACATTGGAAACATCCTCAAGTACCGCCCTTCTATCACTTATTTTTGGACATCAGAGCGGGTATTTTCCAAGTAATATTTTAAGACATAAATATTTGATTGTGGTTGTGATGCTGCCGCTCGTTATACTATTTGTGGTTTACTAGAAGATATAACAGCGTCTTCTGTAAGTAGTTTTCTTTATGAAAACGTAATTTTGAAATACGGTATTTTTACAGAAATAGTCATAGATAAAGGTCCATGCTTAACTAGTAACTTGGTTAAGGAATTGTATGCAATAATTGGAGCTAATGTTCGATTTGTAAATGTTCAAACTCATTACGCTAACGAGACAGCTAAGATAGCTGTCCGAAACTTGAACAGAGACTGAAATCTGCGTTGTGTAATAAAGATCAGGGAAAATAGGTCGAACTGCTGCCATGTATTGTATTGGTCCACAATTTAACTGTCAATTTATCCTCTGGATACAGCCCTTTTAAAATTTTGTTTGGATTCCGAAGTAGGGTGCTCAACGAAGCAATTTTGGACACCCCCTATCAATTTCAGGACAATGCTGAACGTTTGCGGAAACTTGAAGAAGTACGAAACAAAGCCCATGACAAATGGTTCTAGAGACATAAGACGGCAATGAAATTTTATGACAAACGTCATTCGAAACCCAATTTAAAAGTCGGAGACAAGGTGTGGATTTTGGACAGTACCATGTAGAAAGGATCCACCAGAGCTTTTAGTGGACGTTATTTTGGTTCAGGAATCATTCAGGATATTGACCACCCAAATTCCTATTTTGTTAAATTTCAGGACTGCGCAAAGAAGATTCAAGGTTGATTCGATTGCATTACAAAGGTTGAAGAAGAACTACGAGAAACAGGAGAATGAAAACGGGGAAGAGGGAAAGAAGATGACATTGACTTGGCTATACAAGACGTAGTAGAGGATGCTACTACGTCTGTTTGCCGTGCCTAAGTACAGGAGGAGAAACAGAAGAGAGAGGATAAAGGGCATTGTGAAATTGTTTTTAATCGTGCGGAGAACATGATAGAAAAAGATGTTCTATCTCTGAAATTTCGTGAGGATGTTGTTGGTAACCAATTACTCACTTGGACTGAAACAGGGAAGAATTGTTCTGGTTTGAAACAAAAGTTTAGTGCTAATTCTGCAATCAATAAGAGAATTACTGTTTTTCGAGGAGACCGCTATGATTAATGCTCACGCTGTTGTTAACCCTACGAATGAATTACTTATTCCATTAGGAGGAGCAACAGGAAGTATCCAAGTAGCTGCAGGACAAGAATTTCGTAAAGATTGTGAGAAAATACATTCTTTGAAACCAGGACAAGTGACAATTGCTCCAGGTTATAATCTTCCCTTTGATCATGTATTGTTGACATGTGGACCAAGGGATGCAAACAAGAAGAGTTTGGACAATTGTTATAATAATTGTTTTGATTTTGTGTTGAAAAATTAGTTTTCAACTTCGGCTTTTCTTTGCATCGTTGCCGGTGCATTTCATTTACCTAAGGAACCTGCTGCAAAAATTGCGTTGTTAAATACCCAAAATTTTATAGAGGATTATTCGGATACCGTAGACCGTATTGTATTGTGTATTTTCGATAAGGAGAATTGAGATCTCTACCTGCGTCTTTTACCTGTGTATTTTCTCTTGGAGGAAGGAAAAGGAGCGGAAGCTGTTTCTCTACAATGAAGTTTTTTTTTCTTTTTTTAAAAAAAAGACGGTCCTCAAAGGAAGATTTGATGCAGGAAACATCTGTGAAGTTCGTGACGAATTTTGTTTTGACACTGGCCATGTCATTATGGAATTTGTTTTGGTTTGTTTGTGTTTCTAAGTTCTCGCCGGCAATAACAATTACAACGAAGAAAGGAAGAAAAATGAGTACTCATATGGAAGTCATCGTTTTCTCAGACACCTAGAACTGTTGGTTAACTTTGTAGAACTGGTCTGTTCTTCTTGGTTATTTTGTCAACAGCTTATAACCTGAATACTTAGTATTTTGGCGCCAAATCAATATCTTGTCGATACACAATGCTTTGCAGAAAAAAGGGAGGCAGACGAAGCTGTGAATTGATATTTGTATGATATCTATGTTATGATAATAATGAAGAATGAATTCCTACGTTTTTCGTATTTTTTCAAGATGCATCTTACGATCCGAATGTGGATGTAAAGAAGAATGAAGTTTTCTTTTCCTGGATTATTTTGATCTGATCCTACGAATTGTTATTAGTTGTTGGAAACATATTGTCAATGTATGCTTTTGAAAGGAATATACACTGTTATAACCTCTTGTGCGATTTAATGATTTTTTTCAATGAACAATTTTTCATTACTTCCAATGTATATAGTGAACTTGCGTATTTCATAATTAAGATGAATTGGGACCTATGGATGATGAAGAATTGTGTTTTATGTGACATGTATTTTTGTACATTTGAAGCATGAACTTGATTCCACATTTTTCTGTGGATTCCACGTACTTCTGCCTTCGTGTAAGAAGAAAAAGATGTTTTTTTCTTTTATCGCATAAATTAGTCAGGGATTTAGAAATGTGTTTGGTGATAGCTTGTTATGTTAATTTCGTTAAGGTTTCAATAGCCAGTGCAGAGGGTTATAACTCTGCCAATTCGTCGGTCAATTTGGAACTAAATTCTCTACAATTCCTTTCTCCTGAAACCTGAAATCAACATTTTTGTGCTGTTTTATCTATTTTTCTATGGATAGCTAGAATCTAATTTTTCTTCTACTGCGTAATAATTACTTAGATTTTAGAGTTAAATTTATATTGGAATTTGAGTTCTTATTTACTATATATAGATATATGCGTATGGATTACGGATTAACTATTACTTTTGCAATTTTTCCTCCTGATTTTTCTTCGATTTTTATTCATTATATTATTTCATCCAATTATTTTCCCATTCTCACGTTTTACGTGTTTTAGGCAGTCATTGACTGAATCCCCTACTTTCTGTGATGTTACTATAATAAACCTGACTACCCTATTCCTATGATCTACTTGTACTGAATGAACTTTCCAGTTATGTGATGTATAAGGACATTCTACCTGTGATTTCCAGACCTTTATCTTGTGTTTTGTAATTCTGTGCTTACAACATCGACGATGCTGTGTTTACGTTATTTGCCCTTGAGTGTTCTGCTATGAACTGTGTTAGTGTTCTGAACATTTATGCTGTACTCATCATTTTTCTCCACATAATTTCTTTCGAGACTATATTTGTTGCTGTGACTTTTATTATAAAGACTGAATAGAGCTAGAAAGATGCTCATGTTCTTTTTTTTTTAAATAGAAAAACTAAAAATTATTTTTTGTCTCCAAAATGTTTTCATTCGGGACTTTGATTTTAGGGGGGATGTGAATATATGTGTATTTGGACACATAATGAAGCATTTTATTTCGGACCTTGGGACAATTTATTTTAAAATTTAATGCAGTGAAAAGCATAATCGTTTAGTTAATGTTGAATCACTTTTCGATTTTTTCTAAATTCATTTGCTTTTCCTACTAGGAAGTTTTATTGCTGTCTGTTAATTCTTTCTACACATGTAATTTCTTAATCAATAAAAACGAGAGATTGTTTCCCTGTCAGCACTCCTATCACCACCTCACCTTTTGTTAATCTATGAGCACGCACTTTTCATCGAGACTGAAGAAATAGTCAACGACCCAGGATATTAAATCGGAAGGGACATCGAACAAAACCATTGAGAGACTTTTGGGAAGAAGTAATCCAGATCGTATGAGAGACGAGTCAACAGGTAGGAGCACGAGCTATGATTCCGAGTTTACCTTGCTCTAACCTAGAGAGCACTTTGTCTTAGCTAACGTTATAGCTATCAGCTACGATGAATAATTCGTTAAAGAGCAATTTCGATTTTGATTAAATTTGCTGTCTTCGCAACTTTAGTTTTCCTGCCCAGGTTATGTAGATCCTTCATTTACGACTGTCTGGACGCCCTGCTGACCAGAGAGAAAGACGGACGGTTGGAAGGATAAAGAGCAATCCACAGGAAGCATCGTCGAAAAGGAAACGCCAAAACCTGCAAGTAAGTGCAAGTAGATTAACCAATGCTAAAAGTTATTCCCTTTTCACCCTCTTCAACCCCTTTGACATCACAATCTGTTTCTTTTGTACATGCTTGATTTTATTTATATGCAACCCAAGTCAGATCCTGTATTTTATGCTCTACCAAATTCATTCTTTACAAAATCCTGCGTGCAATATGTCAGTTCTGAAATCCCCCAATTACACAATTAATTAGCATGTTATCTGAGCTTTCAGACTGACTAGGGGCGACTGCACATGGTGGAGATGTTGGGTAGAATTCTGTCCCTAACAATAGGCGTACTTATCGTGTGGATTTGGAGAGCAGGTCTCTCTCTATTCTCTAAATTATGTTCTCTATTTAAAACATTACACTCATCATTTCCCTTGAATTGAGCCATATTGCATACTAATATTTTGCCAGGACTGTGTATATTATTATTCGCGTGAGACGTACTATGCTTCTCGTTGCGTTCTACGTTGGTGATAATTATGAGGTATTATTGTCAGATAGTCTTAAAGGTATTCGTCAGTGTTTTATTTTTCTCGTCAGATGATGATAGTAATGGTCAGGTAAATTTGTCTGTTTATACATGCAGAAAACTCCACCTTTATTTGCCATGCATTCAGCAGAACATATTTACCTGTTCTCAATTATGTAAATATGTAACAAAGTATGGTCAAACATGTCGGAAACAGAGCACTACTACCATTCCAGAATTTACTACTAATACTACTAATATACCATCTGAACAAATTGCACTGGAAGTATTCACATTATTGAATCGTAATAATAATAATAATAATAATAATAATTTATATTCTTAATTATTTTGTGACGTATTAGAATATAGAGTTTCAACATCCATTTACTTGTATTGTAGCCGGGCCCACTGGGTGTGGTAAATCATATTTTGTAAAAGAGTTTTTAAAATACTATGCTGAAAAATGGAAAAATAGAAAGGTGTTATGGTGAGTGGCAACCTCTGTATGAAACTCTGTCCTCAGGTTATACATTTAAATAAGGGCTGACAAAACTAGATGAATTTTCAGCGGAAGAAGGTCTGCATCTTATTATAATTGATGATTTAATGTGTGAGTGTAATAATCAGGTTGTAAACGTTTTACTAAAGGTAGCCACCACCGAAATTTAAGTGTCAGTTATATAACGCAAAATATTTTTCTTCAGGCCAGAGGTATATCGTTAAATAGTCATTATTTATTATGCTTTAAAAATCCACGTGAACAGGCTCAAGATAATTCCCTAGCACGTCAATTGTATCCAGGTAACACAAAATTTGTAAGGAAGCCTACCAAGACGCAACTCGAGGTCCTCATGGTTACTTACTTTACGACTTAAAACAGAAGACCGCCGATGAACATCGTGTTCGAACAAATATTATCCCCACAGATTCTTACAATTATGTTTATGTACCAGTAAAACAATATTATCAATAGTGTAAAATGATTAATACAAATTATTAATAAAGAAAGTGTACATTTACTGAAGCTTTTAGCTAGGGCAAAACCTAAAGCAAGCAAAGCGATATTACAGAATGCAGATCCCGATTTAATTCGCTCCATTTGCGAAAGTTCATATAACGTATTCCAAGGAAACGTTCCATTAAATAAAAAAAGAGAAAAATAGATTAAGAAGGTACAAAAAGGATCTTAGGTATTTAGTGAAAAACGGCCAGCATTAAAACAAAAGAAAAAACTAATTATTGTACAAAAAGGTCGTTTTCTCACTCCATTGCTTGCACCTGAAATGAAAAATATTTTAAACAATAAGACTATGAGTGATGAAGAAAAATGGGCACATTATAAGGAGGAACTGCAAAAATATTTACATCTCGTACAGAAACCTAAAACGACAACATCAGGAATGATGATACGGTTAAAAGAGAGGACGACGAAGGAGAGAATGGAGAAATACTATCTATACTCCCCGAATTTTGCTTGCGTAAAGCAAGATCTTTATTACGTAAATTAAAACAGAATCCCAACATTCAATGGGATGAGAATGGTAATGTTAATATTTATAACAAGTTAATTCCAGGGGCTAATATAGTAGATTTAATTTCGGATTGTGTTAGATGTCGTAAGAAAAATATTCCAACAGCCGGCTGGGAGCCATTTGCTACACTATTAACAAAATCTAATATCCCCCTAGAGTATATAGCTAACCCTCATCATATAGCGTATATTCGTAAGTTAACAACTAGGGAAGAACACGAAGAAAAGGAGGAGGAAGAGGAGGAGCCGTCACGTAAAGGAAAATGGCATGACTATAAAATATGAAGAAGCTACCTGCCGTTTATTGTAACCCCTCACATACTGCTTCATTTTCAACTGCATTCACATTATGGAAAGCTGTAAAGAAATCAGTACCTTACACCGTGTGGAACAATGGTTAAAAGATCAACTGACATATACACTACACAAGCCTGCAAAAAAAAAAAAAAAAAAAAAAAACTATTTCCACGTAATTCCTATCTAGTGTTTAATACTGATGATCACTGGCAAGTTGATTTAAACGATATGCAGTCTACAAAAATATAATGATTGGTGCAGGTATATTTTAACAATAATAGATATATTTAGCCGTACGCATGGGCACTGTCTGTGCGTACAAAAACTACTGCCGATGTTATACATGCATTTAATAAAATATTTGCATCTACCCGCCGCAAACCGTTACGTCTACAAACAGATAACGGAACAGAGTTTATTAACAAACCATTCCAGGTGTATTTGAAAAAGCAAAATAATCAGTTTCTCACAACAGAAAACGATATTAACGCAAGTATAGTGGAACGCTTTAATCGCTCTTTTAAGCAGCGAATGTGGAAATATTTTACTTCGAAGAAGACGTACCGTTACATAAACAAGTTGCTCAAGTTGGTTCAGGCATATAATTCTCGTCCACATAGAGCGCACTAATTACCACCAGCCAGTGTAAACGAGGATATGTTTCAACAAGTGTGGAATAAATTTATATCACCGCATACTAGTGTTGTTAAAGCTGCAAAATGTAAAGAATTTGTAGATTCATGTCGTCAGTCTGAATATCCAGATGTAATTGACCTAGTTTTCTTCTTGTCACTAAACACACAGAAGCCCCACAACAAATTGTTATTTTCGATGGTGAATAAAGGGACACTTTTTCACCATTGGCCAATATTTTAGAGTACAATTCTGGAAAGAGGCCTTGTTCTTTCCTACAAGAATTATATGACAGTCTGAAATGTGCATCTTAGTTCTGAAGAGTCTAGTCCTTTTTCGATCACATACTGTATCTTCTTTGATCCTCGATGAAAGGTGTTGGTCATAACGTAGAGTTTGCATTGGGAAGTGCACTTCTCTTGTGAACACTAGTTTCTTCACTGACGTGCGCACTTTGGCTTGCCACAGGTGCACTGATTTTGTTATTTGCAGTGACGAGAATATTGGTAACATTTGTTGCTCTAGCTTCAACTTGAAGATCAATTAACCCTCTCCGGATCCCGGCTTTTTGGGCTATTTTTTAGAATTTCAGTCAAGCAGCTACTGCATCGTCACTATTTATCCTAGGATCATGGTTCATACCTCATTCTCTTCAGAATGGAGCTGGCTTTCAAACGATATCACTTGCATGCTCATACCATTTACCAGGAGCGGGAAAAATGATGTCAAAGGAAAATTTCGGAGGGAAATTTTTTCTCGCACTTTGGGCCCCCCTGGAGCGGCCCTGTGTGAACGTGCCATCTAAAAAAAATCTGATAAATAGTACTTGGTATACTGAATGTGTGCGCCATATTTCAAGTTTCTATCTTGAATACCAAGGGCAAGAGAAATTTTATCAGGAATTCCCACCATGCCCCAAATTACCGTAAAACACCATGATCTCAGGTAAAAAATTTCCTGAGACATCCCTAAATACCCTAGGGTCAAGTTTCGCCCATCATTCTCTTCAGAATAGAACTGCCTTTCAGGCGGTATGACTCACGTGTCTCCATCATGTATCTAAGGCGGGAACCTGAGGAAAAACGGGATTTTTTGGGTCTAAATACCCTTTTTTCAACTTTTAGCCCCCCCTGGACCTCCCTGTTTTAACGCAGAGATCTGAAAAAATCTGGTAAATACTACTCGGTGGGCTGAATGTTTATGCACAATTCCAATTTTCCAGGTACAAAAGTAGGCCCGCCAAAAAAAATATACCGACAATGTCCCATATTCCCGTATACAGAGGGAAATTTTTAAACATTCCCTGAGACATCCTTATTACCCTAGCGTAATGTTTCGCCCATCATTCTCTTCAGAATAGAACTGCCTTTGAGGCGGTTCCATTCATCTGTTCCCATTATGTATCTAAGGCGGGAAAATCCCGTAAAAGGGAATTTTTGTAAAAAAAAATTCCCTTTTTCAACGTTTATCCTTTCTGTACCCCACTGTTTTAACGCAGAAATCTGGAAAAAATCTGGTAAATACTACTCGGTGGACTGAATGTTTGTGCACAATTTCAATCTTCTAGGTGCAAAAATAAGCCAGCACAAAAATAGAACCGAAAATGTCCAAAATTCCCCTATACAGAAGTATATTTTGATAAAAATTCCCTGACGCTTCCCTAATTACCCTAGGGCCATGTGTCTCACATCATTCTCTTCAGAATAGAACTGCCTTTGAGGCGGTTCCATTCATCTGTCCCCATTATGTATCTAAGGCGGGAAAATCCCGTGAAAGGGATTTTTGGTTAAAAATTCCCTTTTTCAACGTTTATCCCCTCTGTTCCCCCCTGTTTTAACGCAGAAATCTGAAAAAAAATCTGGTAAATACTACTCGGTGGACTGAATGTTTGTGCACAATTTCAATCTTCTAGGTGCAAAAATAAGCCAGCACAAAAATAGTACCGAAAATGTCCAAAATTCCCCTATACAGAAGTATATTTTGATAAAAATTCACTGACACTTCCCTAGGGCCATGTGTCGCACATCATTCTCTTCAGAATAGAACTGCCTTTCAGGCGGTATGACTCACGTGTCTCCATCATGTATCTAAGGCGGGAAACTGAGGAAAAACGGGATTTTTTGGGGTAAAAATATCCCTTTTTTCAACTTTTTGACCCTCTGGATCCCCCCCCCCTTTTGAACGCAGAAATCTGAAAAAATCTGGTAAATACTACTCGGTGGACTGCATGTTTGTGCAAAATTTCAATCTTCTACGTGCAAAAATAAGCCCGCCAAAAATACATTACATAAACCCCCCAAAGAAGTATTACACGAAAATATAAATTTTAGACTTATGACGTCATCACCTCCTATGTCTCGACACAGGAAGGTGTGAAACCATTCCGTAATGTCTTCTGCAATGCCTCTGGACTTGAAAAACAAAAAAAAAAAAAAAAACCGGACGAAAAAGCTCAAATAGGAGAGTTATAACGCAATGTACCATGAAATACCCCGTATGGTACAAATTGTACCATGGATCCCCAAAGGGTTAAGCAGCGGCTGGTAACTTAAGAATCTAAGAGACGAAAGAAACAAAATTGTAATCCTGATATAGAGATCAAATACTTGTGGAAGATCGAAAATGAAACTGACAATATAATAATAATAAGAATCCTCTCATAAATCATCGGGCAAAATAGGGTCCAGGAAAGCATGTGGAAAAGTAGTATGCCAGGTAGTGATGGGCAGTGGGAATATTCCCGGTGGGAAGGAATTTAAAAATGGGAATATTCCCGGGTTTTTTCACTGGCCTATAAATTCCCGGGAAGGAATTTATTTTCATTTCTTTCCTTTATCCTCCAAATTATAAGAAACATATGACTAATTACTTTATTTTAATATATTATGATTTACTTCTAGGTTTTAAAGAATTTGGAGGTTAAAAAATTTAAAATTATTTGACAGTACTTTATATAACTAATAATTTGATTTTTTAAGTTCCATTTCCGTTTGCACTAAAAAGTAGGGTAATTGATTGGTATTGGAGAGCAAAACTAGCAAAAAGTAGGATGATTTACGGAAGAAATGAGTTGATAGTGATGTTCAAGTAGTCAAGAAAGTATCAACTTTTTTTTTAAGGCAGTAAGGGATTTATACAAAACGGAAAGGTAAGTGGAAGTGATTTATTTGAGAAAAGAAAGTCAATTGTTGGCAACGAAGATAGAAAACAACGTGCCATGCGGGGCTCTTACCCGTCTTCATTCGCTAACGCTCGTTCCGCATCGCTGTCTGAATTTAATGTTGGTAACGTAATTTAACGTATGAAACCATAAAAGAAAAAAAACGCATCGGAATAGAATATCGCAAAAAAGTAGGTGCAAAAGCTGGCCCCCAATGCTAAAGAACAGCCAAAATTAGCAAAGTACTAATTTACAAATGATGAAAAGGAACCCTTTTGTAAAGTAATTTAGAATTATGTAGAAATGAGGTGAAGTACTATTAATAAACCCTGAACCACCCTTAGAATAGACGTCGGTCTGTCTCCTCTCTCTGACTCGAATTTCTGAAGAGGTACTTGGACTTCTTTTACATGTGAATTAACACATGGGATTTCAAGAAACAGGTAGAATGAAAGGTCGTGTATGGCAATGTTACGTGCTAAAATATAAAGATAAGTAAGTATCTTGCAAATTTTGTGAACATAAATATGTATGCGGAAATGTTGATAAAATGGTGAGACATGTATCTTCTAGCATTTATCCAATCTAATTGGTTTATAACATTTATAAATTTAATGTGTTTATAATATCAGTAATAGAGTCAAGTTCAGCAAATCCACTTACATATAAATTTAAACTGTTACTATATAATTTTTTCGCACATATTTAATTGATAGAACATATTGTAAATAAATTTACATTTATGCGTACTCTCTAAATATAATAAAGTGTTAATAAAGTAACATAGTACCGTTCAGAATATACATTTTAAAGAATCCTCTGTGGACAACAGTAATAATATGCTGTGATATAAAAATTAATTCCACTTTGAAATCATAATATAGTAATAGAATGCAATTTTCTTTCTGATTGAACATAAATTCCCGGATAAATTCCCATTTTGGGAATCTTCCCGGGAATATTCCCAGGGAATATTCCCAAAAAATATCTTCCCGGGAATTTACCCATCACTAATGCAAGGGCCTATTTCAGAAGTATCAACCCGGCATTTGGCAGGTATGACTGAGAATATATAATAATTTAAGTGTATCTGCAACAATATCTTATAGAGAGGAGTTAATTTCTGAAATTGAAAACTGTTCGCTGCTGATGCAAATAAAAAATTTATTCTCAGGAATGCGTTCTTGTAACCCCCATGTCGTATGCGTCAGTAGACGACCGATGGGAAACTAGCGACATCTCGCCAAAAATTGTCGGCTCCGCAGCGATGATCCGCGCAGTTTTAAGCGTTACTCTCGACATTTGCTTAGTGAAAATAATAGAAGATTTTATGACGTATAAAATTTTTGTTTCTTTCTTATTTCAACAAGACTAAACCAAGAATAACTCAGTTAGTCCCAATTGACTGGATTCTCATTACATTTATTTCACAAATTTGCGTTAAGAAATCATTTCTTTTCAAAGTTTTGAATACGCTTATGAGTGGTTTAAATCGTATATATCCAACAGAAGGCAAACTGTTGAAATTAACTGTCAAACTCGAGATGCACAGGGAGTAAGCGAATGCTAAATACCAAAGAGTTAAAATTTGGAGTTCCTCAAGGTTCCACTTTAGGCCCTATTCTACTTTTAATATATATAAATGACTTGCCACAATATTTAGACTCTGCTAAAATTGTTCTGTATGCTGAGGATACAAATATAATAGTAACCGGAGAAACATACGTTGAGTTATGTAATGCAGTAGACTCCACTATGTTTGCCGTCAGTGACTGGATGGATAGAAATAAATACTAAATACAACAAAGTCTTCGTGCATGTGCTTTCACGTAGTAAAAACGAGATAAGAGAACGCCCTTGTGTAACAATTAGCTGCAAAACATTGAATTACGTCTCGGATATCAAATTTCTTGGTTTTTGGGTGTCAGATACATTACACTGGAAAATTCTCATTCAAAAATTATCTAGTAAATTGGCTCAAACCTGTTAAAGCTTTTACAAAATAGTGTCAGTCAACATGTCCTGCTCAGAACTTATTTTGGACTTTTTCATTCTAAAGTGAAATATGGTATTATATTCTGGGGATCTACTGCACTGCTAAATTCAATATTCGTTTTACAAAAGAGAGCTTTAAGGTTTATGACCGGAAGTAAACCTCGAGCATCTTGTAAATCTATATTTAAATTTCTTGAAATCTTACCTCTTTTATGTTTATATATATATATATATATATATATATATATATATATATATATATATATATATATATATATATATATATATATATAGGGTGCGGCAGCGTTCATAGCGTAATTTGACTTGCGTAGTACAATGACGTACTGCATGAATGCGCGAAAGCTCGTGCCACATTCGTGTACTAATGAGCTGCCATTTCGAGTGTGACAGTGATATGGAGCGGTGGAGTGCACAGCATCATTCCTTTGCTGTTGAAAGTTATTTCAAGAATAACGACTCTGTTATTGCTACCCAGCGTCTATTTCGGCAACATTTCAACTTGGGACGTCATGGGAAAGTTCCAGATGGACGGACCATTGTGAGGTGGGTACTTGCATTTCGAACAACAGGTTCTGTTTGCAATGGCAAACCGGGAAGAACTGAAAGAACTGTGCGGACACCAGAAGCCGTGGAAAATGTTCGTGCTGCAATATTGCGTAGCCCAAAATGATCTGCTCGTCGTCATTCGCAAACTGTGCATATGCCCGATCGCTCATTCAGGAGAATATTGCACGAAGATCTCCATTGTCATCCATATAAGCTACAGATTGTGCAGGAAATTAGGCCTCGCGATTGGGTTTCACGAGGAACATTCTGCTTAACCATGAGTGATCTCCGCCAAAAACCACAAATGTTGCACACCATCCTGATGTCAGATGAAGCTCGTTTCGAGCTATGTGGTTCAGTGAATAAACAGAATATGCGTTATTGAAGTGATGTAAACCCGCATGAACTGCACATCAAGCCCTTGCACAGTTCTCGTGTCACAGTGTGGTGTGGAGTTGCTTCCTTTTTGATTATTGGCCCTTGCTTCTTTGAGGATGACATCTGTCACCAGTGAACGCTACCTAAAGATGCTGCAAGACTTCGCTCTTCCCCAATTTGGTATGGTCGATGTGGATGTGGAACAATTATGATTTCAACAAGACGGAGCGACCTCCCATACAGCCAGAATTTGCATGGATTTCTTGCAACAGACATTTCCAGGTAGAGTAATTTCCCGTTTTGGTGACATTTCCTGGCCGCCTGGCTCACCTGATCTTTCTTGTGCAGACTTTTTCCTTTGGGGCTACCAGAAGCAAGAAGTGTTCCGAACACGTTGTGCCACCATTCCTGAGTTGAAGGATCGCATCAGAACTGCAAACGACAATAACCCAGGGAATACATTACGCCAAGTTATGGAAAGCTTCCAACGCCGCCTAGTTGAATGTGTTGTGCAGAGGGGGCATCATTTGACAAGAGGCATATTCAAAAAGTAATCCACGCAATGGACAATGACTTACACATACACATTAGTAAATGGCATACCATTAACTATTAATTGACATAAGAGAGGTAATAAATAAATTACAGTTACTGCCTGATGGTGTGTTTTTAATATCCTACTGTGAACACTGCCGCACCCTGTATATATATATATAACTTTGAAAATTTGTAAGAAAAGCAGCTTTCGGTTGAACTCAGATGGATATGCATATGCATAATACGAGACAAGCGTCGGATCTTCATGTAGAGTCTTCACGTTTAAAAGTGCATAAAAATAGTGCATTTCCTATGGCAGTGAATATTTATAACAAGCTTCCTCCCCCCTTAAAAAACAAAACATCCGGTTTCAATAAAGCAATCAAGTACTACCTACTCAAGCACTGCTTCTATTCCGTAGGAGAATATCTCGGAAATCCATAATCAGTTATATGAAAAAATGTCTGTAGTAAATAAGGTTTAAAGTATATATATATATATATATATATATATATATATATATATATATATATATATATATATATATATATATATATATATATATAAGGTGTAAAAAAAGGTTGTTTACAACGCTTGGGAAATGATTCTACAGATGAAAACAAGTAAAAATGTTTGTGTAACACAATGTCCATCTCGATCTCCTAACCGAGTTACGGACGTCCAAAAGGGTGGGAAAATGAACTTTGAAGGCTAATTCTGGCAAAACGACAAGAGATAGAAGGGCGGTGTTAGGCGGCCCACACAGAGTCTCAACATGGACTATCCAAAAATACTAGGATTTGATGTGTACAAGGCGAGCGTAAGGGACTCCCCAAAGGATGCGAAACATGCCGCGGACGTTATGAGGGCAAAGTGAGGTGAGAGGTTGTGTGTGAAGTGCTCATGCATACAGAAACGAATAGCTGAAGTGTGTATGCGTATGCAAGATGGCGGGAGAAGTGCGTGGTTGCATAATTGTACAGGAAAGAAGCGCAATTTCGGCAGGTTTATTCAAAGCATATGTTCGAGAAAGCGGAAAGGGCAGTCCGACAGTAGGGTAGGGACATACAGAGCTTTACATAGGGTCGACATTTGTGTAATTAAAAAGCGCTAATGGGGAGGTGATGCAATGTTCACGATAGAGGAACCGAAACCGGTTCCGGTGATAGTACTCGTAGAAGACAAGCTGCAGCTGATTACTACAATTGCAATATAAACAAAAATAATGAAAAACTGAGTAAAGAGATTCATACAGTACGGCAAGATGCCGAGGTACAACAAATGTTTGAACTGGCATCCAAGATTCAACGTGTGATTCTGCGTATGGAGAGTGAAAGGGCAATTCGATAAGCATTTAATAATAATAATAATAAGAAGAAGAAGAAGAAGAAGGAGGAGGAGGAGGAGGAGGTGGAGATGGTGAGGAATACGAATAAAAATAATGCATTAGTATTTAGTATTAGTGTTAGTATTAACACCGTAACTACCAGCATTGTACTAGCTACCTGTTGTCTCAAATGGTCCTACATCAAACAACAATGACCTCCCTAAATATTACATATGCATATGTAGAATATGTCATGTGCCTCTCAATGTTCTGTGTGCATGCGTAGAAAGATTCACCGAGACACTCAGCGTGTGTGTTGAAACTGTCCTCCATGAGCAGCATTGCACAAGTGACATCTGTTAATAACAGACTGCCTGGTACGGCCAAATACTTTCGGTGTATCGGAAATTCGCGCCACAGCAATCGAAATACGAGCCACGAGATCTTCGGCTGTTTGGATAGGTGTTTCATAGACAATCCGTTTCATTTCACCCCAGAGAAAGAAGTCCATGGGTGTGAGATCTGGCCTGCGAAGTGGACATAATACAGGACCACCCCTACCAAGCCATCGAGAGTTTCATGCAGGAATATCCGTACACGTTGGTCAAAGTTAGCAGGCGCGCCATCATGTTGGAACCAGAGCCGCTGTCTCAAAGCCAAGGGTACATCCTCGAGAAGTAGAGGTAAGACCTCACGCAAAAAGGTAAGATAATTGATACCAGTCAGACGATTAGCTAAGATGTACTGTCCAATCAGGTAGTCATGTATGATGCCACACCAGACATTCACAGCAAACCTGTGCTGATGCTGCTGCACAAGGGTTGCGTGAGGATTATCCTCAGCCCATACATGACTGTTGTGGCCGTTTAGTACGCCTGCTCTGATGAATATACACTCGCCTGTACATAAAATAATTGTTGGGAAGTCTGGCTCATCAATAGTGCGCTGCAGAAACCACTGGCAGAGGTCCACACGCGGTTGAAAGTCTGCAGGGGATAAATCATGAACCTTTTGAAACTTAAAAGGGTGCATTCGTTCCTCGTGCACAACCTGCCACACATTCGTATGACTTGTGTTTAGCGCCTGACCTACGAAGCACGTGCTGGTTTCAGGATGATGCTTCCAGCACGCGCTTTCTAAATGCTTCTAGCACGTTTTACTCAAATGCAACAGTTCGCACACTTCGATTTCGTCCTACATCTTGTCCGGGTTTTTGTACTGAGCCGTGTCCCGAAGTCGGCGATCGATGGTTTGAAAGAAGACGTGCGACGGTAATCTTCTATTCGGGAACCGTTCTTCATACAGACGCCTTGCCTCCCAGCTGTTACTTCTCGCCTCGCCATATATAAAATGTATATCAGCAAGCTCAGTAAAAGAGTAGTCATTCTATCAGTTGCACTGTCGTTCACGGTTCTGGGAGTACCTCAATGATAAGCGGTAAAACTATTTAAATGATTATTGTTTCAATTGTTTCTATTATCATTCACCTGCGAGTTATCAGTTCTCCAATTATATACACTGAGGCCCTTATACACTTTACGCGAACACTCACACAGAAGCACCAAAATAGCATTTACTCGACGGCATCAACTATCAATGCAGCTCCAACTAGTTGTGGAATTCAGCTACGAGCCCTGTGCATTAGATACGCCACCTAGTGTCAAACCAGAGACAGAACCACACATGTTGCTTAGTGAACGAAGAGACTACGTCACTTGCAGCCCGGGGACGCAATTTTGTATTGAATCATGGAGAAACTTACACACATACGGATCCTGTCATTCATAGTGGTGTTTGTGTAGAGCAAAATTTACGAGTGATAAGATTTTCTTTTTCAGAAGTACTGTAATTACATACTAATCTACAAATGTATTTCTGGTTACATGTGAAGATAGTTTGTTTTTCTTAGATGAATGCAAAATCAGCGCTAATGTCTTCGTGTTGAATTATTTTTCTTCCAGTGTTTTACCTTAAAACGCTCGATACTTAAGCATAGAGTTCTGCTATTTGCTTAAGGCCCTTCTAAACGCTCCCCACAACTTTTCCCCCCCATTTATGAAATTCGTGTGAAAACTGAATAAAATATTCAGGTTTTGGAACGTGGGCCACATAGTAGTTTTGGTACTCATAAACTAAGAAACAATTCAAATAACATTCGAGACATTTGATAGGACAGCCTATGACAATCATTTGGATGCCCTAAAAGGTAGTGAATATCTTTTCTGGAAATCAATTATTTAAGATCACTTCATAGAGTTCCATGATCACTGAGTGGCCGAATTTTCAAAATTCGACTACTTTCTTTCGTTTTCCCACAATTTTCAAAAACCCAGAAAAGTTGTGGGGAGCGTTTAGAGGAGCCTTACCAGCAATGGAAAGTCCTCAAATTCCACAGCAACCTTGTCATGTCGTGGATAAAACTTGGAATAATTGATTTGCAGTGTATCAAGTTATGTTAATAAATAGTAAACATCTAGCTAGACGTGACGCTTAAGAAACGTGACCCCACTTAAGCCATAGTCTGTCGGTTATAAAGAACTCTGCTTCTTCCTTTCGTAATGAGAGGCAAGGTTGCCAAAATTCCAACACTCCTCAGAAAGTTATTCCTAAATCACCTGCTAACTTTTCACTTCAGAGGTGTTTTACTGCTTCATAAAACAGTGGGCGCTGTTGGTTGCCCGACTTGTCAAGTGCGCGAGAGGATCATTTATTATTATTATTATTATTATTATTATTATTATTATTATTATTATTATTATTATTATTATTATTATTATTATTATTACTTAAATGTTCATCGAATTGCCCTTTCACCCACATGTTCAATCCCGGAGGCCAGTTCCCACTGCTGCTGTATCTCGGCATGTTGCCGTACTGTGTGCAGTGGCGGCGATTGAACGTTAAAAGTGGGGGGGCAAGACATGATCTGAATATTTGTATATCAATGTTAGTTTCCCTGATTGCTTCTAACGTTTTGTTTGACGAAAGGTTGTATAACTAATAGGATACTATCTTTTTCAGTTAAAATACCGTATATCGTATTTCAAATTTTATTAAGTAAATTGATAAGAGCAACGCAAGTAGGTACTAGTCCCTTATATTCTTAAAAGAAGATGTAAGATTTGATTCCTTGCTCATGAACATCTTAAAATTGTCCGGAAGATTGTGTGTTCACATTATTTAATAACAAATTGCAAAACAAATAAATACAAAGGATAATATTAATCATAGTAATAAATAATGAGGCTTGTTTTGAAGAAGTTATATTGAAACTGGTGATTGATGAACAACTTAATTTTTAGTTCCACACATGCTATTAAATGTATGTTATTACTCTTAGAAAATGAAAGTAAATACTACAAGCGTATGCTACGACATTTAAAGAAATCTTGAAACATGTTCGTTCTCGTACACACCTAAACACACCACTGCAAAACAATGGAAAAAGTTGAAGCTGTTTTTCATTACTCTTCTTTTAATTAACATTTCTTACTGAGCTCCTCTGTGGCTAAGCGGTTAGCGTACACGCCTTTGGCGTGGGAGACACGGGTTCGATTCTCGGCGGGAGCCCATCGGATTCCACGTTAATCAGTAGATCTATGTCTCCTATAGCCTCACTGTTGAACGAGATGTTAAACTCAAAATATTCCAAATCAAATCAAATCAAAATATTCCTTACTATTAGAAAGAAGAAAAGGCATTTTACGAACTGTCAATTTTTGTGCAATTACAGAATAACTTCTAAAAGATTTTTTTTTTCTTTTGCGAAATGTTATCTCAATTAGTTTCAAAGCGGCTGATTAAGTCATATTGGACTTACATTGAGCCCTTGTAAGAAGAAATGAAAGTATGCTCGAAATGTTACGCTCCAATAGATTAATTCTTGGACCATATTTGTGACAATTAAAACGCAATTCCTGTAGCTTTTTTAACTTGACGGGAAGACAACCAATACGTACTCACGCAACGGCAAATATTATAGAGATGGAACATTTTTTCTATATACATACAAAAAAGTTACATTTCAAAATGGAAGTATATACATTAATAGGTCATTTCAGAAAAGTGGAGGGCAACTGCCCCCCTTTGCCCCCCCTAACGCAGCCCATGACTATGTGATTCTCTTTGCGGGTGAATACCGCCTGAAGAACACTCCATTTGTGTGGATGATTTCGTCGAAACAAGAAGTAGTTTAAAATTGTGCAGTCTCGCAATATCTTTTATACTTCTAACTACAGTTTGGAAAGCTTAGTCACTAAATAAAACTTGCTTTAATAAGAGACAAGTAGAACCACTGTTCAATCTCAGTTCATTATCGAAAACCGTAACTTCTCATTCAAATGCTCTTTTTATACAACAATGGCAATGATTAGGAATATTTAACTTTTTTCAATGCATAGGTAAGTAGTAGAAAATTGATCGACCTGGCTCATACTAGCTCATACTAGGCCAACTCAGGAGCCCCTGGGAAATTGAGCATCGTGAACCGTCAACCCACGGTCTTTTACGACCTCCATTTTAGGGGTGTATTTGTTCCCTTTTATGAGCACTTTTTAGGGGGTGTACTCGTTCTCTTTTATGAGCACTTTTTAGAGGTGAACTCGTTCCCTTTTATGAGCATATTTTTCAACCCCTATTTTAATTACGAACACATAGCAGAGCAGATAATACATGGAGACTACGAACACATAGCAGAACATCAGACTACGTAACATAGCAAAACTAGTAAAAGAGTATGACTTATTTTCCAACCCTTAATTGAAAATAGCGCAGTATGGTTCTTTAATCAGACAGAGACTACGAAACATAGTGAAGATTAAAGGGTGAACTCGTTCCCTTTTATGAACATATTTTTCAACCCCTATTTTAACATAACGAACATAGCAGAGAATATGAAACATAACAGGGGTGTACTCGTTTTTTCAACCCCTATTTTAATTATGAACACACAGCAGAGCGGATCACCCCTATTTGAACATAGCAGAAATTATATAATACTTCGTTCCCTTTTATGAGCACTTTTTAGGGGTGAACTCGTTCCCTTTTATGAGCATATTTTCCAACCCCTATTTTAATTACGAACACATAGAAGATAATACTTAAGACTACGAAACATAGCAGGGGTGTACTCGTTTTCAACCCCTATTGTAACATAGCAGAACTAGTAAAAGAGTATGGTTTATTTTCCAACCCCTATTTTAAATAGCAGAAATTACGAACACACAGCAGAGCGGATCACCCCTATTTGAACATAGCAGAGTATGACTCATTTTTCAACCCTTATTTTACCATAACGAAATATAGCGAAGATTAAACATATTTCATTTTAGGCGTGGACTCGTTCCCTTTTATGAGCACATTTTTAAGGAGTAGACTCCTTACCTTTTATGATCACTTTTTCAACCCCTATTTCAACATAACAGATAATACATAAGACTACGGGGGTGTATTTATTCCCTTTTATGGGAATTTTTTGAACATAGCGGACAATGAATATCTATGTAACATAGCAAAGTCAAATGTCACAGAGAGTATATAAGACGAAAAACACATAACTGTACTCGTTCCACTAGGGGTGTACTCGTTCTAACCCCTATAGCAAAGATTCTTTTAAGGAGTGAACTTGCTCTATCCTATATTTGAACATAGCAGAGATTATTTAAAGATTGCAAAGGAATGCAAACTTCCGTGTTTTATTATCAGTTACATAATAACTTCCGCCGTATGTGGATAATTCTCATTACGTCATTCATCCGGATTTTAAAAACATTGTGCTAGTTTTTTTTTCTCAACAGACAATACTGATCGCTCGCGATATGACTTGTCATTCAACAATAGGATTAAAAAGAAGAGAAACCCCGACCGTGACTCAATGAAATTATCTCTATTGCGCAATATTACGCAATGCAATCAATCACAAAGGTATATGTTTATCACTCGCGATCTGTCTTGTCATTCAAACCTGACCGTGACTCGGTGACATCATCCCTGTTGAAGTAGCACACATAAGCAAATTTGAACATATGTATAATTCCGTATTTACTAAGGAACAAATTTCTATTAATATATATGGCATTGATTATGATAATGAAACAATTTTTCCGTTACGTATAAGCGAAAACACAGCTGTATTTGAACATATTGATTTATTATATTCTGAAGAAAGTTTCAATAGTCATTATTGTCTTATAAAAAAATCTCAATGCCTTATTGAAAAGTCATAAAGAAAAAACATAAAATTGCCTCAATGGATTTTATCCACAAAATGTGTTTTAAATATTCAAAATAACGATAATAGATGTTTTATGTATTGCATTCTAGCTGCATTACATCCTGCAAAAGATAATCCACTGCGTGTAAATAATTACATACAATATATTAATACTTTATTACTGTTATTCGAAAAAACGAATATAAAATTCCCTGTTGAAGTCTAGCACACTGTATATTGACTAGCACACATAAGCAAATTTGAACATATGTATAATTCCGTATTTACTAAGGAACAAATTTCTATTAATATATATGGCATTAATTATGATAATGAAACAATTTTTCCGTTAAGTATAAGCGAAAACACAGCTGTATGTAACCATATTGATTTATTATATTTAAACTCTCATTATTGTTTAATTGCAAATTTAAATGGTTTAGTTAGACATCAATTAGGTACTCATCAAGCATTCATTTGTAGACGATGTTTAGTATCTTTCTATAACAAATCAAAATTAGATGAACATGAGAAATTATGTAAAGAACACACTCCAACCAAAATTAACATGCCGAAACAAGGAGATGTTTTAAAATTTCGTAAACTAAAATTGTTACTACAGAATGATGTCATAATAGTTGCAGATTTTGAAAGTTTATTAAAACCTATAAATAAACAAATTGGATCTAATACAAAACAAGTTCATGAACATATACCATGCAGTTTTGGTTATATTGTGTGTTGGAGTAACAAATATATAAAATCAGATTTAGTTATTTATCGTGGGGAAAATGTATGGATTAAGTTTATGTCTGCTATGGAGAAGGAATTAAGAAAAATAATAAACATATTAGATCAACAAAAACCAATAATACCATTAAATAGTTCTCAGTTACAGGAGTATAATCTATCCACTGAATGCTCTGTTTGCGATAGTAAATATATGAGTAACAATAGAAAAGTTAAACATCAAAACCATTTAACTGGGAAATATATTGCCACGGTGTGCAATAATTGTAATTTGCAAATTAAACGTCAGAGCAATTTTATCCCTGTATTCTTCCATAATTTATCTGCCTATGATGCACATATCTGTATTGCTGTAATATATCTGTAATTGCTGAAAGCACTGAGAAGTACATCACATTCTCCAAACATTTTAATTTTAATGGTAGACCTTTTGTAGACTTATATAAATTTCTTCCGTACAGTCTCGAAAATTTGGTGTCAAAATTAAAACCTGAGCAGTTCGTTTATACAAAGCAATATTTTTCCGATGATAAGTTTCCTTTAATTCTCCGTAAGGGAATTTATTTTTATGAATACATAACAAGTTTAGATACATTTAAAGAAACTGAATTTCCTGAAAGAGAGGCGATTAATAGCAAATTGAATGGAACACAAATTTGCGAGACCGACTATCAATATGCAAAACGGATTTGGCGTGTGTTTAAGTGTCAAAATTTAGGGGACTACCATGATCTGTATTTAAAATGTGATGTACTTCTCACAGCAGATGTATTGGAAAATTTTCGAAAGACGTGTTTAAATGCTTTTAGTATTGACCCAATTAATTGTTTTACTGCACCTGGTTTGGCATGGCAAGCCATGTTATATAAAACAAAAATTGAACTTGAACTTTTATCTGATATCAATATGTATATGTTTGTAGAAAAATCGGTTCGCGGAGGCATCATACAAGCTGTATTAAGGTATGCCAAAGCTAATAATCCCTACGTACATGATTTTGATGCGGAAAAAGAAAAATCTTATTTACTGTATATTGACATGAACAATCTGTACGGACTATCAATGATTGATTATTTACCATATGGTGGTTTTCGGTGGGAGGACAAAATTGACGATTGGCAAGACAAGAATAAAATTATCAATTGGCCCATTGATAGTGAATGTTTTTTTTAGAAGTGGACTTAGAGTATCCAAATTATTTACATGAATACCATTCTGATTTTCCGTGTGCTCCCACTAATGAAATTCCACCGAATGGTAAATACTCAAAATTACTATTAACACTTAAACCGAAATCGAATTATATCTTGCATTATAGAGTATTACAATTTTATCTAAAACAAGGTTTAATATTGGTAAAAGTACATAAAATATTATGGTTTCGTCAATCTAAATGGCTTGCATCTTATATACAAGAAAATACTCAGTGTCGTGCAAGTGCTACAATTGAATTTGAAAAAGATTTCTATAAGTTATTAAATAATTATGTATACGGAAAGACAATGGAGAATGTACGAAAACGCATTGATATAAAATTAATTAATAATGAAAAAAGTAAAAAATTAGTAGCGCAAGATCAGTTTCAAAATTGGGTAAAATTAGGAGATAATCTTGCATTATTCCATATGTTAAAAAAAACTGTAACTCTAAATAAACCGATCTATGTGTAATGTACCATTACAGTTGAAAGTAATGGTAACTTTTTTACGCACCCTGTACCTAGTATTTTTTTTTACTTCGATTTCGGTTTAATTACACAATTTATTTATTCTCCTTACTTCAAATTAAATGTAATGAATCGAAAGGTTTCGTTAGTAATCATATTTTAACTGAATAATATATTTATTTATATTTTGATTAATTGTAAATCCCATTTTCGCATATACAAGTTGAATAGTTACAAGGTTTACCATTCTGACGTCATACCGAAACATAGTTCCGTCATTGGATATAAATTTTCTTAATTTCACACCAATGTAGATTTTGGCCAGGTACCTAAACTTTCCCTCACCCCCTCTCACTAGTCCATAGTCACTTTCAGATCCTGTTATATCTAGATTTCACCAAAATTCTATTCGCTTTGTAATATCCGCGGCTGTTAGAAAACGCCCTGATTGGTGGAATTCTCCAATCCCTGGCGTTTTCGGCGCAATGTTATCATAATAATCGAAGACACACTAGCAGGAGCAGCTTGTGATTTTCGTGCCACATATTTTTCGGGAAGGTCTCGAATTTTCAAGGAAAACTAAGGTAACATATAATGTAACTTAATAGTTAAAGCTTTACAACGGCATAGGAGCCCGGAAAATTTACAATTTTTGGTAAAGAAGCGGCAATTCAGTGAAATACAGGATTTGTGTTTACAGACGCCATATTGCTCGTCATCCAATCAAGTTAGAATAGACAGAGTGAAATAGTGACTTTACTTTCTTTTTCTTTCAAATTCAGTTTAGGAATTAGGGAAATTACGACCTGTTTAGTGCATTTTGTTCGTGTATTAGGTAGATGTGATTTTTTTTTATTTTAGTAAGTGCATGTACCTAGTAGGTTTCCTAGCTGTAACATCAATAATCATAATGGCAGCTTAAGCTAGCGTAAAGGGGCTCCTATCCCTTTTCGAAATTGAACCATTTCTAGAGGGGGATGGGTTAGTTATTGTTTGTGTTAGGGCCTTTTCCCCTTTCAGGGCAAGGGTCCCTCAATAAACCTTGTTAAGGTGCCTCTAGGGCATCAATCTTTAGTAATCATTTTGTAAACCTGTTTCAAGTAATTGGTCAGGTCAGTTGGACCTAGGGTTACCCTTCTCATTTTGCCCCCCATCAAGTTCAATAGAGCCAACTCTATATACCGACAAGGAGTAATATGGTTAAAGGTGCTTGCCTTTAATATGCATGTAATTAAATGGTGCTTGCTTAGTTAGTATTTATGTGTAGTATTTATAGTGGTGTGTGTAGTTAGTAGTTCTGAGTGAGTGCATGATTTTACCATAAGGACAGTGTATTAAATATGCGTCAATTCAGTACCATTTTTCTAACTATATATAAATAAACGAGAGTAAATATTAGATTTCTGATTAATAAGTACAAGTATATATTTCAGTACACGGTAAATTATGCCTCCACTACAGCGCCATCGTGTCCGTTTTCGGTAGTCAATTGTTTGTTGGCATTACGACGTCGCATGACTTAGTGATCTAAGTTGTTTAATTTTGGCCATTTATTCTCAAATTACATCCCGTGGACATGGTTTTCGGTTTAGATGAGTATACATTCATATAAGATAGCATGAGATCTTACTGTACTGAAAATTACAGCTTGCTAGGTCCAGTAGTAATCGAAATATCCACTGAAATAAAGAATGCCTATTTTCTTAATAGAGGTAAAGTCCATATGCTGCTACTATTTGTTTCAAAATGTAGTTGTAAATTCTCTTTTCCCGTGGCTGTAGAAAATTTCCATTGTTGCTTTAGTTTTATCAGCAAATCAGAAATAAATTAATCGTTGACAATTTAACTTTCAGTAAATACACGTATGATTTTTTTTACTGCGAAGTAAATACGATTTGGGTGCTTCGAAACAAAGAGTACGTGGTTCGATGAATGTTATCGTGTAGTAGTTTGAGCGTGATAGATTGTGATAATTATATATTTATTAGTGTGTAATGTAAATATGTGTATGGCCTACGTGTAAAATGTATGAAATAGGGTGTCTATAAAATATTACTTCGCGCGAAAATGAGTAAATAATGAATGAATGTAATGATATATTAATAATATGATATAAAATATGAATGAGATGATATGACACCTATATTTAAATGGATAGGCCTAGTGTATATTATATAGTGAGAATATGAATATGTTTACTAAAAAATCTCTCGCGTTTTGACTTCTACACCAGTACATTCATCCAACCGAGTTTGCTATTTGGATAGTAAAGTATAGTTGGGAATTGTGTGTTACTTCGCATTTAAGTACCTAATAGTAACAGCCCCGGATTCTTAAGCCTTTCAACAGATAGGGTAGCATCATGTGGGAATTACTCCTAAAGGTTGACAGAAATGATAATTAAGAAAACTAACTGCTATATCCTGTGATCATTGAAAAGTACAGGTTTGGTCATTTGTACCTTTAACATTCATTGACTCTTCAAGATTTTTTTTCGTTGCTAACCTTATTTATTTATTGTGTAGTGTTCATATAGCTGACAGCTCAGTTCGGACTATCCGATTAAATCAACTGCTACTAAATTAATATTTATGTCAGTCGCGTACCCGTACGTCGACCCATGACCTTCTCAAGCATTTTCGTTTCTTTTCTTAGTTTAATTAGTTGATGGAAATTAACGACGTCCCAGACTTTGGCATGTCTGCGCAGGGTAGCCATCGGTGATGTTTGGTCATTGAAAATCACCGATCCAAAATTCAGTTAATTTTATTTTTTTTTATTTTGGCAAATCACTAATTAGGGATATCTTAGCTATTATTTTACTCTAGTTTCATTACTATTCTGGACTCTCCTAGTTTCTTAGAGGTCGGATGATTTTTTTGAAATTCTAAATTAGCGCCTTCTCTAACCTTCCGGTGGATTCCGGGATCTCCAAGGACTCAACCGGATACAGCGAGGAGGGGAATTTCCTTAAAGCTTTCGTCTTTCTGAAAATTCCCTTGCGGGCACGGACTAGTTGTGTGTTTGGAGATAACTTTTGAGTTTACGTATTTAAGTAAACCACCCCCTTTTTGGCATAAAAGAGAATATTTTGTTATAGTATGTTGTATACGTAAATTCGACCACTTATCTTTCGTAGTTGTAGTGTTCTATCTCCTCTCTTTTTACTTATACTTCTTCTACTTCTTCTCTAAAGTTTTTTTTTTTTTTAATTTCAACTTCACCCCCCCCCCCCGTTTTCTGAAACTCACGAAAACATACAATATTCATATCACTTATTTCGATCGTATGTACTAACTGAGACATCGAGGGATACAATTCGTGGAGGTGTTTCAGCACAACTCAGGACCATTTTCACGATACTCAATCCACCACGGGAGAAACTGACGAGAATGTACACTATGCTTTCAGATTCCCAGAAACTTACTTGTTAGTCATTGATCGTACAACTTATACCCGCTGATTACTGATTTCTGGTTTTCTTTCTATTGATTGGTTATATGGTGTATGTATTAGTAGTTTGGGCCCACTAGTTTCGAATAACATTGATTTTTTTTCTCTTTCTCTGTATATACATCTATATATGTACTTACATAGTTTGAAAAGTTACGTGCCTGCTCTATTTGTTGTATTTCCGCCTTTTATGTCAATTTATTAAATAACACCAACTATTTTTTATACGCGGAATTTAGTAAATTGAGAATTATTATTGATTATCGGGTTTACATATAAAGTACAATGTTGCAACCTTATGAAAAAAAAAGAATTTTGATAGTGAGGGTTTTTGTTTTGTCTTTGAGCCAAGCAAGTGTGAATACTTGTTGAATATAAAAGGGTTATGTAGAATTTAAACGTCGACGAATTACTGAGATTGATATTAGAGTGAAATTGATTATATTGAGGAATATGAATATATATATATATATATATATATATATATATATATATATATATATATATATATATATATATATATACGAGTATGTATGTAAAGGGCTCGGTATTTACCCTGGTTGTTTTAGGTTGCCATAGATTTTTGACACCCGACATTGACCAATTATTTGTGATGTAAAGTATTACCGCGTAACTTATAATTAATGACACCTTATCGATTTGTTAGTAATGTTTGTAACTATTCAATTTTTTAATACTATGTCAAATGTTGCATGGAACAAGTAGCAGGTCGTAAGAAAACAAAACCCTAATCCTTATCCTAATTTATTTTGCGAGATCATAGTGAAATCAGTAAACTACGAAACAGTGAGCCCCACCAACAAGTCCTTCTATCAGTAAACTATGAAACAAATCCTCCCCTACGACTGGAAACCTAACTATTTGTCGTTCGTCAGTTCAGTGACTAGAATCTTTTGACTACACGATCTAGACAAAAAAATCGATGAACTGATTTTGGTAATAATTTAGGAATGTGAATACAGGACCTAGATAGGTCCAGAGACTTAGCTCCATTGAGACATATAGTATTATGGAAATATGTTCCCAATATCTGTGACTGGATTCAATAATTTTTCTTTAATCTGAATTAACTTTGAAAGTTTATATCAAGTGCGTCAAGTGACGAAATGAGAAATATATATATATATATAATATGAAGAAACTAATTTATTTGTCTGTAGTTAAGACAAACGATTAAATACTCTCATGGACACCAATTATAATGAATAAAGAGAGTTGAAAAAGGAGTTATTATCGACGTGAGAACAAAGACTCATAAAATTGTCGAAATTCCTCCTCTTGGGACAGAGACTCAATAAAATGCTACTAAAGTGCTTTTTTTTAAGAATGATTAACCAATTATATTTTTTTCTTTCTTTTTTCACAATGATATGTATTCATTGCACTGAATCTTAAATATGTTGACCTCTGAATTTTCTTTTTTTTCCTTTATTTTTTGTCTTTCGCCTTTTGTCGAATATTTTTTTTAATGTAATCCAACTTTTAATATCTCTAGAAAGAGAAATGTGTTATTTGATATTGTTGAAAGTAGCAGATTTCTGTGCATGCTTATGAAACATTCTTTTTTCATGTATCAAATTTTTCCTGTTATGTCAAACTAAGTTTTCTTTTATTGAAATGTAATAAATGTCTATAGAAATGTAGTTAGGTTAGTTTAATTCAACTAAATGTAATCTGAAGTATACACTGTCCTGTATGAATGTGTGTGTAAGTGAAATGTAGGTTTAGTATTAAGTGTACGAATTATTTTGACATGTATGTGTGACTTATTATAATTAATGGTAGTTGGCAATTAAAGTCATTGAATGTCAATACTAACTTAATTTAAGTTGGCTCTATGAAGGAAGCAAAAAGGACTGAAGTAACCTGAACGAACGATCATCATGGGAGAACTGTGAAAGTCAAAATCTTCAACAAATAGATGAGTTACTCTGATTTTTTTCCCCTGTGGTCGATTCTAACATGCCATCAACTTCGTCTGTTTTTCAAATATTGGATATTAGTCTAGAACTTCTGGAAATATTGAATAAACGGTTAAATTAAACTTTCTCATCTATCTCAGAGCTAGATTGGGATAATTCGGTAGTTGGGGTTAAATGGATCTAGGTCTGGGATGTATGGGTTAACATGTGTCTACCTTTGATCACCTTAATACCAAACATTCACCCAATAGCTATTGGAAATAATCCCAATTCGATAATTATTCACTTTCCTTTACCATATTTCTCAAAATATCCAGTAACAGTTTCCTCTTTATCACCTTCTTACTTTACCTCTTTCCTCTTCTATCTTCCTTTTCCTTTCTTCATCTTCTTCTTCTATTTTTAATAAAACTGAAAAGGGGGTCGTGACTGGGAATTCTATATGTAATAAACACGGTCATGTATTTATTTTAAGTTTTTTTCAGAAGTCCGATAAAAAGTTTTCTCATTTCGATCGAACCTATTAATAGTATGTTCGAAATTAAGAAATGGATAATTGTATTCCAATATAATTAGACATAAGTTGATAGCTTCATGAATATCCCCACCATGGGTGAAGGGTTCCCACTCACGATTTATTCCACGCATATCATATGTTACAGAGCTTTCTTTCTTTCTTTCTTTCTTTTTCTTCCCCCCTTTTTCTGTTTTATATGTAAAAGCTAGTTTTAGAATTATCAAAATTAGCAATGTATGAATTCCATTACAATATAATGGAACCTCGATATGGAGATAAGATTAATATTACTTACATGGATACTGACTCTTTCATTTGCTACATTAAAACCGACGATATTTATAAAGATATAAAAGACATGAACGAGTATTTTGATACTTCTAATTATGCGGAAAATCATGCTTTATATAACACAAAAAATAAACACGTTTTGGGTAAAATGAAAGATGAATTAAGTGGAGTTCCTATCATTGAATATGTTCGTTTACGAGCAAAAAATTATGCAATAAGAACTGATGAAAATAATGAATTGAAAAATGTAAAGGGATCAAGAAAAATGTAGTTAAAGAACAAATTACGTTTGACGATTATAAATCATGTCTATTTCAAAACGAAACGATTCATAAAACACAATTTGAATTTAAAACCAAATATCACAATATAACAACAAATCAGGTAACAAAATTAGCGTTAGATCCGTATGATGACAAAAGAAAAACTTTAAATTGTAATATACATACTGTTCCTTGGGGGTATCATAATAAAGATTTAACATGTGAGATTTGTGTATTGTAAATATGATATTTTAGTTTTTGTATATATATTAGTGTAATAGTATTGATAAACAAAAATATGTCACAATCAGTTCGAGAACAAATAGTTGCAGAATTACATAAAGGTGCAAGACGAAACTATCCTTGAATACCCGTTATAACGAAAGGAATTCATGATTTATGGCAAGCTGATTTAGTTGAAATGAATAGTGGAAAATTGAAAGGTCTATCAAACATTAATCGAAATTTCAAATATTTATTAACTGTGGTAGACACATTCTCTAAATATGCTTGGGCTATTCCTGTGAAAAATAAAACTGGGAAAGAAATTACACAAGCATTTATAACAGTACTGAGAAAAGCAAACAAAAGCCCCAAATTTTTACGAACTGACAGGGGTCTAGAATTTTATAATTCAGTTTCAGAAGGCAATGAACCAAAATAACATTAAACATTATTCCACGTACAGTGATGTGAAAGCAAGTATTGTTGAAAGATTTAATAGAACATTACGTAATTTAATGTGGAGACAATTTACACTGCAGGGAAATTATAAATGGATTGGAATTTGCCGGAATTATTAAATAAATATAATAATACTATTCATTCCACTATTAAAATGAAACCTATCTACGCTATTAAAAAAGAAAATGAAAAACATCTATTGACAAACGTCTATTGCAAAAAGTTTTCTGTGATAAAAAGTAAATTTAAGGTAGGTGAATATGTAAGAATTAGTAAACTTAAGCGTCCTGGTTTTATAGAGGTTTTACACGCAATTGGAGTACAGAAAGTTTTCGAATTGCTAAAGTTTTCTTCAGTAATCCTCCAACATATCACTTAGTAGACTCAAATAATAAACCTATTGAAGGAAGATTTAACGGACACGAATTACAATTAACGAAATTTCCAAAAACATATTTAATTGAAAAAGTTTTGCGAAAGAAAAATAATAAGGCCTATGTGAAGTGGTTAGGTCTGCCAAAAAGTGAAAATTCTTGGATTGATTTAAAGCATACTATATTGTAAAAAAAAGAAAAGTCAAAAATTTATAGGTAAAGCATGTCGTCACAAGTATTTCTTGTAGATTTTATAATTTCAAAAGGTGAATTTTATATTTTAAATTCTAGTAACACTGTAAAGTTTCGTTGCATAGTTAAATTGTCATCATCATCATCACCACGAGATCTATCAGTATCACAAGTAAAAAGTATATTAAATCAAATTTGTGCTTCAACAAACGCTGTTTTTTATGTAGAGAAAATAAAGCAAAATATTTAAAAACGTTATTTAAAATAAATGTGATATATATGTAATAGAGAGAGAGAGAAAAAAATATGGAATGGAAAATTCCTTTTACATGTATGGTAGCAGGTCCTACAGGCTGTGGAAATCATATTATGTTAAAACATTTCTTGACCATTATAGTAAGTTATTTAAAAATTGTCATTATATTGTTTGTTTTAAAAATCCTAGAGACCAAGCTCAAATCAATTATCTAGCACGATAATTGTATCCAGGTAATACAAAATTTATTCAAGAAGCATATCAAGATGCAACTCGAATTGCACATGGTTATTTACTTTTTGATTTGAAACAAAATACTCCTGATGAGCAGCGAGTTCGAACAAATATCTTTTCAACAGATTCTTTTAATTATGTTTATGTGCCTGTAAAAAATTGCAATATGGTTTATATTCTAACAACTATTTGTGCTATAACAGCCGTAAAAAATGATTAGTAAGGAAAATGCACATTTGTTAAAACTTAGCAAAGTCAAAACCGAAAGCACGTAAGGCAATTTTACAAAATGCAGATCCTGATTTAATTCGCTCTATTTGCGAATGTTTCTATAACGTATTACAGGGAAATGTTCCATTAAATAAAACAGAGATAAATAAATTTAAAAAATATAAAAAGGAACTGAGATATTTGGTGAAAAAAGGTCCGTCATTAAAACAAAAGAAAAAACGAATAATTATACAAAAAGGTTGTTTTCTTACTGCATTATTTGCACCTATTTTAGGAGGTATACTATCTAGTTTAATTAAATAATTATGCAAAACGCACAAAAACTTATTTTAATCTCACCAGAAAAATTACATCATTATCAAACGATATCTAATCTTGATGATGAAACGAAAGAAATTTTAAATAATAAAAGTTTAAATGCAGAAGAAAAATGGATAAGATATAGAGAAGTCTTACAAAAATATTTAAATATAATTCAAAAACCGGCAGCAGTTACAACAGCAACTACTACTACTATTGATAAAGAGGAGGAGGAGGAGGAGGATGAAATAATATGTACTCTCCCTGAAATTTGTAAACGTAAAGCAAGACCTTTATTACGTAAATTGAAACAAAATCAAAATATTCAATGGGACGATAATGGAAATGTCAATATTAATAATAAATTAATTCCAGGTGCAAATATAGTGGATTTGACATCCGATTTTGTTAGATGTCGTAAGAAAAATATTTCAGTTGCCGGTTGGAAACCTTTTGCTACATTATTAGCAAAAGCCAATATACCCTTAGAGTACATTGGTAATCCTCAACGAATAGATTATATTAGAAAACTAACAGAGGACGAAGAGGATGATGAGAACGAAGAGGATGGTCCTCCACCCCATAAACTCAAATTGCTTACTTATAAGCAATAATACTAATATTCTATTGTAATCTATTGATATTTTTGAGTATATAGAAAGAAAGATGAATGATCCATACTTTAATTATTACACTAATCAAGCAGGATGTGGTTATAACGTGTATAAAGGTACAGCATATCAAGAAAGTTATGGCATTGGTAGTTTTCTAGGAGGTTTATTTCGAAGTGTATTTCCTTTATTAAAACAAGGTGCAAAAACTGTTGGTAAAGAGTTAATGCGTACAGGAATTAATGTAGCAGGAGATGTACTAGATAATAATAGACCTATTGAAGAGTCTTTACAAGATCGGTGGAAAGAAGCTAAAACAAATTTAAAGAACAAAGCTCAAAATAAATAAAATCAGGTGTTGGTAGGATCTGGAAGAAAAAGAAAGACTGGTTGTGGTGTGAAGCGGATAAAAAGATCCAAAGATATTTTTGATTGATTATGGAGCAAAGTGATAGTTTTTATCTCACACTTCCTAGCAATAGTTCTATGGAATATTTTCCTCAAAATACTCTTGCTTGTTATACTACTAAATTATATCACACTATTGTACTGGAAAAGGGAGTGTGGGAAACAGCTGTTGTTGAAGTACATTATACAAGTTCATTTCAGAATGTTTCCAAATAAACAAATAATATTTATTACCGTATCATGGATACAAAAAACTGGAACATAACTCAAATCATACCAGGCCACTATTATCATGTTGATGATATTCTATCTCAAATTAATCATAAAAGTGATATATTAAATTTACAATTACAAGTTAAAGCATCAGTAAAACGAATTGAGGTTAATAGAGTAATAAAAGATCAAGAGAAGCCAGAATACTGAATTTTATCATATACAGCAGGAAGATATTGCAGTTGTTCATCATGCTCGTTATCCACCTGATTTACAAAAAACGTTACCACACTTATGTATATTTACAGTGATATTGTAGAACCACAAATGCTAGGTGACACCATAGGTCCATTGTTACGTATTATAAATACAAATATTACAGAGCATGGTATTAATAATGTACATATTTTTGACAATCCTCATTATGTGCCCGTGCAACGTAAACAATTTAATCAAATTATTATTGATTTAAGAGATAGTACAGGTAATCCACTTCTTTTCCAATATGACAGTGTATGTGTAAAATTATATTTTCGTAGACGTAATACGGTATTGTAAATTTTACCATGTGTGAATATTAATAGTAAGAAAAAGACGAAAATGCAGTGTGAGTGTATGAAATCAGAATTCGATTTATTTGCTGGTTTACCCAGTCAAACCAGTATTGTAGGTAATAAAATAGTTCCATATAAGCCTGTGGCTTCAATATCTGATAATGCACCAATAGAATTTTTTGTCCCCGGTCATGGGGATGACTATATAGACTTACCGCACACAATGTTTTATATTAAAGGTAAAATAACTAAATCAGATGGTTCTAATTTAACTTCTGCCGATAAGAAAATCGGTCCTGTAAATGATTTTCTCAATGCAATGTTCAGTGAAGTGCAATTATATTTAAATAATCAACTTATTTCCTACTCTTCACACACATATCCATATCGATCGTATATTGAAAAACTACTAAATTATAATGCTAATGCTAAATCAACGCATCTTCAAACATCAATGTGGTTTAAAGATACTGCAGGGCATATGGACAATGTGTCCGATGGTAATGTAGGATTTAAACAACGTTTTTTTCTCACTGCTTTAAGTCAGTCATTTGAATTATTGGGTTATATTCATGCTGATATTTTCAATCAGCAGAAATTTTTACTGAATGGTGTACAATTGCGTATTAAACTAATTCCAGCTAAACCTACATTTTGTCTAATGAGTGACGCAAATGCTGATGGAAAAGTTGTAATTACAGATGCAACATTGCTTGTGAAAAAGGTTGATGTATCACCAGCAGTTAAAATAGCACAAAATAAAGTATTACAAGATCCTAAATTTAGAATAAAATATCCTATAACAAAAGTGCAGGTGAAGACAGAAACTCTGTCACAAGGAATTATGGATAGTACACTTGCAGATCTGTTTTCAGGCATAGTGCCTAAACGTATTATTATTGGGTTTGTTAGTAATACTGCTTTCAATGGTACTTATCAGACAAATCCGTTCAATTTTCAGCATTTTAATATGTCGTTTTTTACATTGTATGTTGATGGAACGCTTGTGCCATTCAAACTACTACAACCTGATTTTGATAATAAGCTATATATACAAGCATACTCTACGTTATTTACAGGTTCGGGTATTTATTATTTTAATCAAGGTAATGATATTTCACTTGCCGAATATCCTAATGGTTATACTCTACTGGTGTTTGATTTAACTCCCGATTCTAGTGCTAGTGCTGCATTTCATACTAGTCCACAACGGCAAGGAAGTGTACGTCTAGAGGTTCATTTTAAAGAAGCACTGCCATCTCCTGTAACAGCAATTATTTATGGTGAATTCTCTTCAGAATTAGAAATTGATTTCCAGAGAAAAATATATATTAATTAATTTTAAAAAATGTTAAATACAATTGAACTTTATGAAGCATTACAACAAAATTTACCTAAAGATCATTTTATTGGTGTATATGCTGCAGATGAGTTACCTTTGTTTATTCATACATATCCAGCCGCCATAATTATAAATACTGATTCTAGTGATAAGCCAGGTGAACATTGGGTTGCTGTTTATATATCTAATATGTGTGTGGGAGAGTATTTCGATAGCTATGGTATACCTCCCTATATACAACATTATATAAGGTTTTTAAAAACGAAACTGTCTGTACTATACATGGAATAATAGACGTATTCAAGGTGATTTATCTCAATTTTGTGGACATTACTGTTTTTTTATATCTAGCATGTCGTGCATCTGGTTATTCACTGCACGATTTCTTAAACAAATTCTCACTTACCACTATTGATGCTAATGATATTATGCTTTATTCATTTATGAGAGTATGATGATGTTATTTTTTTAAACTCCGCCATTGCCGGTCCCAAGCCCTGGATGAGAAAGGAGGAGGGTTAGGGGTTGCTACCCCCGTAAAAGAAAATAATCTCTGCTATGTTAACATAAGTAAGTCATACACTTTTATTAGTTCTGCTATGTTTAAATAGGGGTTGGAACGAGTACACCCCCGTAGTCTTATGTCTGCTATGTGTTATGTGCTATGTTAGTTATGTTAAAATAGGGGTTGGAAAATGAGCCATACTTTGCTATGTTCAAATAGAGGTGATCCGCTCTGCTATGTTCGTTATGTTAAAATAAGGGTTGGAAAAGTGGTCATAAAAGGAAACAAATACACCCCTAAAATGGATTATGTTCAAATAGGGGTGGTCTGCTCTGCTGTGTGTTCATAATTAAAATAGGGGTTGAAAAAACGACTACACCCGTGTTATGTTTCATATTCTGTGCTATGTTCGTTTAAGGGTTGAAAAATATGCTCATAAAAGGGAACGAGTTCACCCTTTAATCTTCGCTATGTTCAATTAAGGGTTGGAAAATAAGTCACACTCTTTTACTAGTTCTGCTATGTGTTCGTAGTCTCCATGTATTATCTGCTCTGCTATGTGTTCGTAATTAAAATAGGGGTTGGAAAATATGCTCATGAAAGGGAACGAGTTCACCCCTAAAAAGTGCTCATAAAAGAGAACGAGTATATCCCCTAAAAAGTGCTCATAAAAAGGAACAAATACACTCCTAAAATGGAGGTCGTAAAAGACCGTGGGTTGACGGTTCACGATGCTCAATTTCCCAGGGGCTCCTGAGTTGCCCTAGTATGAGCTAGTATGAGCCACATCGATCCATTTTCTACTACTTAGGTAATCTACAATTGTCCGAATTCACAACTTTGTGTGATCCATAAATTCGTCATAAATATCCTCAAACGCTTTTTTTACATTCTAACGCAGTGGTCGCATTCACCCTTCACTACTCAGTTTTTCATTTTTGCTGTTTGTATTGCAATTGTAATAATCAGCTGAAGCTTAGGGGAGACCGGGTATGGTTGTAACACGTTTTGGTTGTAACAAAGCGAGTAGTTTCTACGCTAATCACTAGATGTGGTTCATGTTCCGGTCAAAACACAAGCCCTTCATGCACGTTCAGTCACTGTTTTTGTGCGAGGTAACGCGTGTTCGTCTTGAAGTTATCGCAGTTTTGGTGATTTTTGGGCTCTTAAGTAAAATTTTTATATCCCTGAAAATATGTAATATTACAATATGTGTGCGAAACTTTTAGATAATTTGAGTAAAATATTAAAAAAGATATTAATGAGTATTTGTTTACGTACTGAAACCAAACACAGAATCAACACAATTTTGCAAGTACTCTGGCAAAGATGGCTACCGCAGTATGAGGTTGGTTGTAACAAAAAAATGGGTCTGGTTGTAACGCTGTTACAACCAGCCCCCACAGAGTAAAACAATGCATATGTAATTAAATTTGTGTTATTTACTTAAAAATTGTTTACCTAAATAGTGATTCTGTTACATGAACACTGTCCCCCCCTCTCTCTCTCTCTTTCGTTCTTTGAAAAGTATTTCAATTCTCTTATAAAAGTTATGTAGGTACTTAACGACACACAACAGCGTAATGTTTGCAAGGTATCCGCTGCTATAAAGGATACTGGTTTTACCTTTCTATTGAAGCAGATCTAATTTTAATCTGTAATAGTGAAATATATGGTTCATCTTGTCATCTGACGAAGACAGTGATAACGCTATTTGCCTAGTTTGTTGTGAATTACTTTCCAAAAGTGCGCCAAGAGAAAAATGGATTCAATGTAATTTTTGTCATGGATGGGCTCATGTTGTCTGCACCACGGTGACGGTGTGAATACAAATGTCACAACTGTGATTCAAATGATTCAATGTAGGTAAAAGTAAAAGTAGACTAGGTAACTGAAAGTGTAAATTTGAGTGTCGAAGTGCATAGGGTACTAGAGTAGATGTAGATGTCGAAATGTAGATGTGCATAGGGTCTAGTACTATGTTTCATATTATGGTTATTATAACAAATGATCTGTTGACATTTTTAAGTTAAAAGAAATATGTCAAGGTTAGTTCTGGTTACATTTCTTTAGGTAAACCTGATATGTAAAAGACAAAGTAAACCTAAATATATCATACAATTCTGTTTATTCATCAAAGTATTAGCTATATTATTGTATGTATATTGTAAACTGTAGACCTAGCTATCCATTTGCTGCTAAGATATATTTCCAATGTGAAGAGAGAGAGTTACATATATTCTTGTAAAAAAGCACAGTATTTTCATTAGTCATACAGTTCTCTAACGTATTCTATGTCACTCTCTGAACCTGTAACAGAGGAACATATTAAATATCGATCTTATAATCTAATTTTGTGTTAATATTGTAATATATGTAATAGCAATGTATCCACTTACCAAAGATACAATGCGTTACAACGAACCCCAATCACTGTTACAACCAACCTCAACGTCGGGGTTGGTTGTAACATTTGGATAGTCTTTGTTTTTCCACTATATCTACTCGCTTTTTCACGTACCTTTGCACCTTTCAAAAACAAACCGCGTAACTCAATTTGTATCACTCCGCGCATGAGTATTCAGTGATTGGTGCAGGAGAAAATGCTTCGTCTGTTTCCCGCAATATTTCTGCTTCTGCACGTGCATGTAATCCTTCACTGGTAACCTTCCTGCCTGCATGACCATCATCAACTACAGCGCGCGCTCTGCGTATTTGTCAGTGGTTGTGGCTGTTTTCTTGTTAAATATAATATTTTTGTGTAAGATATCAATCCACATGTAGGGATGTGCTTTTAATTGAAACTAAAATGTTCTTAGTGTGATTTAAAAATACAATAATTGCTACCTAGGTTGAACAAGTGGAATTTCTTGGGGACTATTTTCTTATGGAAGAATAATGGTCATTTGGCTCATTGTCAGTGTTGCTCACTTCTGATTATATTTCGTTTTTTTTTTTAAATCGTAGACTGTTTAGTCAGTTTCAGTTAACTGGGCTGCAAATGTCCATTATGTTATCCAAAAGAAAAACTGAGCCCTTGTACTAAATGTCTATTTAATATATTAAATGCATTATACTTCGGATAATTGGATATAAAAAGTTGTAGGCCTATTATTTTAAAGATAAGTAAGAAAGAAAAGATAAAAGCTATTTCACCGATTCGAAGTAGCGTAACGTCCGATGTTAATTCTGTATGTTATAATTAGGGGTAAAAGTGGATCTGAAAAGGTAGGGGGACGGTAGCAAGCGGCATGACGTCACGCCGTCCCCCCGCCTATCCTTGCCCATTTTAATTTTTTTAGGAACTGGGGGACGCCGTACATATTTTTCCGAGGTCGGGGATGAAGTTCTTCCGCGTTCCCCCACACTTTTACCCCTGGTTATAATTCGCATATCGATTAAAAGAAACGATCGTGTTTAACCCTTAACATACCCTCTAGGGACCCCAGACAGTGATATTTGGTGATACCGCTGCAACTATAAGAATCAATTTATTCTCGATTTTTATGTGTCCTGCATCCGTTTGGGATATACTATCTATTACATAATTAGATCAACGATGTGTTCGTTAAAAGAAATACAAAAAATAAAAACATATTTGAAAATGTAAAAGCTCCATTGTTAAACTTGTATTTCAGATTTACGAACACAAAAGTATAAAATTGTACGAAAAACTGAATATTGTTAAAGTAAACATAATATTTGATGTCAACAATGCTCATTTAAATTAGGTAAGCTTTTAGACATAATAATAATAATAATAATAATAATAATAATAATAATAATAATAATAATAATAATAATAATAATAATAATAATAATAATAATTTGAGTTGCAATACTATGTTGAGAAATTAAAATAATACTTAGGGTCGCCAGAAGACCCCAGCTTTGTAAACAACGTTGACGAGTTAGGCTTGGTACGGTAAGGTTTAAATGAACATTTAAGAGTCGCAAGAATGATTGTCCGTTCTCAGGAGTAACAAAATATCTGAAAAAATCTTCAAGGGATACTAAAATTGTAATATATTCAATAGATAAACTCTTTCGCTTTTTTAAATGAACAATTATTTGATCCACATGTTCTCTTGGCTCTACTTGAGAGTTACGTAGTGATCCGAAACAGTCTTGAAATGGACAGGAGTAAAGAGCATATGTTTTAGTAGATCTGCTAGTCAAGCTAATAAACATAGTAAGATAACAGAGACTAGAGAACATAGTAAGATCCAATAACTCTGATTCTAATTTTCCATGTTATCCCTTGACGCTATGGGCACGCTAAATAAAATTTAGTAGTGATAAATTGAATATTTTGAACCATTAATGCGAACTCCTTGATATCAAAGGACGAGGATTTATCGTCAACCACGATTAGCCATGATTTGCAGTTACAGGGAAAATTTAAGAGATTGTTCAGCCCGGCTTCCAGGCATGGACATCCGCAGGACTTTTTCAAGGGGGTAAAATACCGATTCCAGGGGAGGACAAAAGACCGACACACAAACTCAGTCGTGAATACACAATATTTTGATACACGAGGGCACATAATACATCAAGTAAAACAACAGTTATTTACGCGCGTATGCTTTTTAACTAAAGTAAATAATCTATAATACCAGATACTATAGTATTTAATATGAATATATTAAGTGTTACAACATTTAAGTAAGCAAATTAGTATGTCTTGACATGCACTTCCAAAAACTTTTTAAAACAAAGGGAGGCAACATCCCCACTGCGGGTAGCCATGCTTCCTAGTGTTCTGTGTCTATATTTATATGCTACTTCAAAGATTTAGGAGAAAGAAAATGCATCTTGGTAATCTATCAGAAGTCCATGCCATTTCATTTTCAATCTCCCGCTCTTCGGTTTGTTTCTTAACTTGTTAGCTCGAGGTTTTCTATAAACTTTTTAGTCTGTTAGTTGGCAACATTTACACACTGTCGTCTGCATTGTTTACAAGGGCTGCAAAGCTTCGTGAAAAAGCGAGTAAGCAAATACTTTACATTATCTGATATTTGCTAGGTATTTTGAGAGAAGGATGTCCAAACTTCCGATCACGTGCAAAACTTCGTATTTTTCTTCAATTGGAGTCTAGTTATGGATAAAAATGTAAAAAGTGTTACAACCATACCCGGTCTCCCCTATCTTCTACGAGTACTATCACCGGAATAGGTTTCGGTTCTTCTATCCTAAACGTTGCATCACCTCCCCATTAGCGCTTTCTGATTACACAACTGTCGACCCTAAGTAGAGCGCTGTATGTCCCTATCCCACTGCCGGACTGCCCTTTCTGCTTTCTCGAAAACATGCTTTGAATAAACCTGTCGAAATTGCGCTTTATTACTGTCGGTTATGCAACCACGCACTTCTCCCGCCATCTTGCATACGCATACACACTTCAGCTATTCGTTTCTGTATGCATGAAGACTTCACACACAACCTCTCACCTCACTTTGCCCTCATAACGTCCGCGGCATGTTTCGCATCCTTTGGGGAGTCCCTTACGCTCGCCTTGTACACATCAAATCCTAGTATTTTTGGATAGTTCATGTTGAGAGTCTGTATGGGCCGCCTAACACCGCCCTTCTATCTCTTGTCGTTTTGCCAGAATTAGCCTTCAAAGTTCATTTTCCCACCCTTTTGGACGTCCGTAACTCGGTTAGGAGGCCGAGGTGGACATTGTGTTACATAGACATTTTTACTTGTTTTCATTTGTAGATTCACCACCCAAGCGTTGTAAGCAACCCTCTTTACACACTGTATGTATATACTGCATATCTATAATGTAAGGTTTTATTAACTGTCATTAACTGTTTTGTTGTTTTATATCGTTGTGTGTAAATTAGAATAATGAAAAATTGTACCTCTTTTACTTAAATTAACACTATGTTAATATTGCATGTAGATTTGAGTGTATAAATATGTACACATTCAATGTTCTTGTGACGTGTCCAATTCATACGTTCACATTGTGAAGAATTTGTATGAAAAAGGATGAAAATAAATACAATATAATACAATACAATACGCTAGAAAAAATGAGAGTGGAAAACTACAGACATTTCAATACTTAAAATAATGCCTTTATTATGATTAACTCAACATGCTCCACATTCCCTAAAATTCCTAATTCTAATGATTACTGTCTGTACTGTAGCTATCAGAAATACATCCTTAAAATTTGTAACAAATAATCCATGTTTTAAGAAATCAAGAAAGGAAATCACATTATTTTCACAATATGAAAAACTACTTGCTTGCGAAACACACATCCACCACATCTTTATTATCATCTCTTTTGATTGGAAGTGTTGACCCATTTAAAAAAAAATACCTCTGTCAGATGAAATTAAAAATTAAGAGGTTGCTCTGGTTCTTCGATTTTGCCTCCAGTCTAGTTTCTTTATCCTTTCGCTTATTTGCTCTACTGTGATAAATACACTTCATCTCTAATGTAATTCCAAAGGGCCTTCTATCGTTTGCATCTTAATTATAAATTACAGGGCATAAAACTCCACTCCGAATCCCTCTTTGGCATTGCCCAACACAGACAAACAAAGAAAGCAGAACCTGCTATACTAGCAGCTAGATCTATTTTAAGTATGGAAATGTTAACACGCTCTTGATGTTAGGTTAGAACAATCTTCCCTCTTACCCGAACCAGCATACACCCACTCACTGCAGTATGACTAATCGGCTAATACTACAGGGACACCTGAATAGGCTTTTTGTAAGAAAACAACTTTGAAACCAAATTAAAATACAGTAGAGCGTCGATTATCCGAACGTCGGTCAACCGAACGACCGCTTAACCGAACTGTGTACTCGCTCGCACCTGTTTAGATACTGCCTTGCGATGGTTTGAAGCCCAAGATGAAAGTGACCACTTTCAGATATCTGTAATGAAAAAAGTACGTGACTTAGCTGCTCGTAAGCGTGTAGGCTTGCTTAGACAGACCAAAATAAAGAATTTTTTTAAACGTTAATTTTGTGTACTGTGTGTATTGTTCATGCAAAATGCGTATGTAATATGTACATATTTTTTGTTTAATAAACTGTACCACATACTATATATTCCTACTAAAGTTGCCTTTGTACGTTACTTTGTAATACTTAAAGAGATGCCTGTTTTTATGAATAAATTTACTGTACAGTACTTCTTTTTGGCAAATAAACATGCACAGTTCGATTATCCGAACAAACCAGTTTTCCGAACACCCATGTCCCCCAATTACTTCAGATAATCGACGCTCTACTGTACTTTTAATTGAATTCTTTAACGGTATAGCATAATTACGGATAAATGTGCTGATAGCACCATCTGATGTGTCAGACTACTTCCAAGTTTCATCATTCTCCCTCAACCCGTTTTCAACACAGAAGGATGGTGAGGACTTTTGTTTTACCATACGAAAGTACTTACGAGAATCTTTGGCAAGTGGGTGTAACAAAAGGGGTTCGCGATATAAAATAAGTTGAGTTACTAATTTATACTGAAATATTCTGTAGCCAACACAGTGTAGTCTTAACGAGAATAAAATAAATGAAAAGATCGGTTGCAAGAGGCAAAAAGTCTTAATAAATACGTTATTAGACGATTTTGAAATATGTTTAAAATCATATTTTAAACTGTTCAAAATATTTGAAACATGTTTTTATGTGCGTTTTAAAACATGTTTAAAACATTTTGAATACCTTTTTCATGTTTTAAACACATATTTTGTTCTTTTTCAAAGAAAACTGTATTTTTTCAACTCTGTTTTTCTATAATGTAAAACTGTGTTATGTGTGGTTGCATAATAGAAGATATTAAAATTGGTGATAATGTGAAATTTACAAATTATAATACTCATGCACATGACATAACAGCTTAATAAACCGATAGTTAGACATTTTCAATCAAAACATATCTTTCTTTTCCCTATCCGTACTAAAATCAGGGTTTCGATACCCCAACTCTCTCTACTAAATTCATTGCGCCCGTAAAACCTAACTCTGAAACATGGATATTTAGACAGAGGCTGTACTTGTTCCGCTGATATTTCTTTCACTACCGTTAATATGCCTTATAGGTTTTCGAGTAAGGCAGCCTCAAAATTACACTTTCCTCGTTCCCGGCATCGTGTAACTTTGGGAGAACGCGTATTTCGCCCTATGTTCATATGGACTTTCTTTAATTGTTTAAGGTTATTCAGAACGTCCAAACAGTTTGTGTCTAAAACGATAGATGGCGCCACCGTCACCAATGTTAACATATACAACTAATAAAATTAAAACAATCAAATATAAAATAAACAGTTCAAAAATTAAGCAAAAACGGATATAATCTGGTTAATGGACGTTACAAAATCTAGGGAATGGTACGTGTCGATTTCAGATATTGTTATTAGTTTCATTGTTAGAGGCCACCATTGTTAAGTAAACAATCAACTTTATCTGCCGTATTTTCTACCAGAAACTGACCAAACTTTGCACACCTATTTAAGATTGAAATATCTAGGGAATGGTACGTGTGGATTCCACATATTGTTGTTAGTTTCATTGTTAGAGGCCACCATTGTTAAATAAACAATCAACTTTATCTGCCACATTTTCTACCACAAACTGACCAAACTTGGCACACCCATCGGATTAGCACAGAGATATCTACTGAATGGTACCTGCCGATTTCACATATTGTTGTTAGTTTCATTGTTCGAGGCCGCCATTGTTAAATAAACAATCGTTGGATTTCTCCATTGTTAGATAAACAATCAACTTTATCTGCCATACTTTCTATCACAAACTAACCAAGCTTGGCACACTCATTTACGATTGAGATATCAATGGAATGGTACGTGTCGATTTCACCTATTGTTGTTACTTTCATTGTTAGAGGCCGCCATTGTTAAATGAACAATCAACTTTATCTGCCATACTTCCTACCAGAAACTGGCCAAACCTTGCACACACATTTAAGATTAAAATATCTAGGGAAAGATATGTGTCGTTTTCTCATATTGTTGTTAGTTTCATTGTTGAAGATCACATTGTTAAATAAACATTCGTTGGATTTCTCTATTGTTAAATAAACGATTAACTTTATCTGTCATAATTTCTACCACAAACTAAGCAAACTTTTCACACTTATGAACGATTGAGATATCTATGGAATGGTATGTGTCGATTTCACATATTGTTGTTCTTTCATTGTTGAAGGCCACCATTGTTAAATAAACAATCTTTGAATTTCTAAATTGATACATAAACAATCAACTTTATCTTACACTCTTTCTACCAAAAACTAATCAAATTTGGCGCACTCATTTACCATTGAGATATCTATGAAACGGTACGTGTCAATTTCACTTATTTTTGTTAGTTTCATTGTTAGAGGCCACCATTGTTAAATAAAAAATCAACTTTATGTGCCACACTTTTTAACAGAAACTGACCAAACTTTGCACACCCATTTAAGATTGAAATATCTAGGGAATGGTATGTGTCGATTTCACATATTGTTGTTAGTTTCATTGTTGAAGGCCACCATTGTTAAAGAAACAATCAAGTTTTTCTGCCACACTTTCTACAACAACCTAAACAAAATTTGCAGACTCATTTAAGATTAAGATATCTATGAAACGATATGGGTCGATTTCACATATTGCTGATAGTTTCATTGTTAGAGGCCACCATTGTTAAATAAACAATCAACTTTAACGGCCATACGTTCTACCACAAACTGACCAAACTTTGCACATCCATTTAAAGTTGAAATATCTAGGGAATGCTATGTGTCGATTTCACATATTGTTGTTAGTTTCATTATTGAAGGCCACCATTGTTATATAAACAATGGTTGGATTTCTCCATTATTAAATATACAGTCAACTTTATCTGTAATATTTTCTACCACAAACTAACCAAACTTGGCACACTCATTTACGATTGAGATATCTATGGAATGGTACGTGTTGATTTCACTTATTGTTGTTACTTTCATTGTTAGAGGCCACCATTGTTAAATGAACAATCAACTTTATCTACCATACTTTCTACCACAAACTGGCCAAACTTGGCACACCCATTTAATATTGAAATATCTAGGCAATGGTACGTGTGGATTCCACATATTGTTGTTAGTTTCATTGTTGAAGACCACCATTGTTAAATACACAATCGTTGGATTTCTCCATTATTAAATATACAGTCAACTTTATCTGTCATATTTTCTGCCACAAACTAACCAAACTTGGCACACTCATTTACGATTGAGATATCTAGGAAATAGTACGTGTTGATTCCACATATTGTTGTTAGTTTCATTGTTGAAGGCCACCATCGTTAAACAAAGAATCAACTTTATCTGCCGTACTTTCTACCAGAAAGTGAAGAAACTTTGCACACCCATTTAAGATTGAGATATCTAGGGAATGGTACGTGTGGATTCCACATAGTGTTGTTAGTTTCATTGTTGAAGGCCACCATTGTTAAATATACAATCAACTTTATCTGCCACCTTTTCTACCACCAACTGACCAAACTTGGCATACCCATCGGATTACAACTGAGATATCTAGGGAATGGTACCTGCCGATTTCACAAATTGTTGTTAGTTTCATTGTTATAGGCTACCATTGTTAAATAAACAATCAACTTTGTCATACGTTCTACCAGAAACTGACGAAATTTTGCACACAAATTTAAGTTTTAAATATCTAGGGAATGCTACGTGTTGATTTCATGTATTGTTGTTAGTTTCGTTGCTGAAGACCACCATTGTTAAATACACAATCGATGGATTTCTAAATTGTTAAATAAACAAACAACTTTACCTGCCATACTTTCTACCACAAACTAACCAAACTTGGCACACTCATTTGCGATTAAGATGTCTATGGAATGGTACGTGTCGATTTCACATATTGTTGTTAGTTTTCTTGTTAGAGGAAACCATTATTAAATAAACAATCATCTTTATCAGCCATACTTTTTAGCAGAAACTGGCCAAAGTTTGCATACCCATTTAAGATTGAAATGTCTATGGAATGGTATGTGTCGATTTCACATATTGTTTTTGTTTCATTGTTGAAGATCACCATTGTTAAATAAACAATCATTGGATTTCTTCCTTGTTAAATAAACAATCAACTTTATCTTACATACTTTCTACCACAAACTAACCAAACTTTGCACACCCATTTAAGATTGAAATATCTAGGAAATAGTACGTGTTGATTCCACATATTGTTGTTAGTTTCATTGTTGAAGACCACCATCGTTAAACAAAGAATCAACTTTGCTATATTTTGTACCAGGAACTGACCAAACTTGGCACACCCATCGGATTACCACCGAGTTATCTATGAAATGGTACTTGTCGATTTCAGTTGTTGTTGTTAGTTTCATTGTTAGAGGCCACCATTGTTAAATAAACAATCAACTTTATCTGTCATACTTTCTACCAGAAACTAACGAAACTTTGCTTACCTATTTACGATTGAAATGTCTATGGAATGGTACATGCCGATTATCAAGGGCTAACAAGCCCTAGCCAAATTGTGTGTAATATGTCATTATGCTTGGGATCAAACGATAATTATTCGTGATCAAACGAGCTGGCCAAATTCCGATTGAATTTGTTTTCATGGTGGCTGTGGTGGAGGGGCTAACAAGTCATCGGTAAATGTTATTGTTCGGAAAATGGAATAGTGCAAAAAAATAAACATATTTCATTCAGAACTTTGTTGTGCCTGCTTTGTAATCAGTGTGAATTAGTTGTGTGCCGCCAGATTTCTTTTCATTCTTTTTTTTTTCTTTTGTCTCAGGTGGAGCGGGATGGCCCCCTAACAGCGTTCCTAGAATTACACTCTAAAAGCCCACAGTGTTCCTAGAGCTGCACTCTAAAATCCCCTCCCATATAACTGACCTTTGTTTCACAGCAGACACCTCACATTTGAACTCTGTTGAGATTCTGTGTAAGTTTGTCGGTTGTACGCACAAATTGAGAGTATAAACATGTATTAGAGAATGAGAAGTTCTCGAAATAAATTTGCAAGCTGAATATTTTTTCGCGACATAAGTGAAGAGTAATTGTATATCCTTGAAGAGTACCCTGGAGAGTAAGAAAACTCTAAGCAAAATAATCATTGAATAAATAGCAATGTAATCACAGTAATGTACATATGGCATGGTGTATTTCTACCAGATTGTCAGAGCACTAATTCTCTCATTTTTTGATGTGAGCGGTCTCGCTATCGAATCTCCAGAAGAACATTTAAAAAAAAAAGATGTATTTAGGTCTATTCCATTTTAAACAAACGAAATACGTTGCGTAAAAGAACTTTCCATGTTATAATATTGGATGGGTAGAGTAGTTTGTGTGGGATTTGATTGTTATTGCATGTATCTATTGCATGTTGATTGGGTAGCTGGGAAGGCAGCCAAGATATTCATTCTGACGGTTGCAAGCCCGTGAAAATACAGAGCAACAGTTACTCCAAGGGAGTAGATAATAGATAAAAAAAAAAAAAAAAAAAAAAAAAAACTACCGTGAGGGAGAGAGCCGAAAAGAGTTTATAGTATGAAATTTTGTCCGCAACTAGGGAAGTTCCGCCAGGAACGTAGGATCACCTGTATATGGCTCTCATTGTTGAGACACTAAAATTTTTCAATTAATCGTATACGGAAGATAAACATTAATAAACTATTTTTATTTATTTACTTATTCCTCGGGGGGTAGTCTATCTCAGAAGATTACGATCAGCATAATTCTATGTTTCAGGGGTGCGCTTCCAATCCACCTCCCAGAGGCGGTTTTTGGGTGGGCGAACCGGACCTTGTCCTTAGATCCACACATTAATTAAAGTATATGTAACACACATGTACGTATATGTGTGTGTGTGCGTATGATATGTGTATATGTATGTATGCTAAATGTAAAATATTTTTGAACCAATGTTTCCAATCCAAATAATAGAGCCCCACGGCTCCAACTCGCCAAAAACAAATTCCGCCTGTGTCACCTTCTACACATCAGCGGCTATGCCCATAGTATATTCTATGATAACAATTGACTGAATGTGCTTTTCAAGTTTCTAGCTCATTTTCTTGGAAAGATAATGCGTAAGACTCTCTTAGTGTTGCAACGAGACGAGACAGGACTCTTTGAAGCGAGACACGATACAATACGAAACGTTTCGTAAAACGTCTTGTCTCGTGTCTCGAAAAATACAAACACAGTTTCTAAATTTGCTTAAAAATTTATTAACTCGGAATAAATTATTTGCCTTCGAAATGTATACCATCTTTTATTATTTCAAATGATCCAAATGATTCAACGTTTCAAACCCTACAAAGAACAGGGAATACCTAAAGCACTTTTTAAAAATGATTCTTACAAACAGCTTTCACTTCCATTTTTCAATCGATTCAAGTTTAATTATTTTGTGATCGTGCTCCAGATTCAAATACAATGTAAAGCGTTCATTGAGATCAGTGTTTCAGAAGATTTTATTCCGGGGGCTGGTGGAGATATCTACGTATAAAAATCCTTTAATAGAAGTACAAGTACGCGTAGAAGTGGCAATTTTATCAGTAACTAACTATTGTTTCATGGTCTTTCTCGTTCCGAACCAAGACAGAAACGTGTCAGCCTTTCTCGACACTGAGTTTCGAAAAAGATTCTGATTTGACAATAAAATTTATCTTTTTTATCCTTTTATGCTGTTATTCGAAGATAAACCATTTTTTAAATGGGAAAGTTACATAGGCCTCCTTATTTGTTGAAGTGGCGCCAGGGGTTCTGAAAAAAGGATATCAGAATAAATGGGGAAATCTTGCCTTTCGTCTGTACTGATGGTATTGACAAATGTTCCTATCGAAGTAATTACGGGTTCAGTCGAAACTAAGCAGTCGTTGCTGGAGGATTGCAGTCGTGTTTTGTGTTGTGCTCTGTTAACCAAACTAGGTTAAAAGTTATAATTTTAACCACTTGGTTTAACAGCTCTTTTGTGGACCTCAGCCTTTCTGGTGTTGCCAAGAGACGAGACAGAACCATTCGATACGAGACGAGACGGACACATCTTTTCTAGACGAGACGACACAGCCAGAAGTCTCGTCTTATCTCGTCTCGTTTCGTCTCGTGGCAACACTAGACTCTCTAGATAGTATGACAACGTTCCTCACGGAGCACATGTTAGCTCTCAGCCTCTTTCTTTCACTGATGTTTGTTTACGTAGTAGATGAATATATAGAGAGTAACAAAAGGATGAGATATGCACATTCTCCTGAAACCACATTAAAATTGTAGCAGTATTTGGAGCTTGTTATAAATGGATTTACCGGGGAACTAAAATAATTCTGGGAACTGATCATACAGTATTGATATAAATAAACATGGAAACAAGTAAATACAAAGAACTGAAATCGTGAATTGTTTTCAAAATACAGAAATCTCGAAGGAATATCTGTTTAGGCGGCTTTAATTGTAAAGGAATTTTGAATAAATTTGCATCCCCTGAATTCTTATACATAAAAAATAGAAATCTTTCTTTTAGCGTACGAATGAGATGCTTTAGGAAATTAGGTTAAGATAAATAAAATGATACTGTCCTTTGCAAAATTTAAGAGGAATACCATGATCGAAAAAGCATGAGTCAAACTATAAAGGTCAATGGTAGTTTTTGTCATTTCTTACGACCACTATATGCACCTTATTGCGAAAAATTTATTCGTATTATAAAACCGATATCATTCAATAAATGTCAAATTTAACAGATCTCGAGAGATGAAATGACAAAAATTGTCATTACCTCTGTCGCATAAGATATTCTAGCTTTGTGGCCCATGTTATTATATGACTTTCACGATAAGTGACAAGGAGAATATAAATCCCAAGTTCAAAACGTAAGGAAAGAAACCGGCTGTTCGCGCTTCAAATTATGAAAAATGTACCAAAATGGTTGAAATTATGATTTTGTATTTCTTTACGAGAAAGAAGAATAAAAATAAAAATTGGAGCAATTCTAATCATGTATGTATAAGTCCACTATCTTCTTCAAGTTACTAAACTAACTTCAAGTGGTTCAACCATTTTTGACACATAACTCGAAAACTTTTAGAGATATTAGAGGCAAGAATACGTGGTTGATAATGAGCTTTTTAATTATGCCACAATACTTTTGAACTTTACCTTATGAGAAATGGCATATTCCAAAATTAATTCAGTACCACCCTAACCTGAATTTTACCAAATGATTAGCGAAAGTGATACGGTGTGCATCGTCCAGGGATTAATTCCCGGTGTGGCACTCAAACATTTCTGTGTTGACCAAATATCGAGAGAAAAGTTGGGAAACTAAAAGATAGCGGACTTCAATCTAGACAGCCGGCGACGTTGGGTGTGGTTGTGCTTACTACTAACATAAGCCCGCTGCAGGCTCAGATCACAAGGGACTGTTGCGCCAGGATTATCTATCTATCTATCTATCTATATATATATCTATATCTATCTATATATATATATATTGGTGTTATTATTTTACCTTACATTCTCTCAGTAGCGTAAGTAAGGACGAATGGGCCTCCCCGCAAAAATGTTAAACGTACTCCCTCTTTCCACATTCATGAGTCACGTAAAATTTACAGAGGACAGTTTTGATTTTCTATGTTCTATCTAGTGAGTCACAACTTGCTCATATGCAAAAAAATGCACATTATTATTATTATTATTATTATTATTATTATTATTATTATTATTATTATTATTATTATTATTATTATATTGTGCTATAGTTTTCGTCTATTCTGCTATACCAAATTCGAGAGTCTACGACATCCGACATTTTTAATGAGGTGTGGTCGTCCCACTTTTTGTTGTTTGGTTCGATGCTGGTTTCACTGTTCTTTTCCCATCTTTGAAATACATAAGCACGGCAGATCGCGAAAACTCGACAAGTCGCGTTGTTTCCGAAATGAAGCTCCCAGCCACTTAGTCACCCTGATATATCGTCGTCCTTCCCCATTCAAGGCAGAAGCATCACACTGACTAATCGAGTGAGATTCTTGTGTTTGGCGCGCGGTTGTGTTATGCCTTGTAGCTCTTATCTCAGCCCGATGATTTCGTTCAAAAAGTAGCGAGTGGTCATAATGTTTTCGCTGGTCAGTAAAAGTTTTGTTGGCATTTAATTTACTAAATAATCGCTCAGGTGTTACCGTCTTCATAGGTAAAAATGAGATATAGTTGGAACATCACATAATTTTTAACATCTTAACATTATAAAGTTTAACTTCGAAACTGAAATGGGCCTCTCAATGTTGCGGGCCCTGCAGGCCCTTTAGTTGCGCCACATCATTCTCTCTACTCAGAAGGATAGGGACAAATAGAAAAGTCAAAATTCATTTTGTCCATTTTTCATGCATCATACACTTCAGAAAAAAAAAATCATATAATACTGATATGTAAGAAAATATTAGTATTGTTTGTCTGTTTTCTGTATACAAAGAACCATTTAGGTTCTTTTTATCTTATATTCTGGTAATAATCAAAAAAAGAAAAGAGTTTCATGTGATAAACGTACGAAAGATAATTTGTCAACGCGATGTGAATGACGTTCTCTGCAACCTAATTCCAGTTTTTCGTACAAAACTCTATTCCTACCTGCAAAAAGAAAAGATTTATGTTACTCATCAATGGTTGAGGTTTCGCCCTGCGGCTGAACAACACGGCTTGTATAAATAGACTCTGACTGACTGCAGGTGCACGAAAAAAAAAACTGTTGGATTCCTCTCCCCGCCCACTTCAAGTGTGGATATCCTGGACACATTCAAACTGAGCGGTACGATCTTTCAGTTCTTCCCAGTAGAGGTACCAGCAGTGATTGCTAAATGAAAAAGTGAGCATCTGGTGGCGAAAAGGCGAAGTGCTCGGACAAGGGGGAGTTCACAGGAACCTTAAGTGGGAGGATTTCACCAGTGAATTTTGGCTACATAATAAATGAACATCCTGTATATATATATATATATATATATATATATATATATATATATATATATATATATATATATCACCACGCCCCAATTAGGTGTTGGAATCAGGGATAAAAGTGGATATGAAAAGATAGGGGGACGTCTGACGTCAAGCCGTCCCCCGTGCCTATCTTTGCCCATTGTATTTTTTTTAGAAAGTGTGGGAACGCCACAGATATTTTCTGGAAGTGGGGGATGACGTTCTCCCGCGTTCACCCTCACTTTAACCCTCTTGTTGGAATATTATTCTTGTTATTAATGATATTTCTGTCTGTATTAAAACTTGAGTTCTTCTTTTTACCGACGATCTCAAATTATACTCCAAAGTAAGTTCAATTGATGACTGCCTGAAACTTCAACAAGCTCTATAGAGAATTCAAATGTGGTGTGATAAGAATAGGCCTAAATTAGTCCTGAATGTATCCAAATGTAAATCTGTATCTTTCAGGAGGAAAGAAAATCAAACTAACTTTACGTATACAATAAGTGGCACTTCCTTATCTACCCCAAATACTATCAAAGATCTAGGTGTTACATTTGATAACCAATTACCCTTTGCTCAACACATTGACGCGATAACGAGTAGTGCGTATAGAAACTAGGTTTAATTTATAGGATAGGACAAGATTTGTACAAAAAATCAACTTTTACAAGGTTTTATTTTTCGTATGTAAGGTCAAAATTAGAATACTGCTGTACTGTTTGGACACCAAATGTCACTAAATACACTGATGCAATAGAAAATATACAATTTAAATTCTTAAAAATGCTTGCATACAAGAAAACCGGTTTTTACCCAAAGTATGTTCCCTATGAAGACTTAGTACGGATATTTAATTTTCAAACATTAGAAAAAAGAATATGTGTTTTTGATTTGTTGTTCTTACATAAATTATTAAATGGTAAAATTGATTGTCCAGAATTAGTTTCAGAAGTATAATTACGTATCCCAACAGGCAAGACTAGAACAGCAAACGCTGGGACATTCTATTATAGAAAAGCAAGAACTAACATCTTACATAAGTCTCCTCTATGGAGAATGTGTGCTTCATATAACGAAATTATTAGATTTCATGTAGTAGATGTGTTTAGTATGTCAGAAAACAGGTTCAAAAGAATTATCATGCAATAGGCTAACTTATGTATAATTAGATAACATATATTTGTGTATTATATAATGTATGCATAATAGTGTATGTTAAATAATTCTGTATGCGACACTATAACTGGGCATTAAGCCTGTTGTGCTGTCTTTATGAAATAAACAAATAAATAAATATTACAATACACTTTTACAACATTTTTTAAAGTGCCTTACAGGACATTGTGCTTATACCAATTTTATCATGTTTTCTACAACATTTGTTATAGACAGAACGTATTCTCCAGTTTGGTGACATCAGCATTATGTTAGTCCTAGCCTTTTTGAAATAGAAGAGACCTGTATTATTACCTTCAGTTCTAACTGAGGGAAGATGGATGTTTAATGTTGATTTGAAGTTTGAGCAATCAAATTCATCTTGAACTATTTTTTGGAGGAATATCAGATCGGCAATATTACGTCTTTGTTCTAATGAGTAAATATTAAAATTGACTGTCAGTGTACTATAGTTTTCAAGTGGCGGATAAATTCCAGTTACTTTGTACGTCAAATACCTAAGAAATTTTGATTGAACTTTTTTCAATTTGTTGGCGATACTTTTGTTGCGAGGGATTCTAAATTACAACAGCATATTCCAACTTGGAGCGCACACATAAGTAATTCATTTCCAAGAGTGGTGCAATATTGCTGAAGTCCCTACCACTTCTAATCATGAATCTTAATAATTTAAAACCATCATGAGTAGCATTTTTGCTGTGTTAATGAACGTTAATATCGGGTTTGTCTCCTTTTCCTACTTCAGCCCACATCAATGGTGCAGATCTTGCGCTTCAACCGCTTCGGAAGTATTACTAATAATCTCAGCAATCCTCCCCAAAAACTATTGATTAGATACTAATATCGGTATTTTCGAATATTTTTACATGCCATCTACTCAAGCCTTCTTCTTCACTTACCGAAAATGCACTATAATACGCTGCACGCGAACTAGCGTATAACCTTCAGCGCTGTTCTCACATTGACCCACCTGGTTAGAGCGATCTTACCAGCTCAGTAAAGTGGAAGACTACTTCTGCCAAAACTAAGATAGAAATGTGAGGTTTCTGATCTAAAATAGTTACTGAAAGTTGTAGAATATATTTTTTCTAAGAATATTGGCGAAACAAACATGTTTCTAGCTTCATTTTCTCGTTCTTTACAGCAGTTTTATTTTCCAGTGATTTCTTATCGTGGTTATGAATCACTTCTAATCATCGAACTTAAAAAGCTCGTTAGAATTCTCTATGTTTGTGTGTCTGTCTATCTTTCATTCGCGATTTTTCTTTTTCAATCTTGATCCTTCCATTCGATAGACCATCAAAAATTATCTAAAAAAGTTATGGAATTTTTCGCGTCACTCTTACCGTTCCCGAGATATTGACCAAAAAATGGCCAATTTCCGGAGATTTAAGAAGCCATATATCGGGAACCATAAGTTATAGAGAGATGATTTTGGTGTTGATCAACACCTAAGAGGATGGTGAATATTTTGGTAGCAAATAGTAACCGATGGCCATTGTGCAACTGGCTATTGGCCACCGTTCCCCAGATATTGGCTAAAAAATTTCGAATTTCGGGAGATTTAAGGAGCTACATCTCGGGAACCGTAAGTTAGAGACGATATTTTGCAAAATTTTGGGAGAAATAGAAGAAGGTGCGAATAAAAAGATTTATTTTTACATGTTGGAACAATCACAGTTATCCTTTCCGCTCCCAATCTCCATTCTTTTTAAGTTCGTTCTGGCACTGCTCTTGGAGCATTCTCAACTGGTTTTAAATTTCCGTTGTGCAGAGCGCTAGAGCAGTTCTAAATTGAATTTAAAACTAAAATTATATAGTTAGCCTCTCTGGTACTCTGGCACAAATTCGTTCGAGGACTCTACCCTCAATCATTTTTCAAAATCACATTATTATTATTGTTATGTGTTATAACAGTAATTTGTAAACTTTTTTACGCGAAGCCCTGGATCACTACACCTCAAAATTCAGTTATGTAATATGATTAATAATTTTCAGGTACATCGTAACTTTAAGTAGTATTTCATTTGTTTATTTTTAAGTTAAAGTCGCCCAATTGTAATAGCTGAAGCTGCGGTGGATATGGAGTATAACAGAGGCAACACCATTTGGTGGCTTATGAAACGCAGATCGTTACTTGAAGGTTACTCTTAATTAGGTTATTGAGTTCCCAACCCATAGCCGCACGGAAGCTAAGGAGATCACTAATATATTTATAAAACTTCAAACATCTGTCTTTTTGTCTTATTCTTTCTTTTAACATCCGTAGATGATAAATTTTGACGCATATGCCAACCCATAGCCGCACGGAAGCTAAGGAGATCACTAATATATTTATAAAACTTTAAACGTCTGTCTTTTTTTCTTATTCTTTCTTTTAACATCCGTAGATGATAAATTTTGACGCATATGCTACAGATAAAGTAGTGAAAAAGTTACAGAAAACAGCATATAACAGGGTATCTACTATTTCATCCAAAACTGCTACTATCTCTGCTGGTGTTACTCAAGGTTCAATTCTTGGGACAATTCTCTCCTTTTTTTTTTTTTTTTTTTTTTACATAAATAATCTTGTTCAATATATGTATCCCCAACATATTGTACTATATGTTGATGATGTAAATGTCCTTCTAACAGTGGACAATACAGATAAACTAGAAAGTAAATTAAAACAAACTGTGGAGAGTTTGATAAAATGGGCATCTCAGAATAAACTGCTGATAAATGCAAAGAAAACAAAAGCGTTAAATTGTTATTACTTGTGTACATCTCGAACAGTACCACTCATTGTGATAAATTCAACTTTTGTAGACTATTCAAAATCCACTAAATTTTTAGGTGTTACAATAAGCAATAGACTTACATGGGATGCACATATTACTGATCTAACAAATTAAGCTATATCTGTTTTGTCATTTATAGACTGCGTGTTTCTATGTCAAAAGAAACTTTGCTGTTGTTGCACTATGGTAAGTTTCGATCCTTGTTAAGTTATGGAATACTTTTCTGGGGAGCTACCAATTTCAGTGTTACTACTTTTCGTCTGCAGAAAAAGGCTATAAGATCTATTTTTAATCTATCACCAAAAGCCTCATGCAAAATTTTAACTGTGCCTTGCCTGTACATATAAAAAAGTATCATATATGTAAAGAGAAATGAAAATAGTTTCTTCATGTTGACAATGTACACTCATACAACACACGACAAAAGAATAACATATTCACATCATACCAAAACTATCCGTACATCAAAAGAAATGTCCTTCCGATGTCCACTCAGTTGTATAAGCTCCCGACTTGCTTCAAAGATATCAAAAGCATACTGAAATTCAAAAATGAACTGTTCAATTTTTTGTGTAACAAAATGTATTATGATACCAATGACTCCTTGGGTGATAATTTATAAATTAATATAATATCAATTATATTAAAATGTCTTCGTATTATTTGACAAGTCCTATGTAGGGTCCAATGAGGTAGAAAGTGGATGAATAAAAAAATGAATGAATGAATTTCAGACAAATAAAATTTTCTGGATTTTCCAGGTTTTCCAGACCAAAACTAAATTTGCAGATACTTTAGTGAAGTTAAGTAACCACCATTCTCTAAACACTTGTAGTTTTATAATATGTGTTCTCTTAGTTGCGACAGCTGTTATAAAATTATGAACAACACTTAAATAAGTACCTATTTATTCCTGCCGAGAACAATATTGTTAAATATAATGTATTTTTTGATGGCCTCCCATCTCCCCTTATAGTCCCGTCTCTGCGCTCCTTGTTTCAATACAACTAATAAAAATATATTTTTCAAATACAAAAAGTGTGAATGACAAAACATACACAATAATACACAAAAATGCGTATAAAAATTTTACATTTCATACCACGTACTGGTGAGATACACTCAGTTACATAAACTGGACTACTCAAGTGATTTACTTCTATTATATTTTTTATTATTCCAGGACATGAATTAGGGCTAATACATACACGACAAGACACAGAGATATATGGATACTAATAAGAATGTCGTTGCGAGATACAAATTATTGACAAACATTGCAGAGGCGGACTGGGAGTACAACGGCCCACCTGGAGAATGATGCTTAAGGGCGTTGATGAATACCGAGTTGGTCTGGAGTCTGGACTGTCCTTTTAGTGATGAACCTTTAGCTGGAGACTTGGATGGTTAGACCCTCATCCCCACGAAATACAAAGTTGTGTATGCGTATTTATAGCCAAGTGTTATTTCTCTTTCTTCATTTTCTACAGTCTGAAAATATTTGCAATGAATTGTACGGTACATGTGTCTTCAAAGCAGCGACTGTTTATATTGAAAGAGATCTGAATATGATACGATTCCATCTTCAAGATTATGAGGAATTTAATTTTCATGAATGGTACATGCAAATGAGTGAATAAATTATTAATTTTATCACATAAAATAATCGTCTATCTTTGTAGATTTGTTCACATGATATATAATGAAGAACATTTTGAATAATCTTCCAATTATGGAGATGAGAAAAAGAAAGCAACACTTTGAAAAAACAAAATTTAGAGAAACGGTTTTAAACATTTCTGATAAAACAGACTGAGTTTGATAAGAAATAATTTTTTGTTGACCTTTTAAACACTAATTAAATTGGAACATTAGTACAATAGGTCTATACTGTATTAGCATTATAGTCTAAAATATTTTTTCTACTAACGGCAGTTAGGAATCATCCTCTCAAAATCAAGAAAGAAAAACTGAACGAACAGCACGAACTTTTGATGTAAAAAGTAGCATACTTACTGACAACATAGAGGTGATAACGCATTTGTCAGTCATGTTTTTGATACGTTTACAATTCTTATAAAATACCTAATGAAGTTCATTTATCAAACCAACATTTACAGCTGCATTTTTCTAAAGACAGAAGATTTCCCAATTTCATCAATGATTTCACCTTTTTTTTTTTTTTTTTTTTCAGAACATCCTTTTCAATGACCATAAGCATAAATGATTCCAAAATATGATTTGACAAAGACGAACACGTACGAGTTTTAATTAATTTAAGAGAACTGAATGCTTGCTCACACGATACTTGAGTAACTGAGAGAGTTATCAAATATTTGAGTACAATAAACAGTGTTTGGAAAGTAGAAACATGTATAATATATCTTAATAGCAATCTGTAGCAACACAAGTAGCACTACTTACACGGATGATTTTCGTTGCACATCTTATAAGACCGGCTTTCTGAAAAAGAGACAATCCATTCCTTAGGTTCACTTTCGCCGTCCGAGGCACTACACTCAGTAGAACTGTCGCATTCTACAACATCTACGTCGGGTTGTATGTCAGTATAGTCTTTATTATTTGCTTTATCACAGTAGTCTGGCAGAGTTTTCTGGAGTTTTTCAAATTAGCAAAATTCAACAATTCAGATTTCAAATTTTCATGCTTAACTAAACATTTTTCAGCTATCTCCTGCAAAACACCTTCTGAAACACCCTGATTTAATCAATCAGTAAATCGGCGAGGATCAAGAAAAGAAGTATCAAAGATTTTTTTTTTTCGTTTGTAAATCTATCATATAATCTACCCTGGATTTCGTAGAGCACAGGTCGAAATATACCAACATGGAAAGTTGCTACTTCCAGTGTTTCTTCCAGACGTTCTTTTCTGGGGAGGGGGGCATTGCCCATCCCCCGGAGCTCTGAAAGTGCCCCCCGGAGGAGATTGAAATAATACGTCTATAATATAATAACAAATAGAATAGTGCCAGCAGTGTCCCCCGGAACATTACTTCTGAAAGAAAGGTTTTCTTCTGCCGAGGTTTTAGACGGTAGTGAAAACAATCAGAGTTGCAACTTAATAAAAAAAAATGTGATTTTATGATTGTAAAATTTATTTTCTAGGGATTGAAAAGAGTGAGATTCTGCTTTATTGCCAATCGCTGTGAAATGAAGTGTTAAGAAAATACCAGAAACCTCATTGTTAATCAGGTTCCAAGTTACGACAATGATTAATTGTAATATCTTTCCGTGACCTATTTGCTTCGTATTAAAGACCCATATGACCTGTGTAATCCATACGTTTCCCTAGGATGAATTATTTCACATAACACACGCATAAATACAATTCAAATTATATTATTTTTAATGTTACTATTAGTAGTGTAACTAAGATCGCATGCCCCCAACCTCCCGCAATATTTGCAAATGGGCTCCCGTCAATATTCGTGCACTATTGTTAAGTATACCGAATTAGAAACCCCTTCCTCTTTATCGACTCGAACTTTAAACAACCATGATTACATCAGCAATGGAGACCTCCTTATACCCGAGTTTTGCAAACAAGTAAAATAAATAAATAAATAAATAATAAAATAGAAATAAAAATCGTAAGTTAAAAAATAAAGATTTGCAAGAAAGGAGTGGTGCGTTTCTGTTGAGGTTCAGTATTTCCCGTGTACTTTATATATATGATAAAAAGAAATTCTTCCTAATGTCCTATTAATTCCCAAAGTTTTGTAATGTCTTTGTTACTCTTAGATACGAACATGGAGAATATTCCATGAAAATCCTCCTACAGTATGTTAGACATGGAGTTGGAAACACAAGTTGCGGCGTTGGAAATAACCGGGTCCCCTGAGAACAGGGGCGATGTGAGAAACTGGACCCGTAACCCAAGAATTCGGGCCCCGCACATTTGGACTCGGGTCCCTTCTGTTCGATATCAAATATCGCTGTCCGTTATTGACATGCAGCATCATTATATTGTCTTGTAATGTTCGATTGAATAACATTTAGGCAAGATTATAAGGAAACTTACTTTTATGAGGAAAAAGCATAGAGAATATGGCATGAGCATCCTTTGGGGCCCGATTTCTTGGGCATCGGGCCCCGGGCAAGATTTACCACATCATCAGTGTGCTAAGGGGAAACCGATCCTTTCCAATACAGCCACCCACGTCCAAAAATTCCATGCTTCATTGGTGAATAGAAGGGACTCGACCTTGTACTTTCGGGGCTCGATATCTGGAGACATCAGGCCCTGGGTTAGATTTGTGACATCACCACTGTGCTCAGGAGATCACGACCTTTCCATTGGCACCTCCCACGTACAAGAACTACATATTTCATTGTTGAATAGAAGGGACCCAAGATCGAAACTTCGAGGCCCGATTTCTGGGGCTTCGGGCCCATTTTATGACATTACCGCTGTACTCAGGGGACCATTATTTATCACCACCAGTCCCGTCCATCAACTCCATGTCTAACATGGTTTCCTGGTTTCCTTATCGTAGGGGAATCAGCTCTATGCTCTTTATACGTTATCGATTGCACATCACATTATTGAACACATAAATTATCGACGAGATTATGTTTTCGAGTTAATAACTTACATGTATTTTTTAAACTTTTTTATTGTCTTATTGTTTTTAAAACAAACAAGGTTACGAGTTTGGCAGAGGCCCCATTTCCCTAGTGCTCCCCTTCGCTAGCACTGTGGGCCCGTTAATTACGCCACTGGTTACTATGAACGAGAACGGAGTTTTGAATCAGTTATAACTAATTGAGCAATATCTTAAGTGATTTTGCAGAGGGCAGGGCCCACCCGGAAATTTCCGAGTATCCGGGCGGCCCAGTCCGCCTCTGAAACATTGTCGATTTTAGTATTCTAAATTACAAAAGTATTCTATATTTAGTATTTCTATATAGAATACTAAATACAAAATATTTTTATAATTTAGAACACTAAAATCCACATGAGATTTCCATTTATGATCACAATACTGGATTTTCTCTTAAGACTTTTCATGTGCTCATCAAATTCGTTCATTTCTTTTGCTGCCTTTTCAAGGATTTTTTCCTTCAGCTCTTCCAACTCTGCAGCTGCTCTCTTTCTTTCTCTCGAACGATTTTTCTCTGCCTCAGTTGTTGTCTGCTTCCTTCTGAGAGCCTCTTTCCACTTGATATTTGTATTTCTTCCTGCATGAATTAATTGTTTTGAGATTGGCATTGCCTGTACATCTGCGTGGAATGTAACAGCCTCATGTACTATTCTCTGCCAAACTGAAGACTCTTGGTGTAGATTATCCACAAGAAACTCCTTACTCAATGAGAAACTGTGTTGGATGGAAACGTTTGCGTGTGATATCACTAGAATTTTCTTAACGAACGAAGAAAAATTGTTGCTGGTGTTAGTGTTGTCAAGAATGAAGAACCACAAGTGATCTAAACGATCCTTAATCACATCAAAATTCTTCATTCTTGTGAAAACAATCTTGAGTACAAAATTCACTGTAGAGTCGTTTTACTTCATCAGTAGCAGGACCAAACAAATGATGATTCTTTACAAGCACTTTCAATGCTGCAGTTATTTGTTCCTCCCCAAGCCCCTTGTTTAAAACTAAATCGGGAGAGAGGCATGCAGCATCATAAGTAAGTCTGTACTTCAGTGGCAATTCACACAGAATTTTCTTACAAAAACCTGCTGAAATATGCAAACAATTCTTCCGAAAACGAAGGATATCCAGTTCAGATAATTTCTCTGATTTTAATGATGTACGTGTTGCAAATCCGACATCAACCTGCTTAGCCGAACACAGATCTTTACTACCATCTTCTCGGCAAACTTTCATCGGGTCTTCAGAACTTGTTGCTTTAATCATAAGGGACTTCAGAACTTTTTAAGTATTTCACCATAAAGAAAAGGGAGCATTGGTGAGTCTGACTGAAATTTCGCAGGAAAAGGTTGAATGTCTGCAGCAACGGTTTGGAAGAAATCTAATTTAGCTCCAAGCAAAGAATCTTTCAGACATGATTTAACAATTTTAAAGTTGTTACAAGATGGTTCTCGATTACTACCTGAAACTGAATCGACATACTTCTTCAAGTGTGGTAATAATCGCTGAGATCTGTCTACTACATTTAAGTTTTCTATAAAAATATGAGCACTTGCTAGAAAAAAATGATCTTATTAAAAAGTTACAAGCATACCAAAAATAGTCAGAAAAATTACCTGCAAAATAATACTAATAAAAGAAAAGCACGCGGAAGGTCAAACTGTACTGAAAATGGAATATGGAGGAAATGGAATACGAGTTTTAAATTTAACTACTGTAGGTACGCATTATAATATAAATTAGAGTTAACCATAAATAGTTGAGCTCTTAACTTATCGGTACATTAAAATCAGTGTTATTTCGGACTTTATTGGGAATCACTAGTTGCAATAGTCTAGCTACACTCCTGGACATGAGGATCATTTTTTTTTAACCTGGAGATCAGAAGCCACGAGCTCCATACACAAGGGTTGTCAACTCCTTTCAGACGTTCTTCTCTGTATGATGACTTCTGCTGTAGCGAAAAGTTGTTTTCCAAACATTGTGCAGATAAAATGTAAAAGGAATGAAATAAACCTAACTTGACCAAAAATTTCCAGAATATACAGAAAATTCCCTGACTTTTACAGAAATTATAAAATTCCCTGACTTTTCCAAGTTTTCCAGACTAGTAGACACCCTGTATAATTAGTTGGCTGAAATTTTATAAAGGATAAAATGGGAAAGATTAGAACTTCTGGAAAGTAAGTCCTTTTAACACAAATGTAGAATACTTTTGTGTGTGTGTTAACTTATAGAAAGTAACGTTGTAACATTGGGATCACATATAGAACATATAGCACATTTACATAATCCATTTTCAATATTGCTTCACTTAGAGGAGGCTTGAGACATGTCGGCTTCCCCCCTGCCTAGTAGAGCCCGTTTCGCGAGTCTCTGCCGCGCTGTAGAGACCAGATTTTGTTCTGTCACGCCTCTTTGTTTAATATTTCTAGCCTCCCGCACTTCTCTGTTCTCGCCTCTTTTCTCTTGTTGCCACAATATTCATTTGAATCCGCGACACGCTGGTGAAATCATAATTTAAATATGCAGAGTGACAACAACTGCACTCTCGCGCCCAGTCACATGCATGTAGTTGTGGCAACGTAGCAGGACTCGTGGAATGATTGTGCCACAATCTCCAATGAACATTGTGATTATTAAGATGTTGTTGCCAACTTAAAGCACAAATTACTATATCCAATACGGGGAAAGGAAGGTGACAATTCCATTTTCAATATAAGTGCCAATCAACTTTAATATAAAGCTAAAAACCTTTTCAGAAAAGACAAGTTACTTAAAAACATATGTATAAACTTTGGAAACGTATCTACACAATATCTTTGTCCTTACTCAGTCACCTCCACCTCCCTTTGATATATTTTCAGTGTTAAAATATATCAAAACTATTACTCATTACAAATAATTACATATAACAGAATGTACAAATTGAAATTTTAGAACACATAATTCAACTCTTATGACAATTAACAATAACCTATAGATATATTTCCTATAACAGTAATATTTTTATATCGATAAATACACTATTATTATTGATGAATTTTTAAATTATAAAACTGAAAATGGTTGATAAAATGACACATGGTGAAACATTTCAAAAGTTTATAAAGTTGGTTTTTTGAATATTATATTGTCTTATATTAAAATTTCTTAGATTTCAATTCATACTAGACGCAATAAGGCTAGCTAGTTTGGAGTTAACATTCCGTTTCAGCAACGAAGCTACCTGAACTACTGTAATTCGTTCAATGCTCTCTGACATGGAATCGAACCAAGATCAAACATCCCGCAGGCAAACACGCTAGCCATATACGAACCAAGGGGTGCACCGGTGCACATGCACCTCCCTCTGTTGTGAATATACACTATATATAATGAGGATGTAGTACTTGTAGTCATTCAAATGTACTGGTAGTCATTGGTGCACCTTCCTCTATTGTAAATATAGACTATCTGTATATAAAATGAGGAGGTAGCACTGGTGTACCCCCGTCAGAAAATCCTGGATCCGGCCCTATATATATATATACCCAAGAAGAGAGGAGTGCAGTTGATACATCGCTCCGGGACCTATGGAGCACATATATACAATATATACACATACATACATATACATCTCTCTCTCTCTTAGAGAACAGGGAATATTTATAATCCACGAAAGCAAAGAATATGAACCCTTCGAATGGCAGAAACTGAGAAACAAAAGCATCTTTCATTTTTGCCCTTCTACATTCGCTGAAGCACACAACTGTCTGACCTTTTAGCACTAACGTGATAATTCTTGCTGGAACCTAAACAAAACCCCCTGTTATGAAGCTGACAACTTTTTCTGCTGCTTCACTTAAGAGCTGCGAATAAGCTTCAAAAGTGAACAAGCTGTCTTCTGGATACATCACTTTTTTTTTTTTTTTTTTTTAAGGATAGCTATACTTGTGTTAACTGCGGAATCTGTTTTATATTGTGTACGTGTGTGTTTGTATGAGAGTAATTATTGCGTGTGTGAGTGTAGTTAGAGCGTAGTTAGTGTAAATTTCATAATGCCACTGGTACTATCTAAACTAAAAACAAAAACCTTGCACAGTCAAGCTAGAGAAATATTAAGTAATGTACACGAATTTATGAAGAATGAAGCTAGTAGTGGGGTGGGAATTCCGATCAAAAACTTCGGGAAAAGAGCAGCAGCTGCGACGCGAGTTTCAGAACGAACAATTAGAGCAATAGTGAAAGACACGTTCTCGAATCATCAGAAGAACCTTCCACATCTTTCGCTACTCTTGGAAAGAAAAGACCAAGACGAGCGACTAAATCAAGAGTAGACAGTTTCGATGAAAATGTTATCCGTAGGTGTATATATGATTATGCTCTACAAGAAAAACAAGTGCCTATACTGAAGAAACTGCATGCAACATTGCAGGAAGAGATACATTTTGCCGGAAGTAAAGCGAGTCTACGACGGTTACCACGAAACATTGGATTTAGGTGGAGGAAAACTGAGAACAATAGAACACTTTTAACAGAGAGGCAGGATATCCGTCTTCAAAGAACTAGATTTTTAAGACAAATATTTCATTATAGGCAACAAAATCGACCAATAAAATATATTGACGAAACTTATTTGCATAGTAGTCCACACCGCGTTGTATTCTGGATTGGACGATTCCGGGAAAGGTCTTCGAATGCCTTTGTCTAAAGGACGGCGTGTTATAATAGTGCATGCAAGAAGCAAGGATGGCTTCGTTCCAAACGCTTTGCTCATGTTCAAATCTAGCACCAAATCGAGAGACTATCATGATGAAATGAACACAAATAATTTTATGAAATGGCTTCGCGAAAAATTAATTCCAAATCTCCCCCCCGAGTTCTGTGATCGTTCTTGACAATGCATCATATCATAACGCTCAAATAAATCCTGGCCCTACTCAAGACTCATTGAAAAAAAATATGCAGCGTTGATTACAGGAAAGAGGCGTCAATTCCGCCCCTGATATGACAAAACCAGAATTGTATGATATAAAATTCCACAAACCAAAATACGTAACGTAGAAAACAGACTCATTAATGAATGAACATGGGCATTGCGTTTTGAGGCTCCTCCCTTACCATCCAGAATTAAATCCTATAGAAAAAATTTGGGCACTGGTAAAGAACTGGGTGGCATCACATAATGTGACGTTCAAATTGGACGACGTTATGAAAATTGCAGAAGAAAAATTTAACAATGTTACGTCCGAAGAATGGTCTTCAGTATGTCGTCATGTGGAAGATGTAGAACGTCAGTATATGGAAAACGAGGGACTGATAGACAAATACGAAGACGCTGCTGCAGCGGCACCCTTCATCATCAATCTGGGGTCTGAATCTTCTAACACATCTGAGGAGGACTTGTCAGGAATAGAAGCACTGGATTCTGATTAATGGGAAATATAGTGGACCTACATTCAAGAGCACAGTTTAACCCGTTAGTGCCCAGAATTCCCCAGTGGTATTTTGAAAAGTTTCTTTTCGCCTATTTGGTCTTAATAGTACTCTAAAATAGAAATTAGAATATTTTTGAAAAATATTTATTTTTTTCTTGTTTTTTAGGCCGGCAACTTAAGTTGCCAAATGGCACATACATATTCAAAAAAGGGAACATTTTGGAAAATTACAATTTTGAGGGAGAAAATACACTGCGAAAACATAACTATTAAAATCGAGTTAATCCTTCCTTTACAGACCTTCAATTTTTCCTTCTGGAGTCTTTGAAATCAATCAAGTTGAGTCTTTCTCCTCAAAACACATTGTAGCCAAAAACAATGCTAACCTTACGTCAATAATTCATAGAAAGAAAATGCAACGATGCTATGACGAAACAGACTCCAAAGTAACTTCATGGTTAAAACCTGCCACGTCAATCCATGAATTTCTGCGCTATAACGAAAAATTGCCGTGGCAACTTAAGTTGCCAAGGGGCAGTAATGGGTTAAAGGTATGTCACATCTTTCCTTGCTATTCTATTTTTTTTTTTTTCCTGTGAACATTTTGATACGAAATAGCGATTCCTTTGCCTATTTAGGTGGCAACACTTTCTTACGAAGAGAGTCCCACCCCTTCGCGCAACTCGCGGCAGAGACTTGTGGCACGGGCTCTATACAACACTATATAGATTGCTCTTACTTAAAAACTATAACAATATACCGGTACTACAGTTTTTGTAAGGTATACAAAAGGAACCACATGAAATAAAAATAATTATAGGACCAACACTATATTACATGCGAATACAAAAATATTTATTTCACAAAACAAACAGTACACTGAACCAACCAAACAATATTGTTTCAAAAGAGTACACGTCATAGTTATTTCATGGCGTGGAGTGAGAAAGATAATATGATATACTTGCACATCCAAAATACATGATTCCCAGGAGAAGGGCTCCAAATAACGCCAAAAGCGTTTCGTCCAGCATTGTTCTTGGAAGAAATTGATCGAAGCTCACGTCGTTTATTAAACCATGTTGTAAACATAATGAATTACCAATTGCCCCTTGCGCTAACAGAAGAATAAAACAGATAATCAAGGATAATGTAGTAGTAATATATATCATATTAGTTGAACACATATCTATATTGATATACAGTTTTGGTGAAAAAGTTCTTGGTCAAACACCTTGGTAAGAAAAAAGATCATAATTTGTCATTCGTTCGTTACAAATGGTTCTGAATAAAGAACTCAATTGGCCAGAGAAAATTCACAAATGTTTGATTTAATTGCGCCTGTAGGTAAGAGTGCCGACCTTTTCAAAAGGAGGGTAACGAGGATTCTTGTAATAACACTGTACATGTACAGTCAGCGACAACAGTCGTTTCCGTTTGGTAAAATGTATTTTGGGAATAATGGTGGTGTGGCTGGAACGACAACAGTAGCATGACTGAAACTTACAGAAAATTACATTCTTTTTAATTTACTAAAATTGTCCTTCCACTCTGAATCTAATTATTACGAAACTAATTTAATCAAACCGAAAGAACTTTTGTCACTGATTGTACAAAAGATACATAATGAATAAGCGGAACGCAAAAGCAAAAAATAAGTAAAATAAAATCATAACATTTAAGACAAACTGCTACTTTGAACGTGATTTTAGTTGCCTAAAGGTCTAGATAATCTTAAACTAATTTTAAAAACATTTTTTAATGAACATTAATGCAATCTAGTTATAAAGACAAACGTATTAGTATGTCAGAAATAGATGAAGCTAGCATTTAGACAATTTGCCAATTTAAAACTATTGTACTAATTTAATTACAACTTAAAAAACTGAATTATTTTAAATTAATTAGTTCAAAATAGAATAAGAGCCGTAACCGTATTTAGGTTTAAAGATAAATATTTGTATAACCACAAGTTGGTTAGTGGACAAATTTAAAAATAAGTAGATGTAAACAATCAGGGTTTTAAATTAGTCTTCATCGCCATTAACGGTGTTATCTATAGGTGAACCATACATCTAATTTCTCTGTACTATATGGCCGACCAAAATGTCGAATTGCCTGAATTACTAATACATATTAATGATAAAATTAGATATGAAGTGCAATTAAATTATAATCAGGAATAAAGTGTCAAGATCAAGTAAAATATAAGTTGTGAAAATTATGTAGCTATTGAAATATCAACATCGGGAAAGTAGTTCTAGCAGTGAAAGACAGCCAGTTACAAGGGGCGGATCTAGCCCTGGGCTGAGGGGCCCAGGACCCCCAGTTTTTTGAGTGACAAAAATAAGTTAAGCTATTATTTATATACTTTTGAAAGTTTATAATAAACTCATGATATACCTATCATAGTCTGAGTTCTGACTGCCCCCTAGTTTTTACATTTTAGATCCGCCATTGCCAGTACCCAGATGGTCGGGCAGAAAAGTTAAGTAAAGCGAGAAATTTGTGTAAATAAATGAAGTAAAAATGATTTGGATGTATATACATGTGTTTGTGAGTAAATAATAAGGTATTTGTGCAGTATAAATTATAAAATGCTTCACTAATCAACCTTCCTCCACGCAGCACTACACTAATCCGATGTTTACGCTTCCACTGCCCAACTCTCTATTTCTTGATTTTAATTTTCAGCACCAATGAAAAACAAGATACTTTATCAAAGGGATTTTAAAGAGTACAGAATTATTTTGCTGTATACCTATACTAAAGTTTTGAACTTCAAAATTTAGAGGCATAGTTGTAGTTCTATGAGGAGGATAACAATCACAATCAGATTAAAGTATGCAATGATTGATGATTTAGTAGTCACTGTCCACTTTGAATCATATTACTTCATCATATGTTTCAGATTACAGAAACTTTTCTACACTCAAGTCCATTGTAAATTCCAAGAGGTCGTGCCTGATCAGAAAACTTTGAGGCTCATATAATAAAACTTGGAACTAATCAACCTCATCACACTGTTGCTGATAAAAAAAAAAAAAAAAAAAAAAAAAAAAAAAAAAAAAAAAAAAACAGAAGGCTAAATAACCAGTACTTATTTAATTTTAATCTATGTTTCAAAGTTACTTTACTGCCAAAAATAAATCAATAAATCGAAATAAAATATAGTATACATGATAACCTAATAAAACTTCTTACATTTTAAAGGATACTAAAGTAAATAAAAAAATATTGTAAATAAAAACTTGCTTATTCAAAAATATACTAATATACTTACTAACAAATGCAATACAATACAACTACAATATAGTTACCAACAAAAATATACTTACTATAAAAATATACTATATACTTAATAGTAAAAATGTGACAGTATTATCATTACTTTGAAAACAGCTCCTGTTCCCTCCACATACCATATCAATAATTCCCCTATTACACATTCTGCTAGTCATAATGATCTTGGTGTCATCTTTCATTCAAAACTTATATTCTCTGACCACATCTCCTGAATACTTAAGAATTCAATGCACATGTTGGGGCTTCTTTATCGATTCACTGAACTACGCACTGTTTCGTCATTAGCAACTTTTTATAAAACCTTAAAAGCGCCCAAGATCGAATACTGCTCTCCTCAACGGGCCATGGCAGCACCTACACATCTCTCCAGACTTGATTCTGTTCTCAATTTTTATTGCTATAGTCCGTTTTCGTGTTTCTGCACTTCGAATATTATCTAAGAAGAAACTTTTGCGACATTTTAATGTCAAGACTCCGGAAGTAAGCAGAATTATCTCTGACCTGAAGTATCTTCATAAAATAGTTAATGGAAAATTAAGATCAAAAATATTACTACAGGAACTATCCTTAAGTGTCCCTTCCCACATAACCCGGGATACCCACCTATTCCATCTTGCCCGTCTTTGGTTAGCAGTTATACAGAGGTCTCTTTTTTTTACAGAATACTGAACTGTTATAATCAAGTAACAACTGATGTGGACATTTTTTCGAGCTACCTGGTATTTGGTAGAGCAATTAAACGAGTTTTGATGGAATGGTATTACTTTTACACTCTTTTTTGACACTGTTTTATGTTGTTGTTGTCGTCGTCGTCGTGTTGCTTTTTTTCTTTTAACATTTCCCTGTGCAAAATGGCAAAGTTATGCTGTATCTGGAAATTTGTTCAATAAATAAATAAATATAAAATGGTATTGATAATAGATTGTAATCATTTGTGATTTCAATTACTCTGTTCTGTTGTATGTTAAAGTGACACAACATTTGACAATGCAATTATTATCAATAGTTCCAAATAAAATTTACTTTTTGATCAGCTGTAGCACTGCCAGTGGACGGGCGAAAGGAGTGGGGTCATCGCTTCCGTTCACCACTCTCTTGCTCTTTTCAGTCGTCTGTCGTCATTATGTTTTAGGCACTTACAAATCTAGCTTAAACTAAATAGACTGGCAACTCTGCGAATGTAGACAGAATCAGCAAACGTCTTTTCATATGTAATACTGCAGAGCGAGTCTTTCTGTTACTCCTACGCTTCTATAGTATGATGCAAGGAATATGAATCCAACGGAGGGATAATGGTCACGGTTCGGCAGACGCTTTGGGATCTGTCTATTTATATGCAAGCAGGTTCTAGAAAAGTATCTCGTTTTATCGTGTAAAAAAAATCAGGAAATAAATCATAGGAAATTTTAAGTTCGTAAACTTTAAATTATGAAATTTTAAGTCAGTAATTTAGACTTAATACATAAAAATTCTAGAGCATAGACGCTGTCTACCCCGTCTTCCCTCAAGGCTCGCCACTGTAGTTAACTACATTCATCTTGTCCGACAGTCTTCATACTATTAGCAGCATGCTCTCTATAAACACTACGGTCAGCGCGCGCCGTTTAGGTAGCCAGTGTAGTGCGACCTTTAAACCAAGATCAGCATGCCCTCTACAGATACAGATTTGTGATGCAAATATCGTTAGAATCGGGCGATGTATTGTATACCAACAAATCTAAAATACTTTAACACCAGTGTCTTCGTTTCACATCACACTAGTAAAATTCAGTTTCGAATCTGAAAGAGATTATATGGACAAAGTAGTAAGGAATTTGAAGAGCTATAACTCGCAAGGAGATGTGCCAAAAAGGTGCAATTAGTTATAATCGAATCAAGTAGATGAAAGCTTTCCAGGCAAAGGGAAGGGAAATAAGCGTATGTAGTATTGGTTCTAAAGGTTTCTAAGGGCTTTTAACTGCTTGAAATAAGTAATCTGAAAGATGGAAGGAACGAGATGCAAGATCAAACTCGGAAAAATTCTTGCACGTGAATCAACCATTAAAAGTAGGAATACGAGAAATAATATAGGATAGTGAAGTGTGAATTTGGAAGAAGTATTTGACAAAAATGTTGCCTTTCTGTGACATTATTTACTATATAGAACAGTAGCGGGAAAGAGTTTTATTACAGTGCAGGTTGATTTAATAGGAACCAAAAAGACTAGTATGATGTGATAGGAACTAAAACTACTTTTCAGATGATATGGTTGCCATTGCGGAAAAGGAATCTATTAATACGATGTCAGAAACGAGAAACAAACGTATGAAAATAAACGGAAATTTAAATAAACACGAAAAAGATTAAAGCAATGGTGACTGATATAATGGAGGCTGTGACAACTACAAAGTACAATAGGTGGCAAGTTTTCAGTACTAAGATAGTATTATTAACAAAAGCATTAAATGTAAACGATAAATAAAAAGTAACGTGAGAAATCGTGAAACATCTTAACCCTGTTTGAATGATTGTCGCAAATCCGCAACATACTTCTTATACGTGCTGCAACGAGCCAATGTGTGGCGGTGGCCGCAGATGCCGATTAAAAAGGAATTCGCAATGTACCGGTCAACTCATCCTTGCTTAGTGTGCCATCTATCGACGACTTTGTGTACTTCTGTGTGTGGGAGGATGTTGGCGGTAGCAGAACAACGAGTTTTTGTGTTTTTGCTGTTTTCAACTTTTGCTCTACTGCAAAACAGTAGAAGTATTTGTAACATAAAAACTGTCTAAAACTTATGAATATTCAACGGTTACTGGCAGGTAATATTGTTCATTTTGGACGAAACGTTTCTATATTACAACAATGTGGTATGTTGCTTTCTCGCGACATTCTGCAGTAATGATTAACATTTTCTTTGTAATCCTAATTTTTGTAATACTAATCCATGTAGAATACCTAACTGAATATTTTTTGGAACTATTTTAAGTAATTCAGGCGTTAAGGGGTTAAAGATAAATGTAAAGATAACGATAGGAAGCACATTACGTGAGTCACTGAATGAAGAGTCACGAAGAGAATTAAGTAGTGTGTATTGCATTTATGTGGAGTAGAGAAGTGGGTATTACAAAAAAGTCGACAAGAAAAATATTGTATTTGAGTTCTTCGGAATTTGTATGTTGAGGACAATAAATAAATAAATAAATAAATAAGCCAGTTGGAACGATAAACATGAATTTTACAATCAAGTAATACTAGAAACCTTATTCTAAAAATACACCAATCACACTTATTTTCTGTAAGTTGTCCACCTGTCTAATTTGGCCACTTTTCAATGGAGCCAACATAGACGTTTCAATGGAGCCAACGTTTCACTGTAACATGAAATAATTAACATCAGTTTATAACATTATTATCTTTGTTCTAATCGTGGTCCTCAATTTTTACATGCCAGAGACCCTATGGAATAGTTAAAATGAAAATGATTTACCTTTCTGTTCCTGTTCACCCAATTTGCATTTGTTAAGCTCATATAACGTTCCCACTGCGCTGTCTAATGCCTTCTGTAGTTCTAGCATCCCAGAATCACTAAGATGAACTGAAACGAAAATCTGCGAGTTATTATACAATGAAACTTAACAACAAAATCAATGTACAATGTTATCTTGGAATCCGAACTTTCAGTTCCAAGATTTCTTTCCACTTAAAAGTACCTACTTATCCCTCCAACATTGTCGGTTCAGCTGCAGCGTTGATAGGTTTCCTTAAGTAAATTTCTCTCGACTGACACAAAATTTTCCAATTTCTTATTAAATTTTCCCTAGTTTGTTGAGTGTGAGATTCCTATGACAGAAGTTATTTCATAAATAAATATCTCATTAATTATTCTGTAATGTGACGTAAGCCATTTCCCTTAAAAAAAAATTCAGAAGGATTAATTTATCCTTGGGGTGAGATTTTTTTCGAACGATTTTTAGTGTACATAGCGAGTTGAAGGTCAAGTGCAACAACTAGTTTCATTGAACGGACAAGCAAAATTTAACTAAAAGCAAAGCTTGTAAAGATGGAGGGGAAACAATAAGCAAGAATGCATTTTAATTGTAATCAATTCAGTAAAAGTTTGAAATCTATTTTGCAGTCTGAAATTATGACAGTTTTATTCTTCGGTTTTACCGCCTTGAAGACAGTGTTTCTGAAATTAAAGGAAAACGTAACTTCATTTTATCTTATACAAGATTATTCATCAAAACCTCTGGCCTAATGTAAGTAATTATAATCTGCATTATAAATATTGTATTTATTAGTAATTACTTACCCCCAGACTGTTTCACTTTATTCGCTACCAAGCTTTGCAGTTTATTCTTAAGTTTGTCAAGATCAACTGAAATAACAGAAGTATACCAATTAGTAAATTCCACAAGTTTCTCTTAGTTATGTTTCTATTTTAAGTAAGTATAATTCAAACTTATCAGTGCGAATGTTATCCACCTACTTTTCCATAAATAAAAGTAAAATTTGACCAAAGCAAACACTTGTTACCAGGGTTGATCAGAAAGTAAGGTTACAAATCCTGCTGTGAAACATGTATATATTATTTCATACAACCAATACAGCCAACAAATAGTACATACATTAAGTTACTTTTTGACATAGTCTCCACATTGGTTGAGGCACTTGTCGCATCGTGAGATGCGTTTGAAGATTCCCTCCTGTTAAAAAAAAAAAAAAAAAAAAAAAATCTTATTCTTGTGTGTTAAACCACGTTGTCACGAAGTGTTTCAAATCCTCGTCTGAAGGAAAACGACAGCCTCCTAGGTGTTTCTTTAAGTACGGGAACAGGTGAAAGTCATTTCAAACGAGGCCCGGGCTGTAGGGAAGGTGGTCAATGATGTCAGCAAAACTGTTCATGCATGCTGACCAAACATTAGTCTCTTCGTAAACCTCTACCAGCTCCAGCGAATTTCAGCCGCAGTTACATGTTTCTCCTACAGAAATCGAATAACTGCGGACTTCTTCGTGAGACCGGTTTTCTAAACGACTAGCCATTTGTGTTTATCTACAACTAGCACCGTAGGTGGTGGGTGGCTGAAACTCTTCATAGTTGCCAACTCCATGTATTAAAATTACCGCACACTCCTCATTCCTGTATAACAGACGAAACTCCAGAAATATCAGCCTTCTAACCTTAGTATCTGATCCCCCCTCGCAGTACTAATTTGTGTTACAGTTTCGATAATATATCATTGACTTCATCAGCCAGAGAAAAACAATACAACTGATAGATAGCGAGGATGAGAGGAAGAAAGAAGACGTAGGGGAATGCTAGTTGAAAATAGATACAGTACAGAAGAACTCAAGAACAAGAAAGACAGAAGGAAAAGGAGTGGAAGAAACGGAAGAAGAAGAACAAAAAGGAAACACGATTTGAAATTGAAAGCATTGGAGAGAAAGTAGAAGTGCTCGAGAATCTGTTGGTAAAACGAGAAGTAAGAAATACAGAAAACGAGGTAGGAAAATATTGGAGTTAGTGAAAGGAGAAAAGAAAGTAAGATACAACCAGTGGTGCTATCAGCCGATTCGCAACGGTTCGATAGAACTGACTGTCGAAATATTTTAAGCTCGCAGAATCCTTTGTTATACAGAAACATAACACTAAATTTTACCCAGTTATACCTAGGAACAGTAAATTTTAGTTAACTATTTTTGTTTTTAGAAACTTTTACACCTATAGTGTTAAATATATAATCTCTCAGAACAAGGTAAGCGTTTATTTCCTAATCTGAAATGCCCAAACATCAAAAATGAGAAATGAGTTCACACGAGTGTAGTGGTGAGGGTTATTTATATTTGAAACGCGTACATACTGTTATCAACAATTGTCGATCCATTGCTGGATTATGGTTTATCGAATAGTTTTTGACAACCATCTATCTTGGATAATTTGTTTCAAAATATTCGCAGTGCTACCTAATTTCGTCACACCACCTTGTATTAGGATGCTGTGTAGGTCTCATCACTTGTGGCATCTAGTAAAAAATCTGCTTTTGTCTACCTTGTAGGGTTTGTTTCCTAGTTTCCTAAAAGAGTTATATTTATCTACCTACCTATCTATCTATTCTCTAGAGAACCGGTTGTTAAAAAATTAGAATAACACCACTGGATACAACATTTATTACATTTTTTAAATATTTTTTTATTCCAAATTCTGTAAGTTACACAATGTTTCCCTCCTAACCGAATCGTATACCTTTCCAACATCAATAAATAAGTGATGTATCGGAGTACTGTATTCCCATTTCTTTTCAAATATTTGTTGAATGGTCGATAGTAGATCGATTTCGCGAAAATACGCACTGATAATCTCAAATATTTTCATGTCCTGTGTGTATTTCCGTTTAGGGCTGCATGTTATGCAAATCGTCAAGGAAATCTTTCCAAGATGCTATCTATATCAGTTTGAATTGTTCCATCGGCTTTCTTTAGTATATAAGAACGGGATTGATAGCCGTTCTTAAATTCGTTTATGCCATTATACTTATCACGAATGTTTTTGCTTTTATTATTATTTTCAAGCTCATTAATTTAGTTTTTAAAGAATCGTGTTTCTTTGTTCTAAAAATTCTGGAAGTTTCCTGCCTCATGACAACGAAATTCTACGTAGTTATATCATTCGGAGTTTTTGGCAAACGCAGTTTTGCCTGTTTTCTCTTCTCTGCTAGTTTAGTGCATTCACGGTTGAACTATGGTTTACTCCTCTGTATTTCCGTGTTTGCTGAAATTTTAATGCTACCCCTAATTTCAACTCAAGTATCCTTAACACTAGTGTACTCCGACCTTTCTAAAAGCGAGATTTTATTCGGCAGTTCAATTTGGTATTACTCTCTTGCCTGCCTCTCCTCTAATTTCCTTAAATTAAAAGTTTTATTTTCATTTGTTGAGTATTTTTTTATTACTTTCACAGTCAGCTCCTCTGAACGACCAAACATCAACAATCGGACAAACTCAAAATATTCTTCTTTATATACAGTATATTTTCACTTCCTTCGTTAAAGGATTTTCTTTGAGATTAGGAAACCTCTTCAGTTATTTCATGCTAATCAAGTACATTATATTTCATCAAATGTCAGTTGTTATAGTTAGGCTTACATGTAAAAATCTTATAAATGTAATTATATAAAAGAATTGATATTAATCTCATAGATATACGGAATATTTATAAAATATATTTGTTTGTTTGATACAACCACCAACATATTCCTGAAGGTTATATCTGGTAGCATGCAGCTCCATTACGAGTGTTTGTATTCTAAATTTCTGATTAATGTGAACATTTAATATTTCTTATCATTAAAGAATACACAACAATCTGCTTCACACCAACTAATGGAAGAGATGATTTGAAAAATTACTATTTTATTCACTGTGTCTAATATTGTGTTTCTTAACTATACTGTTTCGATGTTCCCTGACATCTTTCTCGACAGATTTGAGTAATTCATCTAATTTCTCAGACTTTCATATTGTGCTATTCCGCGTGCACAGTAAAAAATATAAAGTCATAAAACTTGACAATTGTTAACGCAAATTCTTTGCATTCGAACACGCTTCTTTTGAACATATGTATTTTTGCTGAGAAAACTTATGCAGAAGTTTCTTCTAGAAAGAAAGAGCGCAGTTCTGTGTTAGTTTGTAGCAATTGTGCTAACTTTTAACAGATCCTACATGAACATGCTATTACAGTCTTAAATTTACATATTTGTAAATTAAACTTAACTGATCCCACATTTATGTAACTACCGTGAAATTATTCAAGACATTAATATTTATATTACATAATAAATACTTAACCAACTTATTACGAAGTAGCGCTAAAACCCAAGGACACGATGTTGCCCACCACAAACTTACTCGTCAGGGGATAGAATCAGAGACCCCAAGCTTTTGCAGCCCAGTCTTGGTAAGGTTTTTCCTGAGTTCTCCTGATTTAAAACAAAAAAAAAAAGGGAAATGAAATCTTTACGTCCCACCGCTATGCCGGCTAGGCTAAAGGTGACGGTGATGATAAGAAATGAATGAAATGGTGGAATGAAGAATGTGGGAGGGAACGGGAGAACCCCGAGAAAACTCACGAGAACCGTGTTTGTCCACCACAAAATCCACACGGCGCGAGCTGGGATCGAACCAGGGACCGCAAGCACAGGAGGTGAACGCTCTACCACTGAGCCACCGCGCCCCCCTGTTCATCGCTAGACTGGACGGTGACTAACAGATGACGTTGGAGCGGTTTTGGGACCATAAAGACCATTAATCATGCCAGTGATTTATTTAAATAAAATAAAGAATGTAAACAACTGTATAAAAGGAAAAGTCTTACAATTTTATTTAGTATTTCTTGCTCTTAATTCTAATTAATTTTGAACATAATGTTGATCTGAACATAAATGCCAAAGATAAATTAATTCTGAGTTTAGAGTAGATATGGAAATTTAGTACTCTACTTTCTTACGTAAGCAATTTATATATTTGGTCTAGGAATTAATTCGTGCGGGTGGACAAGAGATGGCGCAACGAACGGAGCGTCCCACAGTTCCGTGTATCCACACATGTGTTGCAAACCCCTGTCATCGCGTATCGTTCGTAGTATAGGGCAGTGGATTAAAGCGTCAACAACACCAGTTTGTAGTTAAGTGAACATGGCACAATTTATGCCTGATAAAGTGTTTTTGCGGGGTGTCCTGCTGCATTACTTTAACATGCAGAAAAGTGCGACTGAAAGTCATCGTATTTTGGTGGAAGTGTATGGTGACCATGCTCTAGCTGAGCGAACGTGTCAGAAGTGGTTTGCACGGTTTAGAAGTGGTGATTTCGGCTTGGCAGACCAAGAGCGAACTAGACAGCCAAAAAAATTTCAAGACGAAGAATTGACAGCATTGCTCGAGCAGGATTCGTGTCAAACGCAGGAACAACTTGCAGCAGCATTAGGCGTTGATCAAACAACAGTCTCCAAACGCTTGAAAGCCATGGGAATGATTCAAAAGATGTCACATTGGGTTCCACATGAATTGAAAGACAGAGACGTTGAAAGACGAAAAACCATTTGCGAATTGCTGCTTCAACGACAGAGCAGAAAGGGGTTTCTGCATCGAATTATTACGGGTGATGAGAAGTGGATCCATTACGAGAACCCTAAACGAACCCTAAACGAGGGTGAAACCAAGTGAACCAGGTCCATCACAACCAAAACGAGATATTCACTGTGCAAAGGTTATGCTGTGCATATGGTGGGATATGAAAGGTGTGGTGTACTATGAGCTGCTGCAACCGGGTGAAACTATGAATGGAGAACGTTATCGACGACAATTAATGCGTTTGAAGCAAGCTCTGGCCAGAACACGACCAAAATGGGAGAACAGACATGATAAACTTATTGTCTAACATGATAACGCTCGCCCACATGTCGCAAAACCGGTCAAAACCTATTTAGAAAATGTCGGATGGGAAGTTTTACCCCACCCGCCGTATTCACCAGACGTTGCTCCTTCGGACTACTACTTGTTCGATTGCATGAACAACGATTTGATTGGACAGCGGTTTACATCTTCAGAAGATATCGAAACATGGGTCTCTGACTGGATCGCTTCCAAGGATGAGGACTTCTTTCGCCACGGAATCCGTACATTGCCTGACAGATGGGCGAAAGTGGTGGCTAGCGATGGACAATATTTTTCTTAAGGTATTTATGTATTTTGTGTTTGTACTACAGCTTCAATGTGTGCGTACCAACCGCACGAATTAATTCCTAGACCAAATATTTAATTTATATATTTAACAAAAATATCACTGCATTTGTCATTCAACAAGCCCTTGCATATATGACTTAAGTTACACACTTAAAATGTTCAAAATCATTCTCTCGTGTTATTTCTACTATGGAAATAACATCTTAATGTACTGGATGTTGTGAAATAACAAATAGCACGGTCTTGACACGATGGAGGTCAATATTTTGTGAGCATTTTCTGCTGTAACTCTACTTCTGGTATCACACACATTGAATTTGTGCGAAATTGTTCAACTGAATAATGACAGATTCATACTCTCAGCAGCAAGACACCACAATGTGTCAAATTTCGTTTTTGCATATCAAACTGTTCAAAATGATAATAATAATGGTAATTGTAAAATTTACCTGCTTCCGTATAAGTCTTGGGGATATTTAAAAGTTGATTCAAATGAATTTTTCTATGTATTAAAAACACTCGAAATACTACACATCATGCTTATACAATATTTCCAATTGAAAAGGAATATATAATAAAACTAAGACTTTTTAACTTGCTTGCTTTCCTTGGGGCTTGGAATGCGCAAAATCCTACACGTCTACCGTAATCACAATCTAGAGTACGGAGAACATTAAAAAGAAAAAAATCAAGTTTATGGTTGAATTTGAACATCCGCGGCTGGGTTGCAATTTCTAAGTCGTTAAACACGTTAATATACGCTTTAGCGCACAGAAAATGGTGCCGAGAGCAATAAAAGTCTACCGCCGACAATTCACTCGATGAGTCTTCTTTCACGTTACTGTGTTTTATGTTAGACTTCCGAAATTTCCTGAAGTTTCATGGATCCTGTGATCTCACTTACTGCCAGTAATTGTGCGGACGTCTTAGGTGCCCATGAACAGATGATCCAGATGTTGTTTCCGACCAAGCAGTTTTCCACAATCACAATACGACAATTTCAACTGTTGAAACGTTGAGGTATCATGATGAACCACAACACCACACTTGGCTCGCCAAATCTCCAAACCTTAATATTGTTGAACATCTGTGACTACTCACGGAGCTCAGATTCCAATACCGCTGCTAACGGTACTGAAAGATGTACTACATGAAGAATGGTACAATGTTCATCTCAAAACGATTCGTGACTAATATGCCTTCATTCTTCGGTGAATCAGAGTTGTTCTGGAAGCTAGCAGTGTTTCAAGGGTCATTAATCAGATAAGTTAATTTCCTTCAGCTGTTTATATTATATTCATAACCATCTGTGTACAAGGAGGTCACAAATTACTAGACGATTTCAGAAGACTATAAACGACTCACTCATTCTATGGCCTATGGAACCCGGAGATTCAGTGCTGCGTTTATAAAAGTTCAGAAGACCATGTTTTCATTAATACTGAACAGAAATAAATGATCTTAGTGCTATTGGAAAGAGAGAGGTTTGAATTTTTATTCTGATTTTAGATGCAGTCGATGTAAGCCCCACGTGTAATATGGAAGACATTATATAATATTTTTCGTGAAAAGCATATTGGTCCCTATCCCGAAGAAAAAAGGCGCATGGAAATGCGGAAAAAACAGAACGTTAAGTTTTCTTTCCCATGCATCAAAAATACTGTGCAAAATTATCCCACAACGAATAGAAGGAAAATCGAAGAACGACTATCGGAGGACTAGTTTGGATTCAGGAGGAAAAGGGGAACAATGGAAGCAATAGTGAGTCTACGGTTGATCATGAACAGCACACCAGAATAAAAAAGAACAATTGTGATAGCATTTGTAGATATGTAAAAAGCTTTCGACAACGTAGATTGGAATATCATGTTCAGAACGTTGAAGAATCTGAAAGTAGATTACAAAGACAGAAGAATAATATACCAGCTTTACAGGAACCAGACAGCTGTTATAGGAGGAGATCAGAAGGAAGCAAGAATAAGGAAAGGATTGAGGCAAGGATGTGGACTTTCACCTCTCCTCTTCAACGTCTAAATAGAAGAGGCTATGAAAGAATTCTTGGATAAAAACGAGAAAGGCATAAAAGTAAATGGCCAGGTTTTCAGTACAATAAAGTTTGCTGATGACATAGCACTGATAGCGGAGAACGAAAAAGACTTGCAGTGCTCACTTTCAGACTTGAACGACCAACTAGAAAAATCACGCAAAATGAAGATAAATAAGGAGAAAACCAAAGTGATAAAGTGCACAAGAGCAGGACAGGAAAGGGCTAACGTATGGCTAGATGGAGAGAAATTCGAAGACGTTAAGACGTTTCCCTATTCAGGAAGTCTAATATCCTCGGACGGAAGAAGTGAGAAAGACCTAAGTTCCAGAATAGCGCAGGCTAAACAAGCATTCAATAGGAAGAAAGGACTGCTAACATCAAGAAATGTGTCGTTGGACGTTCGTAAACTTTTTAATAAGATTCTGGTATGGAGCGTGGCGCTTTACGGATCAGAGACGTGGACGTTGAGAAAAGCTGAAATATCCAAGCTGGAAGCATTTGAAATGTGATGTTGGCGCAGAATGCTGCGCATATCATGGACCGAAAGAAAAACGAATGAAGACCTACTAAAGGAAGCTAATGAATGACGACAGATCATGAAGATAATAGGAAAAAGAAGAAACAGCATGCTTGGCCATCTTATTCGGCACTCCGATTGGATCACCATGCTAATAGAGAGAAAGAAGGAAAAGCAGGAAGAGGAAGACCAAGGATAGAATATTTAGATGCAATTACGAAGAAAAGACCTTATCAAAGTATAAAAAGCTCCCCCAAAGGAGAGAAAAGTTTTAAAACTTCCCTGTTGGCCACTAACCTATGGTTGAAATAAGAAAGAAGACAAAGAAGATTTCATGTTATTCTAATGGTTTCTTAAGTTCTCATGTTATCAGGGGAAACAGGTACCTTGACATGTTCCAAGGTTGCTTTATAGCACAGCTCACGAAAGAGGAGGAAAATGTGTTCATTTATCAACACCCTTCATCATTGACATACGTATGTCCCGAGTACCTAAATCGAGACTTACCAGGAAGATTGATTGGTTTTGGAATAGCCTCAGACAACACAATCTACAGATGGCCACCACGTTCATTGGAACTCACAGTGTGTGATTTCCCCCTGTAGGATTTTGTGAAGGAGAATGTTTACATCCCTCCATTTTCAGCTCCATTGCCAGAATTGAGAAGGAGCATTAAAAAATCCATCGAGAACACCATACCAGACATGCTTGAGAGGATTTGGCAAGAATGGAATAACCGCTTGGACATCTACAATATTACACGTGGGGCTCACATCGAGCGCATCTAAAATCAGGATAAAAGTTCAAACTTTCCTCTTTCAAACGACATTAAGATCTTCCACTTATGTTCAGTATTAGTGAAAATATAACCTTCTAAAATCGTCCAATAATTTGTAACCGTCCTGTATATTAATATACTCTGATAATTATTAATGTTACGTATAGTATTCTGAAAACGATAATCCGAATTGTTAAAATACCTAGTTTTGTGAGATAAACGTGATGTTAAGAAAAAATACACATTCTAGGAAATGTAAAAGCTATTCAGGATTATTAAATACGCTTGATTTATTGACATATCTTTTAATTTATATTTATACGAGTTAAGTTTTATCCACAGTAAAGCAACATTTAAATTAAATATCAAAAGTTCAGATAGAACTATGATTTAGAAAAATGATGTAGTTGTTCGACCGAGATTATTGAAATATATTACAGTTCAAGAAATTAAGTTCTAGAATCACTTTCCAACAAAAGCTACAAATAAAGTAGTTTGAGATATATTACTAAAAGGTATTAATGGTTTTTATATTGTAGAAGGAACATATGATGACAGATCAGAAGAACTTCTAAATCTCAAAGTACTGCATGCATTATATTATTACATTATTCCATTATTCATTATTTTTTAACTCTATAGGATTTTATTTAGTGTTGATAAATATGTCTGTCATATGGGTATATTCTATGTGTAATATATTTTTATCGTGTATATATATATAGTATATATATATAGACAGATAAATAGATAGATAGATAGATAGGTAGATATTAGCTGAACCTGCGCTCTGTATACAGCGCAGCATTCACATATGAGCATGAATCTCCTTCTCATTCCTCACAACATCTGTACATGTCTCTTTACAGACACAAGTGAAGGACGTCTTGATAAAAATCGGCAAACACCACATACCCTTCGTTTTTCATTATCATATAGCCATGGAACAAACGCCTACGAGATATACTAACCCCATATACAAGTATGTGGTGTTGGAATGTATAACTCGTAAGATATCATGCTTTACCTTTTAAAATTTCAATACTTCCAGTGTACCCCTAAAAAATGTAATAAAGAAATAACTGCCGTGTTTTTTAAATATTCAATTACAACTGAACATCTACATAAAATATGCAATTGATCAGTGAAAACGGCATCTTTGTAGAGCCTGTGGTTCCCGGGAACTCACTGTCGAAAGGATTAGTCACAAACATATAAACCTAGCATTTTAATAATATATATATATATATATATATATATATATATATATATATATATATATATAATAGTATTAATTATATAATTATATATTATAATATATATATAATAGTATAAAAGAATATATAATCTAATCATACTCTGTTGTCACTGTTTACGTAAACGGAAATATTCTATACCTTGTATGATTACATAGTAATATGAATGAAGGATCCAATAGGTAAATGAATTGCATTAAAACCGCAGTTTATGAATTACCTGCATCTGCTTGCATTATCTTTATTACCTGCTTCTCTCCCTAATCATATAGCGTGGCTCAATAACACGTGCTCTGCAGAATATTCTTCCAAGGATATTACAGAGATTTAATAAAAATGTGAATATATGCCACGTCACGCATCAAAGAATTTTCTGACTAATTCACCTTAACTTGGCTAATGGCACACACATCAATTTCAAATTGTAGGTACTTGTTTATTCAGTTTAGAAATCTCGCCACTCTTCCATTCATATGTTTTATTTATGACTATGTTTAACTTACCGTCGGCACTTTTGTTATAAGGACCACAAAGTGCTGGCATCTCTAGTAGTAATTCATATAAAGCCCTCTCAAACATATTTTTGACTTCAGGATGAGAGGAAGCTGCAAAAATAAAACAATTTTTTATATTCACTATTCTCTACATTATTTTCAGTATTCATAGACATATTTATGCATACAGGGTAGCCCATTACACTGGGTCTACTTTTTTATATTGAGAGAAGTGACTTAACTTGTATCCCTTGAAGTCGACGGACTGGGATTTTGAATTAATCGAGTTTAACTAACAGTATCGCTAAAGAAGGAAGGTGAGACCAACTAAAAAAAATCATATAATAGAAGTCGTGTAAGAAATTGTTTAGAAAGATATTTGCAATTTAAACATTTTTGCATAGCTAAACGTTTAGAGAAGTTTGTGTATCCCAAATGGAGAACTGTAGACCAATTCTTCAAATCTGTCGATCACCGTACACCAGAATGTTTACTTAGCAAAAAGTTTCAAATTATACAGTACTCAACAACCATATTGCTATTAATAATTTTTGACTTACTTCTCTTCCCGCCCACACTTATAATCCACAATGACCCTGGTACGAAAAAAAAAAAAACGTTCGGTTTAATGTCCCACGATTACGTCAATTAGGTTAAGAGAGCCAGATGATGAAGACAAGTGAATGATGACGGAAAAATAAGTAGAATGAGAATCTGGAAGGAAACGGGAGGACCCGAGAAAACCCATGGACACGATGTTGTCCACTACAAACTTACTTGGTTGGGAATCGAACCAGGAATCCCATACACCAGAGGTAGTGTTGTAAAAAATCGGTTTTTTTCTGTGAAGTTTTTTTCAATAAAAAACATCGTTCTTTTTCATGTTTTTTTTTCAAATGTCTGTTTTTTTTTTTTTTTTTGGCAGCTATTATTTATTGATTTATGTTGAGATTATTGAAATAATCAATAGAACTTGAGTCGAAGCCCTCGTAACTTACAAATCGTTTGTTTCCCTGTACCTATACGAGCAGAATCGTGTGATTATTCCTTTCGGACCCAGGTCATTTTTAGCGTTTTCCTACCTTGTCAGTTAGTAACTTATTGCTCAAAAACCATTTGCCCTATTGATATGGTTAAGACCTTGTTTTTAAGAAAAGGAATGTGGCTATTTTTTGGTGTACGTTACATTGCAGTGTTACGAGCAGGTGGGAAATTACTGAGGGAAATGTAGGGGTGAAAATTTACCAAAAAAAATCCCTAACCGAATTTCAAGACTTTTTGTATCTTGCACCACTGTTGCCATATGGGTCCAAGTCACTTAAAATATTTCTTTGGTGCGTTGACAAGGTACAGTGAAAACCTGAAGTCGCTGGCTTCCATTCAAAGGGAGAAAGAAAAAATTATCCGTTTCCATACACATGAAATTTTGACACTTTTTACGCCTCAGAAGCAAAAATCAACACATATGCTGGGGCTATCGCTTCTCTCATTATCCTATTGAAACTTTTTATGATGCGTTCTGTAGGCTAAAGAGAAGGCTTTCAGGTAGTGGTGCATTTGTTCCAACGTAGCGAGCAAGAGGGAAATAATAGAGGAGAAAGGGAAATTTGCCGAATTTTTCACTTAAAATTGGGGATTAATTGTTTTGGCTGCAAAACACTGCCATAAAACAGATGCAAACTATCTGAAAGTAAACCTTGATACCATAAGAATTTATCCTACAAGTATCATGGCGATATCTAGGAAAGTAAGCATGATTTAAAAAAAAAAAAAAAAATCTCATTCTATCTCAGAAATGCACAATTTTCTTACCATTTACAGAACATGGTTTATTATAGCCTCAACTGTACTTCCCCTAATTATTTTACCGAAACTTTTTATAGTGCTCTGTGTAGGCTAAGGACGAGGCTTTCAGACAGTGGTATGTTTGTTCGAATGTAGCCAACAAGAGGGAAAATAATATAGACAAAAGGGATTTTTCCAAAATTTCCCCCTAAAATCGGAAATTAAAATTTTCTGTAGCTGGCAACAGTGCTAGCAAACACACACAAACAATCTTAAAAGAAGCTTTGGTACCTCTATAATATATCCTACAAGTATTGTGACGATATCTAATAAAGTAAACAGATCATTAAAAAAATATTTCAGTCTACCTAAAAAAATCAGTTATCTTTCCACTTAGAGAACAAGGTCTACTGTAAACCTCAACTGTACTTCCGCTAACTATCCTATTGAAACTTTCTATAGTGCTTTGTGAAGGGCAAAGACAAGACTTTCAGATACTTTTGTTCCTATGTAGCCAACAAGAGGGATATAATAGACAAAACACGTAATTTTCCCTTAACATCTTGAATTAAACTTTTCCGTAGCTGGCAACACTGCTACCAGACAGACGAAAACTATCTTAAAATAAACACTGGTACATTACTAATATATCCTACAAGTATCATGGCGATATTTAAGAAACAATGCTTCTAATTACAAAAAATATATTTCGATAAACAGAAAAGTAGGGGAAAATCAAGAGTTAGAACCTAAATCCGAATTTTTCGTGCGTCCCCTAATTACCCCACTGTAACGATATGTATCCGAGTTTGTTCAGTAAGGACAAATGTTTGACTGGCGTAAATTGACTTGCAATCGGACGTAACAAAAATTTCGATTTTTTGCCCAAATTTAAGGATATTTTAATTTCCGTAGTTGTCAACACTGCGCGAAAGCCCGTCCAATTGATGTCAACAATTAGGTATCTATCCGACGTATCTACCTGACAAGTCTAAAGGAGGTCTCTCTACAACGAATAAAGCTACAGGGGAAAAGTAATAAAGAAAATTCGAAAATTCTCGAATTTTTAACTGGGGTGAAATTTGAGAAGGAAATTCGACACACAGAAGAAAAAGACTCTAAAATGATAAACTATGGACCAACCCTATCTGGCAATATACATATATACATATATATATATATATATATATATATATATATATATATATATATATATATATATATATATATATATATATATATAGATAGATAGATATATATATATATACCGATATCTTAATTAGTGACCATACAGGAGCGGATTAAAAAAGTGACACACCCGTATGTGCCACTTTGGCCACCTGGGTCCGAAAGGGTTATGAGTGTACATTTAATTACATTTTTTGACAACTAACTTGTGTTGTTGTAGGCCTAGTAATTATAGTCTTCACTAATAATAATATCGTTGTTGTAAACAATTACAATCTCTCCTTTTTACATCTTAGTTCCAATACTGATGCTGAGAAATGCAGGGTGTTTCAAAATGAATGTCGGGAAATTAAGTCTTCGTAGTGCTTACTACATTTTACGCACAATTATAAACAATACATCAAATAAAAGAACACCTCAAACAGTTTTTGCTTCAAGTGTTCGATGTGACCTTCATTCGTCACATGGCACACATTGAGTCAATAGGTAAGAAAGGCCCATAAACTTTCCTCCATATGGCACAAAACATTCAATTCACACAGACGGTTGCACTGTAAGCACAGATTCAGTCTTTGCAAAATTAAAACACACAAAGCTTTCTGGTCTCTAGTCTCCATCTTTGCTACTTGCTCTTTCTAACGGCAGACAGAGGAAACAATGCATGGCATGCGTGTGTACAAAACTGTTTGAGTTGCTCTTTCATTTGATAATACTTATAATTGTAAGTTAATTGTAATAGAAACTACAAAGTTTCAAACCCTAATATTCATTTTGAAACACCCTGCATTACTTCAAATTATGTCATCCTATATTCATGTCTTGTATGTACACTCATGTCCAAAATTATTGTCGCATGTCTATAAATATGTTGTTGTAGGAATATAATTTGATAACGAATCCGCCTGGTATTTCTTATAATATTAGTATGTGTATAATCGGCAAAGACATGTATGTGGCAAATTTCATGTCAAAACACCAGTAAATAAGAACAATAAAACGAAAATAAAACTTTCTTCTCCATTTAGCAACATTTTCTATTACTCTTTCTCATTTTCGTATTTATAATTCTTTTCCTTTGAAATTTACCACAAATATACATTTTCCGATTATACATACAGCATCAGTATTAAAAGTACCCTGCAAAATCATTATCAAATTATATTCTTACAAGAAGACAGTTATAAATATGCGACAATCATTTTGGACATGAGTGTACATATCATCAGGGTCGGCCCTAGGCAATTTGTCGCCCTTTGCCACCTCCCTCTTTCTCCAGAAAGAACACATCTTAAAAGTCACGATTTTAAGTATGCTACTCCAGCATGAACAACGAAGGGGAGGGAAACTACACTCGCACTCAGAAACGCTTAAATACTTACTACAAATACAATATTGTTGTGTCTGTTTTTTTCTTTAAATATTAATCTATTATGTTAGTGAAAGATAAAGGTAATACATCTGAAAGATGGTAATCCTTTTTATAGAATTCAATATCGAGTTTCAATCTCAACATATCAGTTTGCAATTATAGTGCAACTAGCTCTTTTACCTTTATTTCTTGATTTTCCTTCTACATATGTTATTTTTTTTTTTTAAATAAGTGTTCCCACCTTCAATGATAACGATCTTATTTGCGACAAAGACAAGAGAAGCTTTCATATCAGAACTCTGATAACTAACCAAAGGGGACAGGCATTCGAGAATTGAGTTCTTGTATTTGACAACAATCAAGCAATTTATTCTGGGATTTATTTTACCATTTGCTTTAGCACTGACCATGTGACTTTAAACTAATGCGACCTAAACATAAGTTATGAATGTAGTATTCAAATAGAAGGTCAGCTTAGTAAATTTAGCTACCATGATCATGAAGTCTGTTTCCAACAAGAAATATTTATTTTAAATAAAATACTTATGACAGATATTGCAGCCCCGTGCAAATGCACGTGTTTCACATATGGTAGATCCAGCAATGCATATCATATATCTAGTCGACAAATTATTTATATATGATATTAAGAAAAATATTAGTAGGCAAATTAGTATTAGTTTTTACCTTTAGACAAGTTATTTGCATTTTATACTGTTCGTGATATTATTTTCGTACTTATTAAAGGCCTACTTTCACGAAAAAACATATTTCTTCGTTGATATTGGTGAAACAGTACAGAAACCCGGATTATTAGTAGGTACGATACTCATATAAATTGTAAAATATTTGTACCATATCTGTATCTAGCGTTTAATTTATGTTACATTTTACGGTAATTACACCTACATAAAAATATTTCAGACTTAAATGACGTAAGATGCATTACAAATGACTATTTGAAAAAAAACGAAATTTAGAAAAAAAACGAGAGGCAATGTTTTTTTTTTCTTAAAAAAACGTACATTTTTGAAAAAATACGAACGTTTTTTTTTTCTATTTACAACACTAACCAGAGGTAAGTGCTATGTCAGTGAGCCACTGAGCTCCCGACCCTGGCACGGGCTTCGGCACTTTTTTTTTTTTTTTTTTTTTATCTCGATTTTATTAGAAAATACAGTGAATGAATTCAAATCTTACAGAGACAATATCTGAAATTGGTCTGTCCCCCGTTTTGGGCAGAAGTTACAAAGACATCACGAATGCACAAAAAGTTTGTGTTTCAAGGACGTTTCAAATAATGTACAAGTGCATATAAAATATCTCCCTGAAAACAAACATTAATAACAAGAAAACAAAGAATGATTGAAGCATGCGATCTGAAAACATCGCTTGTATGATATTTCGAAATTTTGCCACAGCCTGTGCTGCTATCTACTGCAGCTGACCGCAGCGCGACAGTCATTTGTTTAAAAATGGTGTCAGCACAGCAGAAAGCGAAGTGTGTATTGTGGTATCATGAAACAGAATCTCTCGTCACAGTTCAACGAACGATCAGGAGAAATTATGGACAGCAGTCACCAGATTTAAGAGCATAAGGGAACGGTATAGCAAGTTTATTGCAACAGAAAGTGTGATCGTGATAGAAGCGGTAGACCGAGTGTTAGTGAGGAGCGTGTGGAAGCTGTTACTGTTGCTCTTTAACAGGCTGTCTACTAGATGTTTGTTTTTAAATTCGACGCTTTTTCCAAATTTTACAGGTCTATTCTTTTAAAAAACAAAGGCAGGCTGTTACTGTTAATGTGTCCTACCAGAAGGCCAGTTGAGAAAAATGTGCAGTAACTGACGAAAGCACACAGAGTTCCCACCTTTAACTAACGGTTGATTCATATCCCTTGATAATATTAACTTTTTAACATTTTATTTCTACTACGTGAAGAAGTTATAAAAGTTATTAATTTAAATTCTAGGTAATTTACGATTACATGTTACTGCATATTTTTCTTGGGTGGTAAAGTCCAATTATTTCATTTTTATAAATTTACTCATACAAAGATTGAATGGCTAGGAAAACAGATATAGAGAAACTACGAATTGCGAAACAAAAATATTCTGGATTCACAAGTCACTCTTTTTAGAATAACCAGTCTAGGTCTGGTCCAAAGGTACCATTCGAAAATCCTTGAACTGAAAGAAGCAATTCTATCTACCTAGGTTTCTTTAGTACTTTTAGCTTGTCTAATAATTCTGTAACAAAAATGTGTTAAGATTGGAGTTCATTAAATACAACATATTCTATACTTTGTATTGACTTAAAATTAAGTTTTCTTAATGCAGTCCCTTTAAAATTTACCAAAAATAATTACATAAAATTAAAGTAAATTCTGATTTTAAAAAAATAAGCTTGGTTTTAAGTATAAGTAACGAAAACAAGGTGTTCAGATTGGTGTTTTTTGAGTACAATTTCTAGTACAACTTTCTTCCTTTGTAAATAAAAGCACATGTTCTGATAAGAAAAATAAGCTTGGTTTTAAGTATAAGTAACGAAAACAAGGTATTCAGATTGGTGTTTTTTGAGTACAATTTCTAGTACATCTTTCTTCCTTTGGAAATAAAAGCACATGTTTTCATACTCACACACTGTGTAAGCCAAATAAACCGCAGAACACAACATAACAATCTTGATTCTTATACTTGGCTTTAAAGTTCAACATGGCTTTGAACTTTTTTGATTTTTCATCCAAAGCAAATGCTTTAGCTTCAGCATCAGTCAGCAGCGTCTTCCTTTTTATTTCTAATATTTTTATTTTCTCTTTGGGTCTTTTCTTGATATTTTCTGTTTTGTTTCTCAGTACAGTCTTTCAAATACTCATTTTTCTGCTTGACGCATTTCAACATAATGAATCATGGTCTTTTGGATATCCCTCTAGCAGCATGTACAGCATATAACACACTTCTTTAAGAGCCTGCCTTACTAAGAATAATACGAAATTTACCATTTTTCTTTTGCTTGTTTATTCATCCGTAAAAGGAGATAATGAAATGCAAGTCACCACAATCATAAATAATGCTATTCTACAACAGAAAATATGAACCTGAAGAATGTTCAGTGTTGCCATCCATAGAAATAACAGTGTTGCCAGAAAAACAATTTCCCTAAAATCTAAGTTAAGACAGCGAGTAGAGGAATGAACTCAACTGCATTTGATTACGTATCTTGTTGTTTTGGTTTCTTGTGAACTACTTTTTAATTAACATTATTATTTAGTTTTAATAACTGTATGTTAAAACTATTTTGTTTATTACAAACTAACTACAACTATTATTTAAAAAGTAGTTCACAGGAAACCAAAACAATACGATACGTAACCAAATGCAGTTGTGTTCATTCCTCTACTCGCTGCCTTAACATAGATTTTAGGGAAATTGTTTCTCCGGCAACACTGTAATATTTATGGATGGCAACACTGAACATTATTCAGGTTCATATTTTCTGTTGTAGAATAACATTATCTATGATTTTGGTGACTTGCATTTCATTATCACCTTTCACTGATGAATAAACAAGCAAAAGAAAAATGGTAAATTTTATATTATTTTTAGTAAGGCAGGCTCTTAAGCAACCAACCTCTTGTCCTGTAGATTTTCCACAAAGCAGTCTTTGTTAACGGAGAAGCTACTTCCTACTGCAGCGTTACAGTGAAAAAGAACACAAATTTTATCCATGAAAGTTGTAATAGCATTACAACGCCTTCACTCGTGAATAAATCATGTAAGAAAGAATCTATCTCTCGTCTTTTTTTACTGAAATTTGTCAACTTCAGTGTAATTTTAGGGTTCGAACACAATTTCAAATACTCTCATTTCACAGTGTCTGCCACTACAGGTGCCATTTGCTGCTTTCCCACGAAGATTAAAGAGTAAGTGTGATTCGTGACACTCGAAGCATTTCATTGGCCTCAGTTTTTGGTAATAAACAATTGGTGCCTCTCGTAACTTTGAAGCAGGAACCATGAACACTGCACTTCCTGACCCAAAATTCCCAATTTTCCTTGATTTCCAGTTTAAGTACCACTTTTCCTGACTAGTCCCTTACTCTTTCGTAAAATTTTCTTTTCCAGTATCCCTCTGATTGCTAGAATTGTACTGTAGCAAAAAAATGTTTTCGAACTGCCACATAGAATACGACAGAAATTCCATTTAAAGACTTTCTAATTCTATGGGAACTCTACCAAAGGAAACCGTACAGAAATATGAAAGAAGAAAGAAAAAACGAAGTGTCAAAAGCAAGTGGAAGCAGTGACAGAACTCAGCTCAGGTATCCCCGTGGTCACCATCCACATACTCATGAAACATAAGCCTTGAAGAAAAGAGAATATTTCTATTACATGAAGTAAAAAGGGTAACATTGAGAAAAAACCAGGTTTGTTGTTAAATTCCAGGATTTTTCCAGGCACAAAAATGAATTCCAGGCTAATTTCAGGTTTTCGACATCAGTAGACATCCTGTTTAACCCAAAGCCCGCGGAAACCCTTGCCTTGCGTACTTCTTCCTGTGTGGTTATGTTAAAGACAGGGTTTACGCAACACCTGTGTGTGATATTGCAGCACTCAAAACCAGGCTAAGGGTCGAAATAGGCACAATGACTCCTGAAATGTTGAGTAACACGTCGTTGGCAATTGATTATCGCTTGGATCTCTTGAGGGCAACTAATGGAGCACATGTGGAAATTCTGTAAATCAGGTAATTTTTTTTTCCTATTATTTGCAGCTTCTATCATTCTTAGTTTTCTTGTTATTAATGTTTGTTATCAAAAACAGACTTTATGTCCACCCTGTATTACTATACGCGCTTTATAATTTTAAAGTTTGGAGTTACGAAACGCCTAATTGAGATAAGAACCCTGATCACGTTTACTTAGCTCAAAATATAAATTGTTTCTGAGGTAAAAGGGTGGGCCAGATTTAATGGAGCACTCAGTATATAGTTAGATAAATAACTGAAATCTCGAAGCAGTCATGGATACTGAATTACTTTCAAGATATAATAAAAACATTTCACACAACACTAATATTCTTGCGCTAAAGAAAAGAACTTTTAAAGACCAAAAAGTAGATGTGAAGCAACTACAATGGGCACTCTATATTGCAAAATTACGTTCAGATGACCAGTTCATAGTTACTTTCCCGTTCTTCAGATTTTTTTTTTTTTTCGTCTTATTTAATGAGGTATTTAGCGAAAGCCCTAATTTTAGTGTTGTGATAATGCTTTTTGTATTGTTGGCAAGTAATTAGTTATATATATATATGAGTGCCTCGGTGGAACATAATGGTACGTAACATTTTCTAACTTGAGTTGCATCTGACAAATTTCCTGATAACCACTCTGCGAATAGCACGTCCTACGCAGTTGTCTCCATTTGCCATCTGATGTGTGTGTGGACACTTGCTTTCGTTCCCACATCGGTCTTGTTTTTGATTACGTGTTTGCACATTTGTAAAACATCTTGTTTTATGTGTTGTACTGTATCTACACTTCAGATTTAGCCCTACAACATTCGACTACACATTCCCTGCATTTCATATTCACAACTTCACTGTTGGCCACATCATCACCTGGTGGTTATGTAACGGGTGCAACGGGTATAAAAGTGTCCACCATTTTGTATCTATTTGAGATATCGGCTTGGTACATCAAATAAATATTATTACCAGATGGAAAACCTTTCCATCCATATCCATTTCGGCCCATTTTTATTTGGCAGATTACTCGGGACTCCCTACGTATCTTTGGAGAATCCGTTGCGTACACATTGCAGAATTTTAAAACGTGTATGTTTAAACAGAGCAGGTATGACTTCGAAGTGATTTTTTTAAGCCACACTCTCTATGTTGAATCGTTAATGGAATATACGCTTTCGAAATTCATTTTCCACCCTTTCGATAGTTTATATCTCTGAAACAGCGCATAGTAGAACACATGTTTACTGAAATTTCTCATTCATTTTTATGAGTTGATTCACCGGTCGAAATTTGTCGGTTAAATTTTTTGACACCCGATATGCTACCTGATTAATACGAGGTAGGTAGAACTATCCTGCAGAACGTTCTAATTCGCCATGGTATGAAGATATATAAGTCAATAACGGTTACCAGGGGTTCCTCATACAGCGCAACATTCAATTTATTTAGCAAGGATGGAGTTTATTTGTTCCAGAACTGACCACAAACGTTCAGTAGCATTGAGAACTGGAAATTGGCTGGGCCATTCTGCACTTGACCCTGATATTTATAATTCAACTTGGGCCCAGCAAAAATATATTTAACGCATATCTGATATATTTCAATACTATTTTGATATGATATTTCTGCAATAAACTTTAGAAAGTGTAGTAGGTACAATAAAAATGAATAACAACGGAAACCAAACTATCTAAAGAAAAGTCAGTTTATTTAATTAAACTTGAAGTGGCCAGTAAAAAATTAATTTGACAATGTAATATCTTATATTGACATTTGTAAAAGAAAAAAGTTATACAAGCAGAAAAATACTCCGCGGCAACACTAAACTATAAATTAGCTAAACAATATGAATTGCGCATTGGAAGTAAGAAACATGAATACGAAATAAACAAACGATAATAATGAACTGAAGCAAGTATAATCTCAAAGTGAAATAATAAGCTAAAAAAAAAAAAAAAAAAAAGAAAAAAAAAAGACAGAAAGATGAAAAAGCAGAATTTCACCAATTTATCTCGTGATATATATACATAAACTTACGGATTTCCTCCTCACTAGCCTACACGAAACTCCATTAACTGTTACTAAAAAATGTATTCACATTTTCTTGCTATTCTGATATAAATTGCTAATAAATTGCTAAGCTCATTGCAGAAATCCTAACAACTACTGTGGACAATTTAAAAAATGGCACATTTGCTTATGGAATCACACATACTCACTCTTGGATGTCTGCAACACTTTTGAGGCAGTTTCCTCCAACTTTCTTTGGAATTTTTGTACTAAAACAGTGCTATATGGAACTGAAAATATATAAAACATATTTAAAATAGTTAAGACCCAGATAGCCAAGAAACGTAATAGACCTTAGTTTTACCTAACATAAAAAGTGTCTAATTACTTTCGTTAATTAGTGAAAGTTTTTGATGATTTTATATTCATAGTACTGTGATAAATACATGATAAAATAAGGATATAGTACCAAAAATTGTAAGTAGTTCTAGTTATTTCTACTTTATTATGATCAGTTTATACAATAAATTCGTTCGTTTAGTTAGTTATCACTGGCTTCAGACATGTTCAGTGAATAATCCTAACATTCTGCTGCTGGAATTGGTTATAAAACTATCTAACACACAAGGACGCATATCTAAGAAAGACATGTATTAAATGTTTGATATTATCCATTTTTTATTATAATACATTTTTGATAATATTGAGCTTTCGTTGAAAGTACTATAAGATATTTTCTGAAACGCCAGTCATTACAAATTACGTGTTTCAATTAAAAACTAAAATTACCTCCGCTTTGCTGCAACTCAAGAGCATATTCATTATAAATGCTTGAAACAACAGTAGTAAATTTCGCTTTAAACTCCTTCATGGCTTGAGCACGTGGCATCCCTGCAACAAGATACAATCACTTATCATTATAGGGAATAAATAGAAGTACAAAAGCCCATAGTGAACTAGACTGGTCACAGGTATTAAGACACATACGAGAGTCAGTCAAAAATTAATTGCACTGCTTGAGAAAATAAAACAGGATAGAAATTTTACAATAACTTTATTCGTGTCGTGAAGTTCCATTCACAATCTACTTTTCCACGTAATTACCTCTGTTATTTAAGCATTTGTCGAGGTGTAGTACAAGTTTTTCTCTACCTTCTGCAAAGAAATCCCGTTCAATGCCCGATAACCATTCTTGGACTGCAGCTTTCACCTCGTTATCGGAGTGATATCGTCGCTTTGAAAGTCGTCTTTCATGGGACCAAACAGTGGAAGTCACACGGTGAAAGATATGGGCTATAAGGAAGGTGATCTTCCCTTGCGCTCAGCATCATCAATATCTGTACATCCGTACTCAAACATGTTGCACCACTTCGCCATAGCCTGACGTGACATTACACTTTCACCATACACTTCATGCCGATAAATTTGAATGCAGTTATACCTTTTCGTCCACAAGAAACGAATCACTGCAGCCATTTCAAATTTGGACGCCAGTTGCAGCTGTCGAGACATGTTTACAACTGATTATCAGAACACCTCCACTTGCCTCATGAAAGCCGCTACGTCACACGATACAGCTACATGTCTGCAGTGTTGCCACACAGTTTCATCAAAATAGCCTATTTATGAAGGAGTGCAACTAACTTTCTGACTGACCCACGTACATACAGAATATTACTGAATACCACACCAAATTTTTTTAGGTGATTCTGCACCGCAAAATATGAAAAAATACAGACTTTCTCTAACTTTAAATGTCTTCCTTAATAAATTTGTCACAGTGAACACACAAACTCCGATCATCTAACCTTAAAAAAGTAACTTCAAAACATTCCATACATTCTGACTAAATTTCAGGTTTTCAATGTTCCTCCAGACTAGTCAACATTTCCCCTTTTAGCCACATGTGGAAGAAAAATACTAGAAATTGAGGAATTACGATTTCTGGGCTTTCGGCATCTATGGCCATGTTAGCCCGTCATGTATGAGGGATGTCGTCCCTCCGCAAGTAGACTATCCGACGAAAGGGAAGGAAGGAAGCGGCCTGGGACCTGTATGTTAGGTATCATCCCGGCATTTACCTGGAGTAAATGAGGAAAACACAGGAGAATGGCTGGCCTGAAAAGCTTTTACACTTTTTTTGAGCGAGTGTAACCAAAAATTCTGATCGGACTGCATTGGTAAGAACCGAATTCAATGACAAGATTCTTTTATTTCTGTAGCTACAAATTATTGGGCTTCTTAAGTTGCGGGATTAGTTAAATATGTTGGGAGCACGGTAAAATTATATAACTGAATGCACAACACTGAGAAATTCGTACCTTTATTATCTGTCATCTGTTGCGTAAGGTCTTCATATATCCTTGCTACTTCTTTATCTAATTTGTCTGCTGCCTTTTTTAGAATTAGATCATTGCACTCGTCTGAAAAAAAAAAAAATCAGATCATCAGATGCATTTACCTTAATATTATCTCAAATGTTTGTTTCCTTTACAGCAATATTTCATCTAACATCTGTAAATCTTTCCAAGTAATAAGAATAGGATTTAAAATATTGTAAAGAACGCAAAATATAAATAAGTTACTCTACACTCTAGCAAATAAACATGTTTATCCAAGGAGGTAAAGTGTGGAGATCGAGTGTCTTATCTTTGATAAGCCATTCGGATTACATCATCTTGTATCAAACAAGTAAGTACCAAGGAACAGTTTTAAAATACGAGCACATCCAGAAAGTAACTTTCTCAAAGGCCTTGAACAAGAACAAAACACAATTGAATAAAAACATTTATTGTACCTGATACAGGATGTTTTAGCCATTTTCCAACATATTCACCACCGGAATTCAGACATATGTCATACCATGCGACCAACTTCTGTAAACCTGTGTCATAGAACTCGGCTGCCTGAGATTGGAACTACTGTTTGACAACCTCCTCCGCCTCTCCGTCATTCTGAAAATGCTGATGCTAACTTGATAGGAATCTCTTGCGGTGTAAGAGCAGACGCCGGCTTGCTTTGTGTCCTGGAGTCAATTGCTTCGGCACCCACCTGGCACACAACTCTTTGAACAAGCGTTTCATGACAATTGTATGCAATAAGGAGCGGAAAATTTGCGGGAACTGACCGCTGAGTTCCGTTATTGTAAAGCGAAGATTCTGCATGGATTTCAATCGATGTTATGCATTCATGAAGCCGTGCTGTTGATCCATTATTTCATCAGAAACATGGTTATATAGATAATTATATACAAGTTTATCAAAAATTTTAGGTAAAATTCCCATACTGCAAATTGGTCTATAATCCTTATAATCTTTCCCATTAATCTTAGGGATAGGAGAAACAACAACAGTTTTCCAATTCTCAGGATAGGTAAAAGTTTGTATACTCCAATTAAATAATGACGCAATAATAATATACATAATTCCTTTGATTATAGAAGTTGGTATACCATCAATTCCACAGGAGGATTTGACTTTTAGTCCTTTAATTACATTTATAACCTAATCAACAGGAGAACTAGGAAAAAAATATCTATTTCCATAATTACATGAAAATTCAGTTTCATCATAAGACGGACGTCTTTGATATATAGATTCAAATAACTTAGCCCATGCATTGACAAGTTTATTAGCGTCATCTACATATTCGTTATCAATCATAATACCCGAGGAAGATTTAGAACGATTATTATGCTTATTCACAAAACCCCAAAATTTGAGGATTTTTTTGCTAAAGAACATTCAATACCAGAAACATACACTTTCCTATCCATACGAAGTTTAACTTGCCTTCTATAGTTTGCAAAAATAATATAATCATCATGAGAATTAGTTATTTTATATTTTTATACACTTTATCCTTAGCTTTAAAGAAATAAGATCTTTCGAAAACATAAATGAAAACTCCTGATTTTGGATGTATACTTAGGAATATTATTATTCATACTGGTTTTAATTACATTCTCTACAGCATCAACAGCTACGTTAATATTCTCGGCTAACAAGATATTTGTTCAATCTGCATCCGCTAATTCCTGATTTAAAGCTAGATAGTCACCTCTATGAAAGGAATATCTTGGTAAACAACTAATATCCTTGGAACATATCTTATTAAATATAATAACCTCTATGGAATAATGATATGAATCGGGAATGATAATAGGCAAAACATCTTCAGTTGCAACAATATTAAAATTCGATATTACCAAATCTAAATTGGATACATTAGAAATAACATTTATTATAATCGTCCAGAAACAAAAATATAATAATAATAATAATAATAATAATAATAATAATAATAATAATAATAATAATAATAATAATGAACAAGAAAATGAAATCTTTACGTTCTACGTCCCACGATTATGCCGGCTAGGCTAAAGGAAACGATGGCGATGATAAATGAATGAAATGGTAGAATGAAGAAAGTGGGAGAACCCCGAGAAAACCCATGTACACAGTGTTTAGCCACCACAAAGTTCACTTGGTAGAGCTGGGATTGAACAAGGGACTCCATGCACCAGAGGCGAACGCTCTTCCACTGAACCACCGCCGCCTCATATAATAATAAAGGTATTGTTATTTACTGCTTTTATTCATTAGCCGTAAAATTGAGAACTTCGTTTCAGCATGAAATGTATAATTTTCAAATAATTCAAATAGGTAACTACGAATAAGAAAGATTGGCACATAACCCAAACATTCCCAATGTTAAAATATAATTTCCTTCATTACATATTTTCCATTTCAAAATTATATGTACACTCACGTCCAAAATGATTGTCGCATATCTATAACTGTTTTCTTGTAAGAATATAATTTGATAGTGATGTTGCACGGCACTTTTAATACTGATACTATGTGTATAATCGGGAAGTGTATATTTGTGGTAAATTTCATAGGTAAAAATTATAAATACGAAAATTAGAATGAGTAAAACAAAATCTTGCTAAATGGAGAAGAAAGTTTTATTGTTCTTATTTACTGCTCTTTTGAGATGAAATTTGCCACATACATGTCTTTACCTATTATACACATATAACATTATAAGAAATACCGGGCGAATTCGTTATCAAATTATATTCCTAGAACAACATATTTATAGACATGCGACAATAATTTTGGACATGAGTGTACATAGTAATAGTACAAATGACCTCCTTGATTTCGTTCGCACGTTCTATTGAGACTATAAGGTGTAGAGAATTGAAACATGTAGGGCTTGAAAACAAAATGTCACCAAGTTTCAGGTAGAAGTTCTCGATATGCTCTCTTTAATCATGGAGTACATATCAGGACAGTAGTTCAACTCCATTCATACATGTCGGAGCATATTCTGGTCAACTCTATTTATAGTCGCTCAAATTGGATTATTCAAATCATCGAGATTAGCAGACAGTACATTAACTTCATTTTTAACAAAATCTCATCCGCCCCCCCCCCCCCCGTGCAAAAAAAACTCACAAGAGTCAGACCTGGCGACAGGGAAGGCCACCTAATCAGACATAGATCATTGGAAACGGATGGTCATCTTGTGGACTCCTTAATGAGACATCCAGTGAGTGTAAATTTGGAACACCAATCATGTATTTTATTTTCACTTGCTGCTTCCTTATGAAACTGTGTACAGAATTACTTTGGACAGTGATTACTATCTTGTTGCATGAAACTGAAAGATCCAAACACACGCTCCTCCTTTGTCGTTACCATTTTCCACAAGTATCCCTCTGGCGCTCAAACTGGTTTATTAAAGGTTCTCACGAAATTTGGTGAGATTTTTCTTCTTTTTTTTCTCCATGCTATATGCTTCAATACTTTACGCCTTATATTATTAACAAACATGCGAAGGGAAACCAGGAAAACCATTTATGCTACCCCTGTATATTCTAACAGACTATTAGTCTGAAGCTCTACAGCAACTTTCCAACCGCATCCAAGATATGCTTCTGCAGAAGGATTGCATGATTTTCTCACTAAAATTCAATTTTACCTACAAAAAGAGGGTCCACTCAATTTGCACCTTCCTCAAAAAAACAAAAAAAAAAAAAAATACTAAATTTTATATCTTTTCTATAAAATTTACGTTTCAGGAATTTAGAAAGATCCCTTAGTTCCAGTACTGGTAGCCCAATTAAATGCATTTCTTCTTCCTTCAGTACCACCTTCAACACGGCGTTCACGCTTTCCTATTATACCTGAAACAAAAATCGCTTCCTATCTAATGTTTGTTCCATGACCGGGTATCTACCACAAATATCCCACTTAACCACAATCATGGCGTCCTTAAAGAATTCCTGAAGATACGTCCTCAACCTCAGAACCCAGCATGCAATTTCTGAACTAACCTGACCAGTTTGTAGTAACCATTAACAATTTGAATCAGCAAATAATCCGTTTAGCATCACGTCAAACTTTCATCTGACTTCGAGTCATAGATTATAATAGACTAATAGTATGGACTCACCGCTAACCAGGACTATAATTATTTCTACAATACTTAAACAGCAAATGTCGAGGAAAGAAGAAGGAATGAAACAGAAGTAACTCTGAAGGGTGTAGTTAAGTGTCATATTGAAAACCAAATTCACGTGAGAGCGCTGCAAGGTTTGAAGTGAAAATAACTGGCAACTAAAAATACCCTGCACCTTGACCGAAATAATGTGACAAAGTCAGATCTAAAACTTGTCATATCTTCAATATCAGTCTGACGTTAATACAAACATAAAACCTTTCTGGTAGTGCCTTTCTCTAAATGTTCCCACTATTTATCTTCTATGTTAGCGAAACTAGCGAAACCATCAATAACTGACCCTCCAAAAGTGCTCACATTCCCTGTCTACGTTGCCACGAACATAAACCCTGATAAGAGTACCTTCCATTAAGCATACTCATATGCCTTCTTCCAGACTGTTCTACGTCACTCAGAAAGATATGGGAAGACATTTACAAGATCATCTTATTGGCGATGCAGCCTTAGTGTTAAATTCACATCCAATATTGTTATACACACACTCCGTTTCCCATTGTATCTATTTTTATCTTTACCGTACTTTTGGTTACAAGTAGTATGTATTTAAAGCAGAACATATGCCATCGTTAGAAAAAAACAGTAGATAGAATATTTTAGTGAGCACTGCAAAATGCTACACATACAGTACATAAATGATTAACAAGTTATTCCACCAAAATAAAAGATGCAAATTATTATTGACACCGCGAACGATATTCGTTTTGCCGACAAAGAAGTAAACGAGACGATTTTGGCGAGAACGGACTATAATTTACCAACAAATATGTTTTCTTCAGCTCGATGTGATGTATCAACTAATGTCATAACGAGAAGCTTATTGAGGGTGTGTTTCAGTATCAGATTTACCTCGGTTCGTTATCACATCAATATTTAGGTTCACAAATTAATTGTTTTTTGTTCATTTTCTTGAAAACGATGCATAGGCTTTTCCCCTCACGCATACAATTTTGATCAGCTTAATAAGCTCAATCAATTCATATATGCGTCATCTTTGGACATTTCTTTTTTCGTGAAATACTATTAATATTGTAGAATTATTGCAGTTAAGCAACAATTCTTATACATTTTCATTTTGTACATTCTTTTACTATCATCATCATTACTATTTCTATTAAATTACTACATATAGAGCCTAACTGGATATTTTTCAGCATTTTCTCTACGCTTTTATCTCTACTTCCCTTATTATCATCATCATTGTCACTATTCTTTCTATTACATCATTCCTGCGTGGACGCATCACAGCTTCTTCTCTGTTTTTTTATCTCTCTTTCTCTTATCATCATCATCATCATCATCATCATTCTCATTCTATTTTACATCATGACATATGCAGCCTACCTGGACGCTTCAGTTTCTCTTCTGTTCTTTTATCTGTACTTCTCTTATTGTTATCATTATTATTCGTTCTATTACATCATAGCTTAAATATACAGCCTACTTGGACACTTCACAGATTCTTCACTGTTCTTTTAGCTGTACTTTTTTTACCAATACTTTTTCTGTTACATCATTACACATAGAGCCCGCTCTGGACGCTTCTTTATTCTTTCATTTCTATTTCTTCTCCCTACCTGATGAGACATTTAGCGAAAGTGTTTTATAGTGTACTTTTTTTCTTCAGTGTTTACGGTGAGTAAGTCAAATGTGACGTACTCCTTCCAGTACTTTCTGGTAAGTTTCAGAGACATGAGCTCTATATGGAATTTACAATGATTTATCTTTTGCGTTGACCTATAAATTTCATAATGTAAGAGAGAAACGCAATTTCTGTTTAATTTTCCGAAAAAACGAAATTCGAAGTAACGTAATCAAAAAAGGCAAGAAAACTTATTTACATGGAAATGAAATGAAACATACACTTGATTGGTTTCTTGTAGACCTAATAGACATATTTGTAGATGAAAATCTTACTTTTGCAACCTTGCACTAACATTGGCAGCGAATTGACGAAATTACGTGAATTGTTCATTGTGTTTTCATTATTTTCTGGTAAGAAGTGACTCATTTTCCATTCTCACTTCAGAAGTCTTTATTTCAATTCTCTCTCTCTCTCTCTCTCTCTCTGGCCTATGGAACCCGGAGGTTCAATGCCGCGTTCACAAAAGCTCTCCATTGACTTCTATCCTTAGCCAACTGGATCAAGTTTCTCCTTTATATTCCTATTTCTGTGAGATCCATCTTAATATTGTCCTCCCATCTGCGCCTAGGTCTTCCTAATGGAAGTTTTCCGACTGGATTTCTAGTCAAAACTTCGAAAGCGTTTCTACTTTCTTCAATTCTGGCTACATGACCTGCCCACTGAGCCTCCTAGATTTGATGCTCCTAACAATATTTGGTAAACCGTATAAATTATGCAGTTCCTCGTTATGAAGTTTCCACCATTCCCCATTCCCGTTCCTCTTGGGTCCGAATATTCGTCTCAGGATTTTATTTTCAAATACTTTCAGTCTTCATCCTTCCTTCAGCGTATGTGACCATATTTCACAACCATACAACACAACAGGCATGGTTATATTTTAAGCTTCAAGTTCCTCAACGAAATTCGCGACGACAAAAGATTTTGAACAGAATATTACCACGAATTATGTGTCTATACCTAAAAGAAAAAAATCTTAACTGAGTGACTTATCAACGCTTAGGCCAAATGCTTAATCTAGAAACTTGCAATCCGGATGGTACATAGGATTTCTGACGTAAGGTACCACTTTTCGAAATTCGTACTTTCGGAAATTAGACTTGGAATTGGGAGAGGAAGGGGGGTTACAATTATTATAGTACGGGACCCATATTATTACACTATTGACAGTGTCATAAGAAATCAATGCAAAAATTTAACTTTTTAAATAATCCTCATATTTAAAAATTCTTGGAAATTCTCTCTTCGCAAATATATATATATATATATATATATATATGTACGTTTGTAAACAAACGTTTTTGGCTTCATAGGAAATCGCTCTGCACTCCTTCGCTTCTTTTTATTTGGTGAAAAGAGAAAGAAAATCGCCTCTCGACTTGTTTGATCACAGTTAAATTAACTTATTACATTAGTGAGTTAGTTATTCAACTTGCATTGTATGTAAAACCGGGATTTTCCGTTTGGAATAGAAGCACAACAAGACGGGCAGTTCTTTACGGTTTGATACAGGAAATTTGGTATTTGAACTTCTCATTTAACATAATTAAACACGTTTTTCAGCGTTTCATAATACTTAACGTATAAGGGTGGTTCACCAAAATTTCCTGCAAAACTTAGAGTTGAGATGAATTATATATTAAGGGCACAGAAGAAGAAATGCGAAATTTGCCCGGAGTAACATGTGGGGGCATTTGATATTAAAATGACTATCTATATAAATAAAAATGAAATTGGCTATGTTTGTGATTTAATAACTCTTGAACCACACGATCAATCTCGATCAAATTTTCAACATAGATGAAGTTCGGGCGTAAGATCGTTTTTAATCATTTCAGTTTAACGGTGCAATTTAGGGAAGGGGGAGATATATAAAAATGATCGGAAGTTACCGATATTAGTGTCGAATCCATAATTTTTGGATCGCTGAGATGAAGAGTGACACTTCCGATGACGTTTAAATTCAAACTCAGCCCTGCAACTTAGTATATATATATATATATATATATATATATATACAGGGTGGTTCAGTAATGTTGGACAGCCCTGAATAAATCGAAAACCAGAAGAGATATTAGCAAGAGTGTGGTGGATCCAGATACTTGTGGAAGGGGGACGTCTTTTGAGGTACCACACAATGTTACCAGGTCAACAGTGTTGCCAGCTCAGTACAAAGTTGTATTTTTTTAAATGGAACATATAGAAGTTTATGCAATCAAAAGAATTAGTACAGAATGTGAATACCAACAAGCGAAACCGCACCTGTCAGTGTTGCCAAATAAGGAAGTTATAAAGCTTCAAAGATCAAGAAATTAAAGTGTCCGTAGAGCAAAACTAGCAAAAAGGCAAGAAAAATAATACTACGGAATGAAAAGGAGTAACCGAAAGAGTAAACCAAAGAACGCACAGCATCCAGTGAGTAACAGGGTTGCCACAGCAAGGGGAAAAAATTGAAAATTTTGCCGTTGCTATAGGAGGAAAAGTGCCCATATGACATAATGCTGGAAACACCATAGAAAGTTCATGTAAGATTCAGGAATCCTAATAGCGTTTGTTCGAAATCAATATCTCTAACCGTTTCCGAGATACACCAAAGGTGTGCGGAGTTTGCAACACTGCATAATAATTCCCTCGCCCTCCAAACTACAGGAACGAGTAATGAAAATGATACTCCCAACAAAATGTAAGAACTACACGGGTCTAATCGTCAAATCAATTATGCAGTGTTGAAAACCCCGCACACCTTTGGTGTATCTCGAAAACGGTTAGAGATATCGCTTTCGAACAAACGCTATTAGGATTCCTGAATCTTACATAGACTTTCTATGGTGTTTCCAGCATTATGTCATATGGGCACTTTTCCTCCTATAGCAACTGCAAAATTTTCAATTTTTTTCCCCCTTTACTGTGGCAACCCTGTTACTCACTGGATGCTGTGCGTTCTTTGGTTTACTCTTTCGGTTACTCCTTTTCATTCCGTAGTATTATTTTTCTTGCCTTTTTGCTAGTTTTGCTCTACGGACACTTTAATTTCTTGATCTTTGAAGCTTTATAACTTCCTTATTTGGCAACACTGACAGGTGCGGTTTCGCTTGTTGGTATTCACATTCTGTACTAATTCTTTTGATTGCATAAACTTCTATATGTTCCATTTAAAAAAATACAACTTTGTACTGAGCTGGCAACACTGTTGACCTGGTAACATTGTGTGGTACCTCAAAAGACGTCCCCCTTCCACAAGTATCTGGATCCACCACACTCTTGCTAATATCTCTTCTGGTTTCCGATTTATTCAGGGCTGTCCAACATTACTGAACCACCCTGTATATATATATATATATATGTGTGTGTGTGTGTGTGTGTGTGTGATTGAAAATGACCCATATTAGTGTCTAATCCATAGTTTAGGTTTTGGGGTCGCTGAGATGAACAGTGACACTTCCGATGCCGTAAAATTCCAAATTCAGCCCATAATAGTAATATTTAATTTTTATTTATATACATTAGTTTTTATTTATAAACTATTGATTTAAATTTTTACTTTAATCCAGTAATACGGATAATTGACGTTAGTTTAGAATATAGGAAAAACGTAATCAAACATCACTAAACAAAACCTTGCACCTAAACATTCCATTCGATAGGGAGACGAAGGAAAGAAAAATAATTAACAGTAAGGTGAGTATTATAAATGCTACATAGATATTTATCTTGTTATTCATTTAACCTGAGACACAAATTAAAGCTAGAACTTTCTAAAAGGAATATTTACGCTAAAAGCTCTTAAATTAAATTCTACCTTAATCTACTTTCTCCTCTCTCACCAGCATATTTTTTTTCGCGCTAGACTTTAGCCATAGGACTACTCGTTTCTGATTGGCTGGAGTTATTTGTTGGCCCGCCCCCGTAGTACATATATTAAGTGAAGCTGCACCATCTGAGTGTGACGTAATGTCACGTGGTATTATCAGGGGGGAAAAGCTGAAATGTAACGAGCTCTGCGGGTCTTCTGACCTCCTTCGTCCACTGACGCTCGCTTAGCTATGTTTCATATCATAAGTAAGACACTTTTTTTTAATCAAAATATGTGTGCAAAGTGGACTACTTACCACGGGACATTACGTCACGACCGGATGGTAGAGCTTCAATGTAAATTTAATTACATCCCAAGGAAGGCAATTGTGCGTATGCCTACCTTTCCCCCTTATGGTACCTCCAGCACCTCGTCCTCTCTAACTGCCCACTATTCTTTAGAACCCCTCGCTTCGCGAGGGCCCCACTTTTTACTCTCCTGTTGCTTTATAACATCACTGTTTATCAGAGCAACTAGAAATCTCTAGGTAGACGGAGGAAAAAGCACAATTGATGCATTATATACTACATACAAGGGCGAATGAGTATTATTTTCATCTTATTTTAATGATAAAAGTGTTACGAAAATAAAAATAAAAAAATAACTTTCCTTGGGACGGGTTTGAACTCACGCCAAAAGCGATTTTCATTACTAGCCCATTCACTGGTACGTTCGGCTACGAGGATCGACAGCATTTGGCGTTTGGTTTATGCTATAATCCTATATGTCTGCTACGTGGCGAGAAACGGATAACTCTAACCAATCAGAATCCAACCAATCAGCTCCTATAGCTAGAGTTGAGTATGATTAAAATATATGCCTCTCACCAACTTAATAAACAATTTAATTGATTAATATCTTTGTTAATAATAATTCAAGCACAAAGTCTACAAACCTAACAATGATGGTGCTTCTTTATTATCTGGCACTTTCTTGATTACTGTTGGATAAATATCTTCAGTGACGCCTCTAGTTTGAGCACAATTATTATAAATGTTCGTTATTTCTTCATTCAATCTTTTCTTTAATTGCAGAAAATCACTCATTTTAGAATTACCTGTAATTCAATTCGAAAACAGTTCTCATCCATATAATTTTCTATTCAGAATAGATAATTTTAAATTTAATCTTTGTAACACATAGATACTTATCAATTTAATAGAAACATCGGAAAGGTGGATATTTTTTTTTTTTTTTCTTGAAACCGACCACAGATGTTTGTTCATGTCACGGACTGTGCGGACCAGCGAAAGGAAGCGTTTAACTTCCACCCGATATTCCTCAGACAACGCCGCAACAATTCCAGATATCAAAATGTACGCTTTAGTATCCTGGAACGTGGTGGCATTGCCTGGAAACAACATCTGGACCATAGCATGCAGATGGTCCTCTAAAGCAACAAAATAATCCCGAATAGTGACGCGACCGGTAAGCGTCAGCTTATGACCCAATGAAAAACAGGATATTGTGCCCCATGGTATCACTGAGCCGCCGCCATGTTTCACGGTTGGCGGAGAAACTGATGATCATATGGTTCTTTGGGTGTTTGCCACATACAAATACAGCCCGCGATTTCAAATAAGATGACGGGTGACTCATCCGAACATATCACACATTTCCAATTATCAGCGGGCAATGTTGTATGTTCACGCCATCATTGGCATTGTGCTAAAGCAAGATGGTCCCCTATCTGCAGTTTTGCCCGTGCAACCATATCTTGTATTCTATGTCATATAACTCGCGACGAACTGTGCTTATCGATATAGTGTATGGGACGTGCTGTTTGATTTCCTTCATCACTTGCACCGCAGTCACAAGATGGTTCTGAGTGACACTCCACTTTAATGCTCGGCAGAACCTGTCACCGAGGGTTTTCTTCCGATCATTATTCGTCTTCTCTTATGTGGTTTTGTCCTGAGTTTTGTAGGCAGTCATCACCATGGATACTGTCTCTTGCGACACGCAAGACACTTCCCAGTTTCGTCACGCTTGTATCACAAAACCGAGCGCCAACAATTCGCCCTCTCTGAAAATCCTAGGTCACCCATTTTACACTAGCATCATGTGCTCAGCTTATTGCATACTGCTGTTCTGCTGGTCCTCATGTAGTACGGAGTTTGTCCTAACACATTACCACCAAGAGTCCGAAGAATGCCGTCGCCAACCCAGGCATCTGAAATGTGTCCATTTCCAGTTGTCTCTATCAAATTGATAAGTATTTGTATGTTACAATAATAGTATTATAATAGTATAATAATAGTATTATAATATACGATAGAAAAGAAATCTGGTAACTACATAAACAGTGAGTTGAGTGGTTGCCAGCATTTAGCTCTGTGAACAATAATCCAACAATATTTACTGAAATACTACTACATGCATTCATGATGCACTTTTGAGGTTTGGCAATGTTACATTCTATGCAGTAGAAAGACCCACTCGTGTGAATCATTCCACATCATCTATTAGGAGTTAGCTAAAAATTTGGCAACAATGAGTCACAATATCAGTAAGTCCTTTATATAAAATATTAGCCTCTCCCGGGAAGTATTTCCAGAATTGTGACGTGTGAATAATCGTAATTAAAAAAAAAAAAAAAAAAACTCCCATTTCACCAATGTTTGTCTCATTTCAGGAGCTAAATTAATGATTCTAGCATGATTTTTTATCGTAATGCATTGATATTGACACACCCAATATATTTCCATTCAAGAAGCACACACGTTATATTAAATTACTCATAGACTGTTTACATTAGCTAAAGAAAAACAAAAAATATATCTATACGCAGAGATCGAAGTGTAACAAAAGCAGAGGCGGTATGTTTTATTACGATTTTGACTCAATATACCGGCTATCTAAATGTTGAAATGCAGTGAGGGTATGTTACCTAAAAGATTGCATTTCTATTTACATAATGACTGAAAACAATTGGAGAGCTTCTCTGTAGTAAGGGGGGGTATGGTGAGGCTTTGATACCCCGCCAACAACTTTCTTGAAAAAAAAATCAGCTTGTGTTGTATTATAGAGAATTACACACGAAAATCTTCATAAACCGAATGATGATATTAATTTCCTACGGGAAAACTCCCGGTCCCCCATTCGACTGTGGGGTATTCCAAACCCCGGAAGGTCCGCCCCCACAGCAGACAACCACTAAATCCGCCCATGTTCAAAGCACGACATTTATATGCATTAAGGGAAGAAGATACACACACACACGCATACATACATAAAAAAGAAACAATTCAATATGACACATCAAAATATAAACTATGTGTACTTCTTTGAAGACATCTCATTTTAAAAACAAAAGATAGGAAAAAATTAACAAAAATGTCGGTGTTGTCAATCTATTTCTATATAAGAAATAAAATATTTTTACGTACAAAGCAATTGGTCAATTATTGTGTATAAAAGTGGATTTACTAAAGGTATTTAGCATCTACTTCTCAGTGACGGTATGTTTTAATCACTGGAAAACCTGAGACGGTATGCCTTCGTCACTGAAAAACCAGAGGCGGTATGGCATACCACCGCATACCGTCTCACATCGACCACCGTCTATATGTTCTGAAAATTCTTATCTATCAAAAGATGAATATTTTAGGCTGTAAAGGTAATTAATCCAGAAAGGTGGTAATTACTAAGCAAAACTGGGAATTGGGAATCCCATATCCAAATACTATCGCCACAATAGTACTTTGCCGTAATAGAACAAGTGTAAATAATCTATTGCATTATAGCTATTTCCTACAAGAATAAAACCTAGTTGTTCGGCTCTTAAACAGCTGTTCGTCTATTTCAATACCATAAGACGGGGTTACTTTGCACCAGATTTAAGGAATTTTAAAGAAAATCGCATGTAACTTACAAACGAAATGATTTAGAACATTGTATTTTAAACATATAACAGCTAGATATATAAGGAAAACATTCGTGCAAGTGCATTAGTAAACACTCAGTATGACCATAATTATTGAAATATAAACTTTGGTGCAAAGTTACCCCATACATGGGAGTACTTTGCACAACATTCAACAAAGTATGTTCAACATACGAACATAATATTTCTGTGCAATGTTTTCCCTTCAGTATTTGTACATTTTACATCCTGCACAAAACTGCATGCAGTCTATAAATACTGATATTAGAAAGATGGTACTGGTATCGGCACTTAGTACGAATTACCGATATTTGTAAAGAAAATTATGTATTTTCTGGTATTGGCACAGGAAGCACATTCTGATCATTTAGGATATGTCTTACAAAAGTGCCAACTTAGGAACAGAAAAATATTTCCTGAACTTATTTATTCTCGTTGCTCTTTATGTTCAAGAATATTATCCCAAACGTAATCAGTGCAAGATTGACGGGGTTTTGGACTTTCAGGCTGAAGCCCACCCAAATTGCATGATTAAAAAAAGAAAATAATAAAAAATAAATCTTAGTCATTGCTATGTGTATAAGCTTCAAGCCCTCCCAAGAGTCTAGTAATTTCTTGGAAAAAAAAAAAAAAAAAAAAAAAAAAAACTTTGCTGAGCGAAGCCCCTTTCAAACTATCTTTCTGGATTCTGGACCCGCCACTATTCGTAATTTATTTTCCAAGAAAAAATCCATTCCAGCATCTACCTAAATAGGAAATTTACCTAAAATTAGATGACAGGAGGTACCAGCAGTAGTAGTTTCCTATCTAAAAGGTTACTTTGGACTGGTGCAAAGTAACCCCGATTAGAGGCTGAAACCGCCTTCTTCCAGTTTTATTTATTTATTTATAACTTTAAAACGTTTCACACTTCAATTTCAACTATTCCTTCAAAGTCCCATTATACACAGTAGTATTCTGTGAAACTGACTTAACTTTGACGGAAATTCTTGGTGGTAATATCTTTCAAATTTTGTCGGTCTTTACAGTGACTGCGTTTCATACCTATACAACAACAAACCCTCTGGGTAAATAACACTGATGTTAAGCGCCAACCCAAAATACAGTTAGATGTTCTATCTTACAGTGGTAGTTGAAACTTTCTCTTTACAGTTCATGGTTTTACCGACAAACGACTGTGCCACTCTTTTCATATTTTGTGCAAAGTTACCACTGAAGTGCAAAATAACCCCGTCTTACGATACATGTTTCTAAAAATTTTCTGTGCACTAGTGCCTTACAATAATTCGACAGTATTTTCAAATATACTAAAGGAAGCTATTGTTATGACTGTATATGGCTTCGTTAAACATCATTTGCCCCTTTTTGTGCTTTATCAATTTAAACATCCGTGTGTATATATATACCTTCAGCGATATGCAACAGAATTGTGTAAGACAGGATGGAGATAGCACAAGCCATGTCTCTTGACCTCATAGCAAGATCAGAAGCGTGATTTCAGAGTATGCTTAGAGGTAGCAATATTCCCCACCGATTTAAATAGTTTCGCGTATTCCATTAGTATATAACTATCTTATTGATTACAATATATAAAGGGTGACCCAAAAGTAGATATACAATGCCGTACTGGTATTTCATATCATTTCTTATTGTTATCAAACAGGTAGACTTAATTTCTTTATTATTTGTTCTTAACGTCTTTTTATTTATAAATGTTAGCCCGCAACAGTTGAAGCAAATAAATCCATAAACTAGAATTTTATACTTGATCAATGCAGGGGTGTATACCTACTTTTGGGCCACTGTACATTTTAAATTCGAGAAGAATACCCCTCTAGTCCCAAAATGATAACCCTGATTAAGATTGCTAACGAAACTACTACAGGATTCACATTGATTTTCCTGAATTTCCATGAATAAGTCAATTTTTCTTTACCTGTGACATCGCGAACGCTATCTTTTATGAAGAAGTTTAGAATATGTATGCAATCGGTTTACTCCTACCGTATAACCATCCAGCGTTTTTCTTTTTGTTTCCGAAATACAGTATAATCTTAGTTTCTTGTTGTAAATACTGTATTTATTATGAGTAAAATTTCCTATATTTGGAATGCAACAATAGTACCAAACGATAATTATACATAAACAACATTCTGAATACATAAACATGAATAGTAAATATATATCATAATTTGTTCTACCGTATCTTGTTGTTTGTCTAAAAGCAAACAAATTTAACTTCTTCTTCTTCTGTAGCATTTGAATTTCTGATTTAATTTGTTGTTCTTTTCTCAGAGTTTAACATCCTTTGGCACTCCCCCAAGCTTCTTTAATCTAAAGATAATTTTCTCTTCTCAGAATTTTACTTATCATCTTCTTTCTGAATCTGTATTCATTCTTTGAGGCGTTCTTTATATCTTCTGTGAGCAGTTTTTAAAAAATCCATGACTCTTTTGTGAAATATAATAGATCTCCATGACTTTAAAGTACTTCCTGACTTTCATGGTCAGAGGGAACCCTGTACTATCATTTTCCTAACTGGATTGCATTTGCACATGACAAACTATTTGCTTTATACTTTTATTTTATTTATTTATTGTTATTTAACACGTAAAATTTTTGTGAATATAAACAAACTTGTATATTTTGGCACAATGCCTGTGTTCACTGCTGAAGATTTATTCTGAGTGTAAATAACGCTGCGCAATGTTAATTATTTCTAAAGTTTCTGAGTCATGAAATTAGCTCCGTAACAGATTGTTTAGGTCAGTGCTACGTTTTCTGGTACGCAGTACCTAATTTCAATGACCATAACTTGGCAAATATTTCTTGAGGGAAACCTCAGAGTATAAAACCCTTTCAAACATGGTTGCACAATCGTGTTATATGTCAGTGAAGTATAAGATAATAACATGGAAACTTATCTAAAATTAGTAGTCTGAGGCGAAATGGTCTATGTCTATTATGCATAAGCAGCAAATTTCAATGAAATATAAAATACTGTCATATAATTTACTCCATTTTTTTTAACATGGGTAAGATAATTTTATTAAATAGTTCATTTTTCCGAATCTGTATGTTTACTAACGTATTTTCAAATCTTTCAACAATTCAAAGTAACAATGATCTAATTGTAGAATTTTTTGCTAGTTAGCACATATTACTTGCTAGTTGTTACATATACTTTACAAAATAAGTAATAAGGATAATGACAGTAACAATGACGGAAAATGCAACTAATATTTGTGTGTGTGTGTGTGTGTGTAGAACAAATTAACTTCATAACTAAAAATAGCGAATAAATTCATCCTCCAGGAGAAGATATTACGGAGTTGACAAAATTTAGTTTACAAACTTTTCAGTCGAAAGTGTTCATAAATTCAGTTCATCTCAAATCAAAAACTTGTTCCATTTTTGAAGAAGGGAAGAAACTTAAAATGCTGACCGCATTACCTCTCTGTATTGCTAAACTAATACGCTGAAGTAAAAATTGTGCACTTCTCGTATCTCCCGTCTTGAGTTTTAAGTTGAGTCATATAATTTGCCTTATATGTAACAAAATTCATAATCACGTTACCAATTCAGGCATTCAACAAAACAAAAGCTTAAACGGAAAACTAATAAACAGTAAGTTATTTCTACAGCCTTCCTAATGACACGGTCAAACGTTCTAATAATTATTCTACTTACAGGTTACTATTTGCACTTCCTACTTTCAACTCTCCCCTGGAGTCTGGGTCAGGGAGGATAAAAGCAGGAGACAGGAAAATAATATCAGGGAAAATTAAAACAACAGATTAATTAGGGCAGAGAAGTGCTGGGGACACTTTATAAGAATCATACATTCACGTCAAACGATGGAAACGCAGAATGCGCTACGAACGGGTTAATTTGAACATTCTTTTGTACTTTAGGGGAAGGTTAAAAACTCATATTGATATTTTTATTATTATGCCAATGCTGTACGAATATTGTAATTGCTGCTTCCCATTGATCACTCAATCATCTCGTGTCTAAATGTAACTCTTTTTTTTATTTATTGAATAAACAAATTTTAAAACACCAGTCATTTTATTTAATTTCTAGCAACAAATAATATATTCCTACAATTCCAACATATTAGTCTTTCACTAACTATGTACTAAAATGAATAAAATAAACAAGAATAAATAAATATCAATGAATTAAGATTGACAGAAAAAGAGAGGCACATGATATCTTCGATCATTTATAAAAATAAAAAAAAGAAAATTAGGAGAGGCACTTGCCTAATTTTCTCTTTCGTCGATGCAGAACTTCATTCTACAGCTTAAAATAGAATATTTAAAAAGAATGCCGTCCCAAGAACTAAGGTAATCATGTGTGAATACATATATACGAGGAGGTATCGTAAAGTTTTATCACCAAGAAGTTATTAAAATATGATCATGAAATTCTGTCAGTATTATGTTTGGTTCTTATATGCATGATGTTAAGGAAATTAGCTTCTAATGACTGTTATTTTTTTACAGGGTGTGCCAAACGTGACCAAAGTGCAAGATAGGTAAAATTGAGGTTCGCAGTGCGATAAATTTCCTGCATTTCAAGGGTAACAATGCCAGACAAATTCATGACGAAATGAAGGCTGTGTATGGCGATGATTGTCCATCTTATGACATCATTGTAAAGTGAAAAAGGAAATTTCAAACTGGTCATATGTCCCTCACACACGACCCAAGACCTGACGCATGATGCGGACGCTGTGAAGAAAGTATTTAATCCTTGAAGACAGATGTGTAACCATCCAAACAATTATGAATGAAACTGGTCTCAATTACGGTAGTATGTGGAAAATTATCCATGACAAACTTCACACGTCTAAGGTATCTGCGCACTGGAATTCTCGTTTGCTGACACCATTTCAGAAGCACTAACTCATTTATCTCAAGTTGCTGTCGACAAAGCAAGGAGGTGTGGATTCAAGGTATTGCAACATCCGCCTTATTCTCCCGACCTCGCACCCAGTGACTTTTTCTTGTTTTCCCAAATGAAGAGTCCGTTACGTGGTCGCCGTTTTGACAACACAGATGACGTCATTCATGAGTTGGAAAACTGGTTTAAAGCACAACGTGCAGACAATGACGGTATTCGTAAAGTGAAGGAACGCTGAGAGAAATGTGTAAATCTGGGTGATGACTGCATAAAGAGGGGTTAAGAACTACAAATGACAACAATCCCTGTATCCTGATATTTTTACTATGATAATTAAAACTTTACGATACTCCCTCGTATGTAACATATTATGATATAAAGCTAACAACTTACCAGTGGACTTACGATCTTCCATGAGGTGTTGTTGACACAAATCCTTCAGTGCGTCACTAAATTTTTCCTTAAAGTCCTCCAAACTCGGAGAGTCTAAAATAAATGTCAACAATAGGTGATAATGCCGCATCAACAATAAATTAAATTTGACCTAAGTTTCCTTCATTGATAAGTACAGAAAAAAATACGTAAAAGACAAGACAAGCAAATAAATAAAATTAAGTATCCATTTCTTTTCCTTCTTGTTTCAAGGCAATTATATATTAAGGCCCTTCACTACGGCACTTGCGCATATTTTTTTTCTGAATTTCTGTTAATGATCCAATAACAACTGTCAAAATAATTATTCTGGGAAGTAGCTCATTTATCATAAACTTCAAGTAGAAAAAGTATTCATACTGATAATAGATGCTCAAACGAACTGCTTCTTGTCATACACCTTGATTACGCACAGTCACAAGACAGTCGCACTTCCCTCGCCTTTTTTATTATAGAAGTTTTTATATAGTTTATACAATAGATTACAAATGAGCAGTGTCTCTAATAATCCTTTCCTTTATAAACTGGACCTCTTGCTCATAGCAGCGCGGAGGTTGGGGGTTGTTGGTTAGGAACAACTCAACCCGATGCAGCTGGATCTAAAGGAACCTCTTGTTCAAAACAGTGCAGAGGTGGGATAGTATATTCTGCTCAGTGCAGCGCGGAAACAGGTAAGGAACCTTTTCCCCGAAGCAGCGCAGAGATAGGATAGTATCCTCTGCCCAGTGCAATAAGGATACGGGCAAGGAATCTCTTGATCGATGCAGCGCAGAGATGGGATATTATCTCCTGCCCAGTGCAGCGCGGAGATGGGTAAAAAGCCTCCTGCCCGAAGCAGTGCAGAGGTAAGATTAGGGAAGTCTCTCCCGCCAAGAGCAGCTTGGACAGACAGGTAGGAGTAGATCAGTTGATACTGATATCTTCTGCCTCTATGCGTATTTTAAAGCCACTCTTTGGAAGAGAAGACTGTGGAGGGTTTTTTTTCGTGAATTTTCGTGTCCTCGTATTTCTTCATGTCCTCCTTGCATTTCATCGGAAACGGCATCCGCCGGCTGCTTTGTAGTGCTTGTGCTAATGCATGTGGTGTTGTTTGTTAATATGAGGAATATTGCAGTATATAATGCACTGCAAACACTTTCAACAGATCAGCCGCACCGTTAACTTCAAAATATACACTGTTGATCAAATTATTGTAGTATACTTCATCCGCAATATTCACAGTGATCAAAGAGATGAGAACATCAAATCAAGCAAGTAAATTTTGCTGGTCTAAAGCACGCGTTATGAAACATAACAACAATAATGTTTAGTAGCTTACTTAGTATATAGAAATGTAATACCAAACCATGTTCTTACCACGTGTCATGTCTTTACCATGTCTTTACCGTTGTTCAGTAATCTTGGATGAACCCTATTTAGCATATTTCTGGCTATTCTGTGAAGCATCTGACGGAACATTTTGAACTTATGAGACACACAATGCGAAGAGCTTTGTTACATCAACTGGAACAAAACTTTCTAACGAGCATGGCTAAAAAAAAGAAAAAGAAAAAAAGCGCGTCCCTACTGAGCAATAAATTCAGGAAAGGATAAGAAAATTCACGAAATTAATTCCAAAATTTCAAAATCGGTGGAGAGGAATGCTTCGCTCTTGAATTCTGAACCATGACAACGCCTGCCAACCCACTGCTGTTATCACAATTGTACTGTCGAGACAATTCAAACATTTCAATGGGAACTATTCAACCATCCGCCTTACTTCTGACCTTGCGCTCAGCGGTTTTTCATTTTCTTCACATGAAAAGTGGATTGTATAGAAATACAGCACTTGATCGTATAGTTGAGTAATACGAATATAAAACTATACAATAGAATAAAAACAGACAACGACAGAAAATATTATGTCAACTAAGTATGAAATGCGTGAATTAAAAATACTTAAATAATAAAGTAGCGTCTATTCTTCAAATTCATTGCTAAGTCAAGACAAACAAAGTATAGTTTTAAGGTATATAATAATAATAATAATAATAATAATAATAATAATAATAATAATAATAATAATAATAATAATAATAATAATAATAATAATAATAAATCTATTCTTCCAATTTTATGTTTGTTGTAACAAAAGAAATACTAATCAAAGCGCTTCAATACACATTGAATTTTAAACTATTGTGTGTTACAGTTTCGGATATCTACCATATTCTTCATCAGACACTATATAGACATGCTATCCAAAATTCTCTGCCATAATTCATTAATAGGTAAGTCCCTGTCCAGTTCATCAGCTTATCTATTTCTACCTTCTTTATCCAATCTGCTTCTTTCCACGTCCCCTGTCCAGTTCATCAGCTTATCTATTTCTACCTTCTTTATGCAATCTGCTTCTTTCCACTTCCTTATTATTATTCTCTTCTCTATCTCAAATACTTCCATTTTATCCCAATTAATTTCATGATTAGTTTCCTTAACATATATATGTCTGTATCTTCATTTATGTTCTATAGTGTCTATATAGTGTCTGATGAAGGATGTGGTAGATATCTAAACTGTAACACATTATGGTTTAAAATACAGTGTGTGTTGAAGCTTTGATTAGTATTTCGTTTGTTACAATGTCCAATCCAAAGTCACGAATAATGTGTTTAATGTTTGTTGAAACTCACCACTTGATTCCTTATTTTCTTCAACATGCTTGTGACAAAGGTCTCTTAATACACCTAGTAGCTTGTCCTCAAAGTCTGTCAAAGAAGGAAATTCTGAAAGAGCAACAGATTCAAATGCTTACATGTTTAAATAATAAAAAGATTATTCAAGAAGTTGTAAAGGATTCTTTTCTAGATTTTCGCCTACAGTACTTTTTCCTATAATATTTTTAAGATTTCGTTGTTAATTTTAGATTTTATCATAATTGTTTATTTTAAAATGTTTACGTTTACGTCACATAAAATTTAAGAAGTTAAATTTTCTGACTATTCCTAAGCAGATTTTTAAAAGATTCCTGATCGACACACTATTCAATTTCGTAGTTTTGCAAAAATATTCTGTTTTCTTTTACATGTAGTCTTCACCATCTCCATAGCTACCCAACACTCACCTCAGTAGCAAATTTTACCGTAAGTCATTTTTTTTTGGGGGGGGGGAAGGAGGGGATCGCAATCAAAAATTTTCTTCTAGGCCTTATATCTGGAGAACTACATACAGTGTAGCCTAACCCAAACTATCACTTAACTCAGTATGATATGCTTATTCCGTAGAAAATACGAAAACTCGATTCAGGACCGTTAAAAAATTTTGTGGCCTCTGATCCAAAAATTAATTATTGGCCAAAATCACAATCTTTTGATCAATTTTTTAGATCACTCTTAATTTCTTTTTGATTACTTCAGTTCAATTCAAAATACAACAAAATTACATAAACAGTTTTTACTCAAATATTTTGCAAAGATACTGATTAAAATAATGTAAAATTACATTTCCATTTTATGAACAATGTCCTATCTTATGCTAGAGCAAACCACAGTAAATGTCAACAAATCATGCCGCGTCAAATAAAGTGTTTACAACGCAAAAGAAGCTACTAAGAATGTGTAGTTGGACGTTCGGAAACGATATGTGGTACGGAGGGAGGCGCTTTACAGATCAAAGACGCGGACATTGAGAAAAGCTCAAAAATCCAAGCTGGAACCATTTGAAATGTAATGTTGGCGCAGAATGCTGCGCATATCATAGATCAAAAGGAAAAGGAATGAAGACGTACTAAAGGAACCTAATGAAGGACGACAGATCATGAGGATAATAGGAAAAAGAAGAAACAGCATGCTTGGCCACCTTATTCGGCACTCCGATTGGATCACTGTGCTGATAGAGGAAAAGACAGAAGGAAAACCAGGAAGAGAAAGACCAAGGATAGAATATCTAGATGCAGTTACGAAGAAGAGACCTTATCAAAGTATAAAACAGCTCTCCCAAGGGAGAGAAAAGTTTTAAAATTTCTATGTTGCCCACCAACTTATGGTTGAGGAGAGAAAGAAGAAGAAGAAGAATGTTACCAGTTCGCATTCATACACCCAACAGAGCATTCTTTCAGTAGCTAAGTATCTTACCATTATCGTGTATACATATATTCTCGAAAAAGCATCATATATACATACAAATACGAAAATATCAATTAAAATTCCGACTTACATCAATACCATACGATACCATCAATCATATCCATATACGAGACTGCAGGTTAACAAAAACCCAAAATTCGATACATCACATAGGAATAAAATTATATAATTTAAGCAAATGTCAAGTCCGCAATAAGAAAAGTAAAAGCATTGTTACACAATCATTTGTTCTATAACATAGACGATTACCTTCAAACAGACATTTCTGTGTAACTGGAAGATTAAAAATTAAGTTGTATCGAGCAAAATTATTATAAACGATAAACGAGTATTTAAAAATTATTCAATGTTTTGTTATAGTATAATTGCTGACGTCAGTTTTCTTTTTACTCTATAGTATCAGGTAAAGTATTATTATTCGATATGAATAAAGAACTGTGCATGTGCTGAAGCGATGTGAACTTGGCTGCTTGAACTCCCCTTCACTGATAACATTCTGTGCACGCCACTGCTTCAGATGCCCTTTATTTCCATCTTGGCATCGAAATCGCATTACAAGTAGTTTGACTGATTATACCCAGTGGATGACTACTGACATTTCTATAATTTCGATCACGCACCAATATTTTTAAAAAGATGGAAGAAACTAGTTGGTTGGAGTTCAGTGACCCTTTGCAGCACCGAATCTACGTGAGATGGATACATTCTCAGAAATATTAACAGACAAATGATTTTAAACAAAAGGCTTAAAATCAAATAACTTAACATAATTCATTCAATTAAATTCAAACGCAATTAAAAACAATTTAAGGTATTTGTCACAGGTGATCATGTCTGATAAATAAATAAATTTATTATCTATTCCATGTATCGCTATGTTACGTATAATATTATTTATCATATCATACATAGGTAAAGAGATAACAAAATCCGGAAAAATGCGGATATGTATATGCTTACTATATTGGGTAACATGTGGGTATGAACATAAATTTTGTTTGATTAGCTTTGCAACAGAAGTTTTTGATATTAACAGGAATTAAATTATTTAACCACTCACTAGTACATTTAAAACTCATAGATGAAATATCAGTTTTATAGGAAGGCATTAAAAGAAATACCTAATTCACAGTAATTTTTGTTGGATTAGGATTAGGAATTAGATTTCTGGGCTTTCGGCGTCTATAGCCTGTTAGTCTGTCACATATGAGGGATGACGTCCTTCAATGATCACACTGCCCGGGGAATCGGGGAGGAAGAAAGGAATGCGGAAGGAAGGAAGCGGTCTAGAACCACTATATTCGGTACTATTCCGGCATTGACCTAGTGTAAATGAGGAAAACCCCCAAAAAAAAAAAACTCTCCTACGATGGATGGCCTGAAGAAGCCCTTATTCGACCAACTAACGATACCGAGAATCGAACCTGGGATCGCTGGCACCAAGAGAGCATTGGCGACTACACTTTACGGAGCTAACAGCATTCAGGAATTTTGAAGCGACAAAACTTCGGATTGAATTTATAATAAAAAGTCTCTTAATCCATAAATCAAATTTATTTTACTGCGCTAGGCCAATTTTATTTTAATTGAAGTAATGTAACGATAGTGTATAGATTCTGTACACGTACTTTGACAACTGCCGATGATATATACCAATGATGTTGAAAAATTAATCTATAAGGTGGTCCGGAAGTGGGCATACCCCCTTTAGTTTCAACAGTATAGTGTTAGTTATAGTAGAATGTCTGTACACAGTTATCTTGCAGTCTTAAGAGTCATGAACATCGGTATGATCACCATGTCGTAGCACAGCTGAATTCGGCGCCAAGTTCTCGCAGATGTTTTGCGGAGATACTCCAGAGTCCCGACGATGAAGACGTGTTCCACAGCTGCTCGTAATTCCTGTGTTGTGTGATATCGAGTGTTTCTTACTTGTTGCTTTATGAACTTCAGAAAGGGTTGTCTGGTGTCGTCAGATCGGGACTTCTTGGAGGCCAGCCAAAAGGAGCTGGTGAAGATGCATAACCTCTTCCAATCCAACACTGTTGTTCCCCAAGCAGAAAACAAACGAATATGGATAGCAATATTGCCAGACTATGCCAAGCAATGTTACCAAACAAATGTGGGTAAAACCTAAAACCGTCAGAAGACACCAATTAGGGGTACGCCCACTTCCGGACCACGCTGTATATAAATAAAAATGAAAGTGACTATGTTTGTGATTTAATAGCTCTTGAACCATCCAACCGATCTCCATCAAATTTTCAACATAGATGGGGTTCGGGCCTGGGATGGTTTTTATACTTCACTTTGACGGTGCATCTTAGGGGAGGGGATATATATATATATAAAGAATTGAAAATGGTCGATATTAGGGTCGAATTCATAGTTCTTGGGGTCTCTAAGTTTTCTCCCCGTGCAAAGAACCGGCATTCTGCTGGTTTGTTATATAAATAAAGGTAACATCAACAGACTAATTACATTACATTGTAAGAGCAATCAATAGTTACTTTTAAAAACAATACATAGACTTATTAATCTTGTTAGTTTACCTCCATTCTGCATAATTTCATCCGTAATTTCTTCATACATTTCTTCCAGTGTTTCGTTCAGTTTCTGTTGAAAATTGTGAGTAGATCGCCAGTCTGACAAAGCTATATAAGCAAACAAAGCATACAATATTATGTGAATTAAGTAAGACACTTCTGTTTAAATACAATTTACGTACACAAATACATAAATTCTCACAATGATGAAAAATACTTTAGAATATAGATTGGTTTCAAGGTATCAAAGAGCGTAAGTAACACTTTTTTTTTTTATAACACTCATGTCCATGTTCACTGAAGACAGATATGAATAAGCGTTTTCAGTATTTCAAAGCATTATGTTAGACTACTTCTGGCAACAATAGATTGCGAATTTAACATATTTATCTTACCCTTGGTATCAGGTAAATCCCAAGAAAATATATATTATTTATCAAATTTGCGAAAAATAAATAAATAAATAAACAACAGAGACTTCAAAGAAAAGCAACTCTATAGGGTAGACTTACAGGTTCAATGTTCCAAGGTAACTAACTTGTAACTAACTAACTAACTCTGTAGTCTATGGAAACCGGAGCGTCAATGCAACATTTACAAACGTCTCCATTGACTTCTGTCCTTACCAACTGGATTCAATTTCTACTTTTATTCCAATTTCTGCGGGATCCGTCTTAATATTGTCCTCCCATCTGCGCTTAGATCTTTCTAATGGCTTTCTTCCAAAGGATTTCCAGTCAAGAACTTAAAACGTTCTTACTTTCTCCCATTCTGGTTACATGACATTCCCACTTGAGCCTCCTACATTTAATTACCCTAACAATGTTAGACAAGCAGTATAAATTACGCAGTTCCTCGTTATGAAGCTTACAATCAGTTTTGTTGCCTTTCTTGTGAATTGAAATAATGATTGATTCTTTTCACTCTTGTGGCAATTTCTCCTTGTTGCAGATGAAGAGAATGAGTTTGTATATCTCGTTCCACAACTTTTTCTCTCCAGCTGAAATTAGCTCAGCAGGAATTACGTCTACACTAGGATATTCGTGCTTATTTAATTTATTTATAGCAATCGCTACCTCTGTTCGGATAGGTCTTGGAATATGAACTTCTGTTGTATACACTTCCCTATCTCCAGTTTATTATTATTATTATTATTATTATTATTATTATTATTATTATTATTATTATTATTATTATTATTATTATTATTATTAAGCGCATGTTGAGTAAATTGTCAAAGAACTCTTTCCATCTATTCAAAATACTATTCGTATCCATGGTACTATTCCTATCTTCTGCTTTCTTTAATATATACGTGCGAGGTTGATAGTCCTTTTTAAATCCTCGTGCTTTTATAGATGTTTGCCCTTTTATTTTTATTTATTAATTTTTTACTATTAACTTTAAGCTCAATAATTTTAGCTTTTAATCATGTTTCTCTGTTCTAAAAGATTTGGAAGTTTCCCACCTGATGTCAATGAAATTTTCTATTGTTCGTCTTTTGTAGCCAAGACAGTTTTGCCTATTTTCTCTTCTTTTCTAGTTTAATGTATTCCTGATTGAGCTATAGTTTGTTGCTACGTATTTCTGCGCGCCCCAATTTTTCTCTTTCTGAAATTTTAACGTTACTCCTAATTTTAACCCAAGTATCCTCAACACTAGTGCATTCCGATCTTTCTAAAACCGAGAATCTATTCGACGTTTCAATCTGGTATTCCCATCCTGCCTAACCCTCTAATTTCTACCTGCTCTACTTCTTTGTAAAAACTGTCCTTTATGTCATCATCTTTATCTTCTGTTGCTGCACGTATATTTAGAACAATAATATCGCACCACAAACCTTGAAGAGCAATAAAGGGACGTCTATCATTAACAAATTCAATATGCTTAATTGCTGATGTTATTCGTTTGTCAATGAAAAGCTTCCTAGCTGGTGACTTTTATCTCCTTTCCCATATAGAAAACGTAAAGTTTCAGGTTTGCATCGCTTTCGTTCCTTCGTATCTAACTTGAACTCCTACTAGGTCTATCCTATATTTCTCTAACTTACTTATCATGGATTTTAACGCTTCTACCTTACATGGAGACTTCTCATATTTCATGTACATTTTATTTACTTTGCTGAGGTCGTGCCAAGTTATCGGTCCTGGTCCAGGGCTTCTATGAATGTTTCGGAACGAGTGTCTTTTATTCATTATGAGATTGTTAGCCTCACGCCAAACCCTGAAGCCAGAGGATTACCCCTTGTCGTCTGTCCGGGACCGCTTATTTAATATATTCGCACTAACCTTCATATCGAAAGGCCTTCTCCTCGATTCACAACCTGAGGACGTGCCACGCTGTGGTGACAGGAGCCCGCGTTACATGTAGCTTATAAATAAAAATTGTTACTTTTAGGTGCTCCGAAATAAATAACCGTTTCCCACACTACATAAACAACTGTTTATGAGACGAATACCTTGTTTAAACTAGTTTGTAAATTCGTTGATACATATACCCACGTGATTAAAATTAATAAGAACGAAGTTAAGCAGTAATCTTATTACGTAACCATTGTCATTTATATGTTTATTCAATTTACAGATCATAGTTGTTAATTCATAATTGCAATTTTTCTTATTTGGTGATTTTTGTGAGTAGTACATTTTTAAAGATAAATTTTACATATTATTGATAGAAAAAAATACAATTTCTACGGTAAGATTCACTACTTTCATGTCTATCTTCAGGAAACATGGGGGTGAATATAATAAACACAAGTAAGTTTTTAAAATAAGACATTTCACTAGCAAATTTTAAATCAAATATGTATAATCGTCACAACCTCCTCAATGAAATACCAAATTCCCGTGATAATTACGGGTTCTTTTTAAGGACCTTTACATGAAGCACATTGAGCTTCCCAAACACAGGAATAAATGTTTTGTCATCTATATTTACTTCAATTTTCCCAAATACTGGATAAATAAATTTCTATCTTTATTACATATTATAATCATTTACCTATGTAACATCAGAGGTCTTATAAATAATTCTCCAAATTGTTCTCGTCTAATTTTTATATTTTTCTGTCAACAGATGGCAACGCTGTCAAATGTATGGTTCCTTTTCCAGGTACTATTAAATTCACTGTTTCTTACACCCCGGTGTCCGCCAACATACCTTAACTTTCATGGATTATCTGTGGTTTTATGAGAAATGACTTTTTCCTTGGTCATTATCAAACAGTGATTGATTATCAGCTCAGACTTGATGTATTTTCATATTTACGCTTAAGCTTGCCCATATGAATTTCTTTACCTTTCTTTAGCAGAGAGATTCACGCCTCACATCATCTACACATATTTATATACACCCTGTATAATGTATCTTGTAATCGTCCACATGTTGATAAGTGTAGATTTATTATTATCATTTTTAATATATTATATTACTTACATTTAAAAAATGAATGACTAATGAATATAAAGTAATACATTCTCATTCGTGACCACTATAACGAATAATTCGGCATAAGATCGTCAGCATTGTTGATACCATAGAACGAGATTTTTCTAAAAGTTTTGCGGAGAGAAGTGGGCATTGGAGATTTTGAAAAATCAGCAAGAAAGTGGTCTCATTATAAAAATGTATAAAATATACTTTACTCAATTATCCAGTAGCGATCTATCTCGGGGTCAAGGGGACTAGGCTCCCTCAGTTATTTGAGTGACAAAAATAATTGAAGCTATTATTTACACATTTTTAAAATCCACCCCGCCATTTCTTACCTTGTAGATCCGCCACTGTAGTTACCTCCCTTAAAAGTTATTTTGTGCATTTTATGAATTAATAAATTTCAACTTTACAATGACTTCAAGCCAGGCACGCAGTTAGAACATTATGATAAGAGGCTAGGATAATTTTGGGAGGGTAACTTGCCTTATCTATAGTTTCTTACTATATAAATGCTATTATTATGAAATAATGTTCCTTAATAAGCTAAATAGAAACAAAATGGTTTGAAATTCATTGAACAATTAGCACATTAAGTATAATTTTAACAGGTTTTGAAAATTTAAAATAGACTACAGACTGCATACCTAATTATATTAAGTAAATATACAGAACATCTGCCTGTAAGAGACAAAATTATCTGGTACTTTAATAAAATAAAACAAAAAAATACCACAGCACTCAAATTAAGACAATGAATGAAATGCTGGTTCCAACAAAATACTTGGATTTCTGGAAACAAAAAAAATGACTAAAATTCTTCCCTCCAGCGGTACAAGAAATTGTTGATAAGTCAGTAAGGGCAGAAATATCCACAATGAGGAATTAAATAAATGAAAACACAAATAAAAATTAAAAAAGAGGATAATACAAGTAAACAAATAATACAAATAAAGTCTGTCTCCTTCTATTGGAGAAATAATGAGCAAACCATTGAAATTTTAAAGTGTTTCTAAATTACACCGACAATTAAATAGTTTTTGTTTCCTTCTTTCTTTCCTTTCTTTTTCTTTTTTGTAAGTGCAAAAGCTATACGAATTCTTTGACTGCTTCTTTTCGGAATATATATTCTTATTATACGAGGAGCAATCAAAAACTTTCCGGAATTCTGCTGTAGCTCTTGATTACCACAATATAAGTACACATTTACTTAATCGCCGTCAAAGTTGGCACTTTCGGAACACGTACGCATTTGTTCCACCGCTCATGCGATTGATGGAAACACCGACGAAAGGGCTTCTTTGGTATCTTCCGAAGTTTAGCCGTCGCGTTACTTGTGATCTCTTCTACGTTGGCGAAATGGAAGAGGCCCAGTTTTAGCACTGGGAAGAGCCAAATATCCGACGATGCTCAACTGCTTTTAAGACTATCAAACTGTCTAAATCAGATTTTCCCAAATTTGTACATGAACTTGACGTTTGCACGTTGCTCGATCTGTGAAATTGTACTGTACCAACTGATCATTACTCACTCATCCGTTCATCTACACTACTTGTACACTGCCAAACTTGCCAGTTTCATAAATTAGGCACTCTAAGGACTGTACACACGGAAAAGAAAGTATTTGACAGTTGACAAACTTCTCGGGAACAAATGAATTAATTTGGATTTTTTTTTATTGTTTTTATCCTTGTTAGAATAATTATAACTTGACAACTTGCCAAAGTCGGTACTCTAATAGGTTAATTTATTGTTGAGTTATTAGAAGAAATTTTGTCAACTGAAGAATACTTTCCTTCGTGACTGTACTAAAGAAGGTTCACTGCGATTGCATCAGAAATGTGAAAACTACAACAGCATTCCAGGAAATTTCTGACTGGCCCTCGTAAAGCCAAGACGCTTCACTCTCTTTGACACTCTCCCAATAATTCACAGCCAGGCTAACAGATGTCACTAGCTGAGCTGCCTCCTATCTGACGCCAAGATATGTCACAAATGTGCAGACAATTTGCAGACGAGCAGAAAACTTGACAGGAGGGGTGATAACTAATATATATATATATATATATATATATATATATATATATATATAGGGTATTTCAAAACAACACTGACAACGCTTGGGAGGTGATTCCTGACACCAAGATAAGACAAAAAGTATAGACCACCTTGGGTGCACAAATGCTTCCTTTCGGAGTTATAGGCTGCCGAAAACGAAAAAAAAAAAAAAAACTTTAAGCGTCTATAGCTCCAAAACCATGGGACCTACCGCAGTCGGATCAAGACTTCACTTAAGAACTAGTATGTGCCCTACCCAAATATCCATGTTTCAGAATCCTGTGGTACTTTCGCAACAATTTTTATAGAGGTAGTTGGAGAGTACTTCAAATTATATGCCCGTAGCAAAACTCCCTCTATAAAAATTGCTTCATGAGTACAGCAGATTGTAACTATGGGTCTGCTTCAAACATGTAAACATTTTTATTGAAAACAATTAACTAAGCTTACCTTCAGCAAGTTCCATTTCTTCAGAGAATTCTTCGTACAGATCGTTCATCTGATGACCTACGTCTTTGTGAAAGTTACATAATGGGATCGTACTTCCTGAATCTGTAAACACAACAAAATAAAACAAACACAAATCTATCACTATTTTTGGAAAGAAAATTCCTATCTTATTATTATTATTATTTATTTCATTTAATTAATTAATTATTTTTTTTATCCACATAGAGATATACTGATACATATACTTCTTGTAAGTTCCTACATCTTCAAATACAGAGTGAGTGACTCGCTCTCGACCCCTGACTTTATCTTAAAACCTGACTTTATCTTAAAAAGATAAAATTTTCAACTTCACCTCATCTTACGCAACATGGTTTTCTTACTGATAGATAATATACATCGCATTGCCCCAAATCAAATAATTTTCACGGAAATCTTAACAATTTCTAGGAAACATGTACTTAACTTTGTTTTCCTATGATGGATGAGTTTACCCCTTTCCTCTTGCTAATTTGAAGCTCAAACAACAAGGGTAAAATCTTAAGTATGAAAGAAAGTACAGACTAGGGATTTTAGGAAACTGTTCATGATTTTTATTTTGTTTTTAAATTCGGCGAGGGGAAAGGAATTTCAAACTCAAGCCTGGATTTTCACTGGGTATGATTAGTAAGCCTCAAAGAAAATGTACAACATATTGCATTAAATTTTTTAAAAAGTGGGAGAAATTGGCTGGTTGGTGGCGTGTTGTTTGCCACGACTCGATTTTGTGTTGTTTGCCACGATTTTGCCACAGTCTTTGCATTCCGATCTTATCCGATCTGATTATCGTGAAGATGCGCACACACTTGGAGTGAAAGGAAGGGTTGCCAGGCACTTTTGTTTTTGATCCCCTGGGACAAGTGGTAAGTGCTCTTGTCTTTGAGGGGAGAGAGAGAGCTCATTAGACTCACTGCTGAAAGAGAACATTAAGCTCGAAACAAATGAACACAAAACATCATTAATATCACAATAGCTTATTAAATTGATGTAATTGCATTTTCTCTCTTAACGGATTCCTTAATATCATCTCCTGTTACGTAAAGTTCTGTTTTTCGTTATGCTACGCGACTAAAGAACTGGGTGTTATATACTTAAGAAAAATGAAATGAAATATTTCCGTTATATGTTCCACGCTTATGCTGTGTAAGCTAAAGGATATGATGAGAATGAATAAAAAATAATGTATTGGAGAAAATGGGAGGAAACAGAGGAACTCCGAGAAAACTCAGGCACACGGTGTTTGCCCACCACAAAGCTCAAGCTTCTGAGATATTTCCTCAGATCATCTATTCTCTCAGATGATGAAATATTGACTATATCCTATCATGAAGTCTTATAGAGATTACATTTTTTTTTTCTTCTGATGAATCCTCTGCATTTCCATTCTTCTGCAAACATTAAAATTAAACATGGCACCTTCACAAGGCTAAAAATGTGCGGAGAGGTTCTGGATATCGTTTTGTTTAAGCGGTTACGCCAACCTTCTACGGTATTATTTGTTCGATGCCTCTGCTACAATTCCAACTTTCCATAGGAAGATTTGGATTTTCCAGACGTTGATCAGTAAAGTAATCGTTGAAATCCTTGATTTCTTGTCAAGTCGGGCAGTTCTCGATGATGATCAACCAACTATAAGGGATATATTCTACTGGTATTAGGGCCAGTGCTGCACACATCTGAACATGATGGCGAACTTCCTCATTCTTAAGATAATCATCGACTAGCTCTACTTTCCGCCAGATGCTCTGGTTGAAGTGTTAGTTGAATCCTTAAATCCCTGCATTTGGAAAGGTAAAACGTAATGCACTAACTGTAAACGTAATCACGTAAAACGTAATCACGTAAATTCACCTTCAAAATTCTTGGATGATTTTGTTCACACCAAGTTTTTTACAAATGAAAATAGATGTCTGTATGTGTTCTCTGTTTTATCAGAGAGCAAAGGGTACAGACATAGCCACTTCATCTTTGAAAATCATAGATACTAATTTACAAACTTCTCTGTGTGTGTGTGTGTGTGTGTGCTCTCTCTCCTTGCACCTTGTAAATCGCGTTTTTACTTCACAATCTAGGAAGTCACGTATTTTCTCTTAGGACGGCTACAGTTTCATCCTCTGACTTTGCTGTTCCTAGACAGCCTTGTTTTTTCTATTTACACACAGTTGAAAAAAAGTAACATGCATTACTTTAATGACATAATGTAAGAATGCAGATTTAATTTAATGATGAAAACAATGGAGTACCATTTTTCTGTTTTTTATAAGACTAAACGTGTTTCATTTTTGTCTCTTAGAAAAGCGCATTCTTAAGGACATTTATGTGTATATACTAAAACTTAAGAGCCTTTCTCATATACTTATCTTCTGATATTCAAGATAAACAGGTTAACAGGTTATTGCTATGTAGGTCATGAAAAGCCCTTACAAAGGACTAAGTAGAGAGAAGAATTCTAGAAACAATTGTAATTATTACATATTACTGAATTTATTAAATTGTTCATATTATTACTATATGTGCATATACTAAATTTTGCACAGGAAATATGAATATGAACATGAATGTAGGGTAAATGTACTTACAGTCAACAATTCCAGAAATGTCAATCATGTAGCATATTAAAGCAAACCCAAACAAAAATCAGAAACTAACTAACTAACTCTATGGCCTATGGAACCCGCAGGTTCAGTGCCGCGTTCACAAAAGCTCTCCACTGACTTCTATCCTTAGCTAATTGCATCCAGTTTCTACTTTGTATTCCTATCTCTGCGAGATCCATCTTAATATTATCCTCCCATCTGCGCCTAGGTCTTCCTAATGGTCGTTTTCCTATGGGTCTTCCAGTCAAGACTTTGAAAGCGTTTCTACTTTCTTCCATTCTAGCTACATGACCTGCCCACCTAAGCCTCCTAGACTTGACGACCCTAACAATGTTGGGTAAGCCGTATAAACTATGTAGTTCCTCGTTATGAAGTTTCCGCCATTCCCCATTCTCGTTCCTCTTGGGTCCGAATATTCTTCTCAGGATCCTGTTCTCAAATACTTTCAGTCTATGTTCTTCCCTCAGAGTAAGTGACCATGTTTCGCAACCATACAGAACAACAGGCATGATTATCGTTTTATATATTTTAAGCTTCAAATTCTTCGACAGAATTCGCGACGACAAGAGATTTTGAACCGAATAGTAACACGAATTCCCTGCTTTTAGTCGACAGAGTTCCTAAATTTTTATTTTGCTTTCTTATTCTTTAGGGAGTCTATGTGTGGAAAGTTACTTTTGTTTTCTGTATTTGACTTTTAGAGTCTGGAGCCTCAGAAGTGTTGTTCCAATATGGCATGTGGTAGAAGAAATGAGGTGTTTACTACTACTACTATTACTATTACTATTACTACTACTACTACTACTATTGCCACTACTACTATTACTACTACTACCATTACTATTAATACTACTATTACTACTACTACTATTAGTGCTACTACTATTGCTATTACTACTACTATTACTACTACTATTACTATTACTACTACTATTTGTACTACTACTATTACTATTACTACTACTATTATTACTACTACTACTATTATTACTACTACTACTACTATTACTCTTACTATTATTACTACTGCTACTACTACTATTAATACTACTACTACTGTTACTATTACTACTACTACTACTACTACTACTACTAATAATAATAATAATAATAATAATATTATTATTATTATTATTATTATTATTATTATTATTATTATTATTATTATTATTATTATTATTATTATTATTATTATCGCTTCTCGGCCTTTGACCCCGTGGTCACTCATTTTCTTTAAGGTCTTCCTTTCTTTTCTGGCCAATTTCCATCTTTGAGTGACTGTCCCTGCCTCCTCGTGGTTGGGCTGGTAACACTGTGGGCAGTAAGTCGGCCTTCCAACCTTTATGGTGGGAAGTGTGTCGCAGAAGGGCTCGCAGTGGCTAAAAGGGAACTACTATCTGTTCTCTTTATACATCTCACTTTGTAGGCTGGGTCGTGTGGTCTTTTTTAGATCCTAATGCAGGTCGAGAAGCGAATTTTTGTGAATATTGTGTAACGTTGTGTAATTTTGTTCATTTTGTTTAATTTGTTTAATCTCTTTTAGTTCTCACATTAGGGCCAGGAATGTGTAGAAATGTCTTGTATATATATATGTAATTATATAACCTATTCAATAGACAATATATTATGGCTCCTACTGGCGAGAATTGTCCTTTTTGTAGTCAGCCCGTTTATGGTAGACAAAAGTCCATCAAATGTAATACTTGCTTAATGAAGTGTCATTTTGTATGCGTTGAATCTTATTCGAAAATGGACAGTAGTTCCATTCAGCTATCTGAATTCTTATGTAATAATTGTATACAGGGCGAAAGGGTTTCTGAAATATCTTATAAAGAGGGTAACTTTGGTGATTTTGAAAAGTCAAATTTTGAAAATTTTGAGAAAATTTTTGAAAATAAATTGAATGATCTGAAGAGAATATCTTTAAGGGAATTTGAAAGTTTGAAAGAGGAAATAGTGCAATTAAGGTCTCAAAATGAAAAACTTAATGAATTACTTGTGAATAAATCCTGTAATTGTTTGAGGAAGGTATCAGTTGAACCTTCTCGTAAAAATCCTAAGGTTGTAGATATAAGTGATCCTAATCATTTCCCTGAATTAACTAGAAATGAGAATATACAATTTGTAGACTCTAATCAGGAAGAAGTTGAGTTTGATGTGAACAAAGATCAATGGGTTCAAGTTATTTCACGTAATGAAAGGAGATTAGAGAATAAAAGACCAAGAGAGACAGATAATAGTGGGAATTTGAGTACCGGCTTACATAAAAATCAACGTAAGTTGACTTCTGGTAGTGGTTCTGATAAAATTGATTTGGTTGCTAAAAGTAGAAAAAGGGCATTATTTGTTACTAGATTTGATCCATCAGTAAAAGAAAGTGATGTTGAGTCTATTGTGAGTGATAGAAATGTAACCTTTGTCAAATGTACTAGATTAAAAACTAAGTATGATACTTATGCCTCTTTTCATGTTGAAGTGTTTGAATCTGACTTTGGGATTATTAATGACCCCATGATTTGGCCCAGTGGCATATTAATTGGTCCATTTTATGGCAAACTTTTAATAACTAATTCTGAAAATCAAATTAATAATGTTAATAACAACAACTAGTTCAATATGGAAGTCCATATTTTGTACCAAAATGTTCGAGGACTTAGAACAAAAAGTAATATATTCTTTTCTTCTGTTGCCGACTGTTCTTTTGATATTATTGCTGTAACTGAGTCTTGGTTTAGTTATAAACAGCATACTGATGACTATTTTCCTGAAACTTATAAATGTTTTCGCTCCGATAGGAATTATACTGCTGATCAGTGTAGCAGAGGGGGTGGTGTTTTGCTAGCAGTTAAAACAAATATAAATTGTCAAAGGAGATTTGACTTGGAATCTGAAATTGAGTGCGTTTGGATTGAGATTGATACGTCTAATGGAAAAAAAATTATTAGTGGCATGCTGTTATTTTCATCCAACTTATTCAGTTACAAGTTTTACGAATTATCTTAATTATATTGTTTCCAAAGTTAACTTTTTGAACTATGAAATAGTGATTATTGGTGATTTTAATATATCCAAAGTTGACTGGACGAATAGAAATCTATCTAATGATATAAACTATTATTCTAAAACCAAGGCTATGAATTTGAACGTTGTTTCAGGGACATCTGGTCTTGATTTAATTTTGTACAACACTTATGTTCAATCTAATAATTCAATAGTATCTTTGGTCCCGCCTGATCAGTATCATGATCCGATTGAGATTACTGTTAAATTATTATCTCTAATACTGGAGATACCAAGAGATAGCTTTTTGTTATATCAAAAGGGTGATTATCTTTCTCTATGTAAAGAAATCGAAGGGTTTCCCTGGGCCAATATTTTGTTGAATACAGATATTGATCTTGTTGCTCAAAATATTAATGATGTTATATTGAATGCAATTAGGAATAATGTTCCTTTAGTAACCAAATCAATTTCTAAATATCCGAGATGGTACTCTCGCAATTTAATTTATTTGCTTAAGAAAAAGAATAATGCTCATAAGAAGTATAAAAGAACCCAATCTTTGCAAGGTTATAATGTATTCTCTAAATTTCGTTCTGATTTTAAGCAACTTACTATTGATAAAACTAATTATTATAATAAGATTGAGAATAGTTTAAAAAATAATCCTAAAAGATTTTGGAAGTATACGAATAATAAAATAAATGCTAAAGATGGACATAAGGCAATATTAGTTGACGACGAATTTCTCTCCGATCCTCAACGGATATCTGAAGCTATGGCCAAACAATTTGCAGCTGTTTATCATAAAGATGATATTAATCTGAATGATGATAATGTTACTTTTATGGCAAGTCAATTTTGTAGTGATCAAATATTTTTTCTACTAAACAGGTAATCGATGTTATTAAATCTTTAAATGTTAAAGCTTCTGTAGGTCTTGATCTAATTCCGATTTTTATAATTAAAGGTATATCTGAAATAATTGCACCAATTTTGACATCATTGTTTAATTGGAGTTTAGCATCTCATTTCTATCCTAATGTATGGAAAACTGTTGTTGTAACTCCAATTCCGAAAACTGATGGAAGGCTCGTAACTGATTATAGACCTATTTCTATTCTTGATGTAATACCTAAAATTTTTGATCAGCTTATTTACAATTATCTTTATAGTTCCGTTGAACATTCTATTATACCTGAACAGTATGGTTTTTTGAAGGGTAAATAAACTGAACTAAATTTGAATAAATTTTTGACTTTGGTTTATCCTGTTGTGCATAATCGTGGTCAAGTTGATACTATCTATTTTGACTTTGCCAAAGCCTTTGATAAAATATCTCATCATATGCTTCTTAACAAACTTCATTTCTTTGAAATTCCTAAATTCTTGATACGTTGGTTCGCTTCCTACTTGTTTGATCGTAAATTTGTAATTAGATATATAGGTTGTAAGTCATCTGTGTACAAGATTTCTTCGGGTGTTCTTCAAGGATCCAACTTGGGTCCATTATTATTTTTAATATATGTGAATGATATTGGTAATTATTTGAAATGTCCTTTTTTACTGTACGCTGATGATCTGAAGATATTTTCTGAAATAGCAAGTAATCAGGATCACCTTAAATTACAAGCTGATATTACCTCAGTCTACCAATGGTCTGTACAAAATTTACTTCCCTTGAACATAAACAAAATAAAAAGTATAGCGTTCTCCAGGAAAACGAATATATCGTACTTCTCATACTCAATAAATCAGCATAGAATTCAACCTGTATCAATTAACAAAGACTTAGGTGTTATGATAGATTCTAAATTACTTTTCGACCATCATGTTTCTACCATGGTTTCCAAGGCTAGAAGGAATCTGGGACTTATCAAATGGGTTGCTAGAGATTTTAAAGACATTATAACATGCAAAATCTTATATTGTGCATATGTTCGATCTCACTTGGAATTTGCTTGTTTAATCTGGAACCGTAATCTCACGAGTATTACTCAAGTTCTGGAGTCAGTCCAGATTTCCTTCTTGGCCTGGTTAAAATATAAATTTAAATTATACGATCTGACCAATGGGGAGATTCTTGCCAAATTGGATTTACTTGTTCTTGAAGTTCGACGTAATTTAAAGCAAATTAAATTTATTCATGATATAATACATGCTAAACTGAACTTAATTGAATATTTGTATATTAAAGTTCCCCTGTAGAAATCTAGGACTTACCGCTCTATATTGTGTAATAGTAAATTAGTTGGTTCTCCATTATTTATTTGCGTTGACAACATAAATAAAAAGTCACTTAAAATTGATTTTTTTGATTCGAATTTTACAGTGCTTAGAAGACAGTTTTTGGATTGTTATATTTAATTAATATACAAAATTCAACCTTAGTTTGTATATTGTCTATTGAATTTTCATCTTTTTCTTTTACTTATATGGTTTGTATTTGTCCATGTGTTTTATTACTAACATTTTTCGAATTTGTTTACTTTTATGATCAATATATGTAAATTATTAGTAATACATCCTGCTTAATTGAATATCTATTGAACTGAGGATATGTTTGTAATTTTATTTTATAATTTAGTTTGTATTAAACTGGTGTTAAATTTTCTTTTATTTACTTTGTTCTGTATTTGGTTGTGATGATTTCATGTATTTTAATTTCTCTTTGTTTTGCTTGTTTTTTCTTCTTCTAACATTTTTATTGTACATAATTGTATATACGACCATTATGGCTTTGGCTGTGGTCTCAATCATTTATAAATAAATAAATAAATAAATAAATAATAATAATAATAATAATAATAATAATTATTATTATTATTATATACACCTTATTTTATGGAAAACTAAAACTCTTATTAGTATTTCTATCAATTGTTGCTTACAATACAGGAACGTATATACATTAAAAATGTTACTAAAACAAAACTATACTTTCAAAAGACTATTTTTAACTCAGATTTAAAGACACCATATTTTAAAATATTTCCTGATAGTATGAAACAATAGCAAGCAAACATGTATATAGAAAACCTTAATAAAAACAAATGTACCTTGAAAAAGAAAGATCACACTTCAAACTGAAGAAATGGAGATAATATTTAGACTATAAACGCGTAACAGTATCCTTCTAAACGTTTTTTAAACTATGCTTAAATATAAATATATCTCAGTAGAATCAGCCTATACAAACTCACTAAAACATAAATTCATAAGCAATCGAGTGCTGTCTAATGTCAAACGACCACAAATATAAATCAACTAAAATGGCTTACGGTCAAAGTCACAAATGGAAAATTCAGATAAAATTTAAATTTTGAGAATAAACTAAAACACTCCTAAAATCCCTTTGGAGAGAAATGTTTAATGAGTACAGAACTAGGGTTACGGAATAGGAGCAGTAACCAATAACGTGTTTGGGACCATTTGTATTGTATGTATTCTGTTTATAAATATAATAGATTTGATTGTTATAATATAGTTATCTGCCAACCCTCGACTTATGTGTCGATTTTGTATAAACCTTCACGATTATGATATGATAAATCAGAGAGAACAATACCGTGGCAAACAACACCAAAATCGATTCGTGGCAAATTACACCGTGCCAAACAACACGTAATCGTCGGTTGATTAATGTGTTCAAATGTCAAGACTTTTCGATCAGAAATGGAATCCGGAACTCCAATATAATGAAACAATGATTTGTTATCATATATATATATATATATATATATATATATATATATATATATATACCGGGTGATTCAATAAGAACGTACGTTCAGTTGTTTGTTTGACGGCTCTATGTGCATTATTAGCTGAGATAAAGGCCTGGTACGGGTAGTCAGATACAACTCTGCAACAACGCCTCTAGCGGCTGAATGGGAAAGGATATGACAAAGTTTGTCCTCTAAAAGTTGCCTTACATTTAATGTCCTTCCAACAACTATACCACTTTCCATTGCAAATTTTGAAGTTGCCCCCCCCCCCCCCCGTTGGAGGAATTCACGAGACGCCACTGGTCTCGCTACTATTTTTATTGTGTTCTACACATACGATTTGGTAATGCAATTTTTTGTTTGAAGGCTCTACGTGCAGTATTAGCTGCGATATAGGCCTGGTACGTTCTTATTGAATCACCCGGTATATATTTAAAAAAAATAAAAAATAAAAAAAGATTTCAAACTATACTAGTAGACTTATTTTCTCATATTGAAGGAAGGCACATGCCAGATTTAATTACAATCGGAGACAAATTTCACGAAGGTTGTTGTGTGTGAAGGAAGATATGGTGCGTGAATGGATGTCATGTTTATGCATAAAAGTGATACGATATTAAAATATGTGGTCGCACATAATTACACATAACACACACTTAACAAATACTTACTTACCCCCAGAAGCTACCATTTTAGCAGAGAATAACTCACACAAATCGTTAGCTGTTTTGCTAAGCGTTTTCTTAAGCTGATTTAAAGTTTCGACACTAACTGGAACTGTAAAAAAAAAATCAGAATCATTATAAGGAGCATGATATATCGTCCTCAGAGATTTTAGGAATTATTCTTGACTAGAAAACTATGTTGGTGTAACAAATGTCTAGTTTTTGGATCAAAAGATCGAATATATTTCAATTAAAATATTTTTGTAGGCTTTATATCTGGAGAACTACATATAGTGTAACCAAACCCAAACTATCACTTAACTCAGTATGATGTGCTTATACCGTAAAAAATACGCAAACTCGATTTAGGGACCGTTCAACAATTTTGTGGCCCAAATCAATAAGATCCAATATATTTCAATCAACAAAAATTTTCTTTTATGCCTTATATCTGGAGAACTGCACATAGTGTAGCCAAATCCAAACTATCACTTAACTCAGTATGATGTTCTTATTCCGTACAAAATACGAAAACTCGATTTAGGGCTCGTTCAAAAATTCTGTGGCCCCTGATGCGAAAATTAATTATTGGCTAATATCGCAATCTTTTGATCCATTTTTGGGATCATTCCTAAAATTCTTGTTAACAAATAAATTTAATTAAAGATGTTTTCTGTTAAAATCACTTCCTCGACTATATAATTTAGAAACCAGAGAAATACTTTACTTCTCATATTTTTATACCTTAATGGTACTAAATTTAGGGAATCATGTTTAATAACAGTAGTAGTAGTGACTGTATAGAAAGTCACAGAATTGTTAAGAGAAATCACATCCGAGAAGAAATTATTGCAAATTGTATTACAAATAGAGTAAAACCTGTCTTCAGCAGACCCTTTACTAAACGGAAAATTACGTTAAACGGAAATATTTCACGATCCAATGAATTTACCGACAAAAAATCGTGTCAAATTCTCTTCTTTAAACGGAAACTGTATTACGCGAACAAGGAAATCAAAATAACCTTATTAACGGAAAATTTCAAATTTCGGAGTGCAGCATTTAGGAATTTTTCAGACATCCTATGAGAAGTTAGATATATTTTTAGCAAAACAGACAGTGATGTGCAAAACCGAAGCAGGCACGACGGACAAACATACTTTAGTTGAGAATTATACGGAAAGTCTGAAAGGACAAGAGAAAGAAGAGAAATAAGGCAGTAAGTTGGAAGGAGAATGTAGGGTAAATACATAGGTCTATCAAGATTCTGTCAAAAGTTTAAAGATACTGCAACATTTGCCTTACAACGAAATGACACTGATAGGCTTAGTGTGGTCTCTCAAGCTAAAATCTCTATGGAAAGTTGAGCAGACAAACAACGATGTGTACAGAAACTCTCCTTGACTACTGGAAAAATCAAGTTAACCTGTGTACAATACTTTTTATGTTTATTGTAAATTTTGCGTGTATCAATGCGTAGTAGAAATAAATACCGTAAATTGATTAAGGTACGTATAGCATCTTATTTTATCTCAGTATGTCCATGATATGAAGACTTTTTTTTGGGGGGGGAGGGGAGGGCATAAGTCTACCTTCGTTAACCGGAATCCCACCTTTAACGGAAGTTTTTGCGAGCCCCGTTCGATTCTGCTAAAGACAGGTTTTATTGTAGCTATAAACTTCATGAATACACAATCTACATCAACACAAAAATACCCCTAGATTACATATCTACGTTGTCATTAACTGAAACCTTGTACATCAGCACTAACTTGTCACTGCCTTCCAACACCTTAAACATTTCTCTTTTTTTATGATTAGAAATCCTTTAATTATCCAGCACTGCCTTCCAATACCCTAAACATTTCTTTTTTTTATGATTAGAAAACCTTTAATTATCCACTATATAATAAGTCGGGAGATTATATTAGGCACTGCCTTCCAATTCCCTAAACATTTCTTTTTTTTATGATTAGAAATCCTTTAATTATCCACTATATAATAGGTCGGGAGATTATATTAGGTAAATTCTTTAACAAATGTCATGCACTTCAAACAAATTAAGATACTGTTACTTCTTTCTAAGTACACACCTCCACTATCTTCTAACTCCTTAGCATACTGAGAACAAATATCTGTCACTGCTTCCTGAAGAACCACTTGATACTCTTTTAAATATTCTGCAAAGTTAAACACATGAATTAAGATGAATCTTGAAAATAGGTTCATGTTTACCGCAGCTTGCATAGATTAAATATTAACAATCAAGAAACATTCTAACTAAAAGCCATATTTTTAATACAGTATTTCATGACGTGTACATCAGTATCATGTATAAGTGAATAGTTACTAATAGATTAAGAGTATGACTTACTAAAAATAATAGAAAATTTACAATTCTTCTTTTGGTTGTTTTTCATAAGTGAAAGGAGATAATGAAATGCAACTTACCACAATCATAGATAATGTTATTCTACAACAGTAAATATGGACTTCAAGAATTTTCAGTGTTGCCATCCATAGAAATTACAATGTTGCCAGAATAACATTTCCCCCAAAATCTAAGTTAAGGCAGCGACTACAGGAACGAACTCAACTGCATTTGATTACTATCATGTTGTTTTGGCATCCTATCAATTACTTTTTAAATAATAGTTGTATTTAGTTTGTGATAAACAAATTAATTTTAACATACAGTTATTAAAATTAAATAATAATGGGGTTTTTATGATTTCTTTCCGTGTGAAATGAAAATTAATGGAATTGAAATCTCTAAGTTTGAGTTTACCTCTAGGGGCTTAAAGTTTTATTTAAAAAAAAAGAAAAGAAAAGAAAAAAGAAATACGTAATTTTCGAGTTTGTCTATCTTTGTTTTCAATACTTATCTTGAATTGGAATTATTCCTTAGTGTTCTTAAGTGTTAAAAAATGGACATAAAAATGTTTATATCAAATAGAAGAGTAGTAAAATGTACTTACTAATTAATGAAAATGGAATGAAATACATTCGAATACACACAATTAAAATTTATTCTTACACTGATTATACACATATAATATTATTGTTCACAGCGCAAAACTTAAGAAAAAAAAAGTTATTTATAAAGTAATATATCTCTATATATATATTCAAGTGACTCATAGAAATATTTCCTTTTACAAATGTACCTAACGTTAAGATTTATTAACGAGTTCAATTTAATACACGTTTTAAAGTAAACAAAAATTTTAATATACATGTGTTCAACTTAATGTACTAGTATTACTTGTACAAATTAGTTACACATTAACATGAAACATGGAATACTCCTCAAAATCTCACAAATGTTTTAAATGATTTAGTGAATATCGGTGCTGAACAGTTCAATTGTCGGTAGTAAATATTGTCTCTGTTCTTCATTGTTTGTGATTATCTGGGAAAATCCTCTACCAGTTTGACTCCACGTTCTGCAAAATCATTTACAACTTTTATATTTCTTACAAACGATTTCATTTAATTGTAGTGGAGATACTCTTTCCAAGTTGATGGATTTTTTTTTTTCCAGGCTTCATTCTGTTTAAATCTTTCAAAAAGTAGCCATGAACTGGGGCCTACTAAGTGAAATAATTTTGTCCCTGAATTTAGAATTGGGAACATAGGAACGCCCATTGGTAACATTCTTGCTTCACGTTTGAACTTAAGCAATGAGGATGAGATCTTTTTCTTTTCAGTTTCAGAAATTTTCTCTGAAAATAGTGAAAACGGTACTATTTCCTCTATCAAATACCAGAAGTATCGATTGAAGGCTGTCAAAGCAGACTGAGCAACTTCAAAATCTATGGCTTTGTACCTGTTCAAACAGCGCCAAACCTCAGTGTCATTCACAGGAGCGTTTGCAGCTTTTGGAGCGTTCGACCAGCATTTTATGTAAATAAGGGCATTGAAAAGATAAATCCTGCGCAGTTTTTCAACTTTTTCTAGTTCAAAACTCAGTTGCTCACTAAATGCATACATTTTTGCCGCATAAATTACTGTGGACATCCATCTTGCTTTATGAAAGCTCAAGGCTTTTGCCAATTAATTCCTCAGGGTGCAATTTTACCTAATACTGTAAGTAAGACTTCCGTACATTCTTTATAGTCCTCACGAGGAAGAAGCTCCTTTTCTTGGGTCACTGTGAACTGAATAGTTTTTCACTGTGAACTGAAATTCCTTAAAATATAAGTTATCTGGACTCACAGACTGTCCGAAAACAAACTTCCACACTGCAGACTCGATCAACTCAAAGACATGGTGCGACAAGCGAGGTAGAATAATTTATTTTCCAACAGTGTTTCTACTCTTGCACATGCTCTGTTTACCCACCCTATTTTGAAGCAGTTGTGGCAAAGGAAAGACAAATTATATTTTCTAATATGCCTCATTCTTGAGTCAATTTAAAAACATTGTCTGCCTGCACTTTACCAGTTCTGTCAGGTATATTTAGAACCCCTAACAGTTTTCCCTCCTTATAATCGGGTATCCCTGAAATTAAGATCGCTAGTCTTTCATCAGATTCTCCATTTAGACTTTTTAATACTTTGTCATCCCAATGAAGCACACAGTGTTTAGGAGGTTTAAAATTCTCTCGAAAATTACTAACAGTCTCAAAGCGGAGCGTGTTGTTAGTTATTCTGTTTCTCTACTTAATCTTAAGTCATCAAGGCTAGCCCTACCTTCTACTGCAATACATGCTAACATAGCAGTTCTTTGGTTTAGCGAAAGCGATCGGCCATTTGAAATTTTTGGGCTTTTGAAAGGGTTTTTCAGTACTTTATTTTGAACTTTTTTAGGTTCATGAAAAGATGTCGAGAGTAAGGAAAAGTCTGGGTCATGATTAGATTCATAGTCTGTTTCACATACATTCTGTTCTTCAATGTCACTTTTATTTCCACTGTGATGATAAATTTGTTCAACAATTACATTGGCAAATATCCCATTGCCACTCACGTGTTTACCCTGTTTGAAATCATTTTCTTTCAAAAAACAGAAATATCTCAACACATCACCTTTTGTTACAATTCGAGATAAGGGTGTTTTTTCCACCACACTTCCAAGAAGCCACACACTTGGTTCAGAACGCATGGTGAAACACGGAAAAATGCAATTCACTAACTATATTAAATCCTAAGAAGAGCAAACAGTCCATCCTGCTTGTCTTCGCAACACAGACTACTTCAATTTAGTTGATTTCCTTTTCTTCATTACAATAAGAACAAGTGATGAACAAGTTCCGACACGCTTGTTTAAGTCAAACTTCAGAGCTACATGTTCACTCTCGTCGGTCCATATCAGATACAATACTAATCGGAAAGTATAAAAAATATATTACAATGCATATTTTAAGCTGTGGAAATATGTTTATGAAAACTTTAAAAATAATCCAAAATTGCATTTCTTGGCTATTACTTCAAAACTTTGGACCATTAGGGGCAAACACCAACCAAACACCAATCTAGAGACTTCAAATTTCATATATATTCATTTCACACCAAAATGAATCAAGAAAACACTGGGGAGCAACAGTTTCAAAATATTATCTTTTGAGACACCCTAAAGTACTGTGATTATTTATATACATTTTACTACAACTTACAACTACTCAAATTATACTAAATATTAGTTCATATAATAGTAGGGTAGGAAAAATGCAAAAAAATTTAGGACACCTTTATCAACTTCAAGTTTAGACTTGTAATTATTGTAATAATCGAACTACCTGTCATTTCAAATATCATTTGACATTTCCTCTAGGTAACGAGACGAACTATTGGTAATAACTATTATACTATCATATTATTAAATTATTTGTGACAGAAGACGCTGACGCTGCTCGCAACTTACGATTACGATCACTCACATTTCTGATGAAGTTCATTTACAGAATAACTATATACACGTGGCTCAAATGGAAAGCATGCGCGGTGTATGAAGCTTAAATCATATAGGAAAGTGACTTTAAGTACACCAAAAAAGTGCGAAGATAATATAAAGCAGAATTCTCAAGACAATAATCCTGACAGGGTTAAATTAGCACAGGATAGGTCCCAAGGCTTCAATGACGAGCTCTTATTTCTTTTGCAATAGAGTTCGAAATTCTTACGAGAAGAAACCATATTTGTCTTGATTAGTAGTTTCTAAAGATTTTTTTAAAGTGCGGTTGAGACTAATAAAAATTTCGTGTAGATAGTCCTTTGTTTCACTTAAGGTGGTATTTGTTTTAATGTTCTACCTCCTAGAATTATTCTTGACAGCCATAGATGAGAAGAAAAGTCTTATAATAGCAAAAGGATATATATATATAAGATTTCGAGGGGTTTACAGTTTTCATATTGTTAAAGAAATCAGGAATTTGTTTTAAACTTGTTCCTCGGCTAGTTCTATATAATGAGTTCTACCAACCATCTGTATCAACACAAGCAGATGACCTTTAAAGAGTTCTACCACGTTTTATACTGTTTCTTACAGTTCCATTAAGGGGGATGCAGTACACTAATATATTTATATGGATTCAACTGAGTACAACATGTGTAATGGACAAGAACGAACTGCTCAAATGATCTTCGGTAATGGAAAAATTGTAAACAAGTCATACCTGTTATTTCAAACTATCAGTGAAAGTGATATACATCAGTTGTGTAACAGAAAGATCAGTGTAGTTGAAGCTATTATATTTACTACAAACTATATACCACGGTATGTTTTATATGTGTTGTTTCCAAGCGTTAAAGGTATGTTTTACCATATTTAAAATGAGGCTGCTGACAAAGGTGAGGGCTCCCATTGAAAATGTCAGTATTATTAAATATTTAGACGCATTTCTGAGTAATTGTAGTTCAGTTTAATGATGCACAAAGAGTGGAAAAGTGCATGGCTGGACCGGTCCAACCATGCACTTTCTTACTCTTTGTGTATTGGTGTATTAAAAGTCGGTTGTTTCCTCCATTCGTTAATATAGTTCAGTTTAGTTCCTTCTGTAGTTTGTGATAAATCGTCAAAAAAAAAAAAAAAAAATAAATAAATAAATAAATAAAATAAATAAATAAATAAATAAATAAATAAATAAAATAAAATTTGGTCTTGTTTTGTATCGAGCTTTCAGAAACATAAAGTATCCTTATACATGTACATTTTACTGAACACACACCTGAAAGAATCCCGAAGTAAGCATGAGAAACTAACTACATATTAGAAAACACTGGAAATAGTCACATAATATTCAAACGGTGGAGTAGAAAGGCTTTTGTTAAACATTTGATCAGGTAGGGAGGGTAAGAAGGGGAGGAACAGAAAGGTGGCTGTAATCATAAAGGCACACAGCTACTTTTCTCTTCTTTAATTTTCCTTTTCTTCTTCATTATTCTTTATCTGATGAAGTATTTAACGAAAGTTCATATTTATTTATTTTTTTATTTATTGAACAAATTCCCAGATACAGTATAACTCTGCCATTTTACACAGGGAAATAACAAAAGAAAGAAAAACAATACAACAATAACATAAAACAATGTCAAAAAAGAGTGTAAAAGTAATATTATTCAGTCAAAACTCGTTTAATTGCTCTATCAAACACCAGGTAGCTCGAAAAAATCTTCAAATCAGTTGTTAAATTATTATAACAGTTCGGTATTCTGTAAAAAAAGACAACTCTGTTTAATTGCCAACCTAGGACGGGCAAGACGGAATAGGTGAGTATTCCAGGTTATGCGGGAAGGGACACGTAAGGATAGTTCCTGTAGTAATATTTCCGATCTTAAGTTTCCATTAACTATTTTATGAAGATATTTCAAGTCGGAGATAATTCTGCTTACTTCCGGAGTCTGGATATTAAGATGTCGCAAGAGTTTCTTCTTAGATAATATTCGAAGTGGAGGAACACGAAAACGGACTATAGCAATAAAGAAGCTGAGAATAGAATCAAGTCTGGAGAGATGTGTAGGTGCTGCCATGGCCCATATGGGAGAGCAGTATTCGATCTTGGGCGCTATTAAGGTTTTATAAAAAGCTGCTAATGACGAAACAGTGCGTAGTTCAGTGAATCGATAAAGAAGTCCCAACATGTGCATTGAATTCTTAAGTATTGAGGAGATGTGGTCAGAGAATGTGAGTTTTAAATCAAAGATGACACCAAGATCATTATGACTAGCAGAATGTGTGATAGGGGAATCATTGATATGGTATGTGGAGGGAACAGGAGACTTTTTTCAAAGTAATAGTAATATTGTTACATTTCTTACTGTTGAGTTTCAAGTGCACATTTCACACCAGTTTATAAGGTAATTTATGTTTTCCTGTAAAGCAATTGTGTCATGGAGACACGATATTTCTCTGTATAACTTACAATCGTCAGCAAAAAGCAGAAGGCCACTAGGTTGAGCTGATATGTGCGTGTAGAGATCATCCATAAACAGGACAAATAGCAGGGGTCCAAGTACACTCCCCTGAGGCACCCCTGAGATCACAGGTTGGGGGTTAGAAGTCGCCTCTGAAAGAATAACTCTCTGTTTACGGTCCTACAAGTAGCTGGTGATTAAAGTGAGAAATTTGCCATGTACACTAAATCAGCTAATCATATATAGCTCATTTGATTTAATTTTGAGTTTAACGTCCCACTCAGGAATGAGGTTATGTGAGACATGGACTACTGATTAAAGTGGAATTCGAGCCAAATGAGCTCCCGCCGGGAAGTGAACCCGTGCCTCCCATATTTAGTGTTGTTTGAATATGTATCCACTGTTTTCTGATATGTATATAATTATGTAATTGAACACATAATTAGTGTTCGAATACGGATTATGAAAAGGATATTGTTATTTTCTTTCAATCCATAGAACTTTCTGGAGCTCATAGTTGAATTGGAAACACATGCTTCAATGGATTATCGACAGTTCCTGAGGTTGATATCGTTAAACTAAAAACGAATGATTTAATTTCATATTGATTCGTAAGTGCACTCAGAGTCATCGTGAATATATAGCAAATTGATAAATTACTTTGCCTTAGATTGTTTGGTTACTGTTTGTAGACTTGCGATAAAGTAAGTTTAAACAAAATGAGAGCCACAGAAATATTGTATATAAAATGTGAATACTACAATTTAGAATACTACATCCTGAAGAAAGGCGTTCGACATTTCTGCCTGAAATATCGAGAGTAAATTACTCATCATTACTGCTGGAGTATACGTAGTTGGCATCAGTGTTTCTTTCAGAAAAAAAATTGTTTCGGGGGGGAGGTACTCTTAGTATTCGGAGGGGCACTGCTGGTACTATCTATTCATTAGTATATTATAAACATATTATTTTGGTCTCCTCCGTGGGGGCACTCTTAGAGCTCCGGGGAGGCAGTGCCACTCCAAAAGCATCTGGAAGAAACGTTCAAGTAGCTGTTACCCAGTTATGTTTACATGACCACCATCAGAACGAAATAAAATGGCATTTGTCCTAATGAGAGAGTTTTGGGATATTAGTTGGCACAATTAAAAACTATACTTACGGTCAGCCTTTGCATGACACTCTTTGCACATTTTCTTCATCTCGGCGCTCAATCTCTTCTCAAATGCACGAACAACTGCAGAATCACGTCGAGCAACTGGAAGAAAATATCGTAGGTATTATTAATTTCTTTTATTAGGATAACGTGGGACTTATAATATTGTAAGGTTAGTACGTTCGTACTCCGTCAATTTTCATTCATACGAAAAACAACAGTGTTGTGTTTCGGTCCGCTTTATACAACCTCCTTTTCTTCGTTTCTCATTAACGAAAATTTAAACTCTTTCGTAACAGGAAATTTCCTATCCGAAGCCACGTAATTTCTCGACTAGATGCAAAATTTCCCTCCAACTAGAATCTATATTTCTTCTGGTTATTGAAACAGATCAGGAAAATGATACACGAAGTATGAAAAAGTGTGTGAATGGACCGAGACTCGAACCCGAAATCTTCGACGTACCGTGCTGATGCGTTAACCAATACGCCAACCAGCTCGCTCTTAGAACAGATATACACTCTCTCATTCTTTGTGTATTGCTGAGTTCGCACATATAGAGGAGTTAATGTGTTAAAAATCAGTAGTTTCCTCCTTTAATTAATATAATAGCAGGGAAAGTCTCTAGAATAGCAAAACATAAAACATAAGGGACCAAATTTCTTATCGCAACGCAACTCAAAATTTGCGTTTCTGATAGGAGACTAAACACATAAATTACAGAAAGAAATTGTATCTCGACACTGACACAATTACATTTGCCTCCATGAGATGTACAAAATTAAAGCATCACCTCTCAACTACACCATGTCTTAATTATCTATCCAAAAACGAGAAACGCAATATATCTATCTATCTATCTATCTATCTATCTATCTATCTATCTATCTATATATATATATATATATATATATATATTTGGAAAATAGAAAAAAATATTGGGAGTTAAAAGAAGCTGAAGATTGAGAAACGTGGAAGAAACATTTCAGGCACAAATAAATAAATAAATAAATAAATAAAGTCAATCATTAGTCTCAGAACCTGTCAATACTTAATAATATACAGGGTGGTCCAGATGTAGGTATACAGTATCATACTGAGCAGCTCATTGCATTTCATACCATTTCTTATTGCTATCCATCAAATAGACTTAGTTCCTTTATTATTTGTTTTTAATGTGTTTTTACTTACTTCTTAAGCTCGGAAGAGCCGAAGCAAATAAACCCATAAACTAGAATGTTATACTTGATCAATGTACGGGTGTATATATATATATATATATATATATATATATATATATATATATATATATACAGGGACAAGGGTTACAAAAATTTGTCACAATATTTTGAAACTAGATTTCTTACATTAAAATAAGAAAAAAAAGTTCATATGTTCATGTGTATCTCTGGTCGGAAGTGCATAGTTTCGTAGTTACAGGATGCAGAAAACGTGAGAAAATGAACTTTAAAGGCCTATAGTTCCACTACTATAGGACTGATGATAGTCGGGTCAAGACATGACTGAAGAACTAGTATGTGAACTATCCAAATATTCGTCTTCCACAGCCTCTGGTACATGCAAAATCATTTTTAGAGAGGCTGTTTGGGAGTACTTTATCACTCTCCACCTACATCTCTAAAAATTGGTGTTCAAGTACTGGAGCGTTCTTAAATGTGGATATTTGGATAGTTCACATATCAGTTCCTCAGTGAAGTCTTGACCCAATTACGGTAGGTCGCATAGTAATGGCGCTATGAACTTTTAAAGTTTTCTTGTTTCACGTTTCTGGCACCCTACAACTCCGAAACTTTCCACATTTGAGCGCAGGTCCATATTACCTTTTTTTTTCTTCTTATTTTCATGTGAGGAATCTGTTCGCAAAATATTCACATTTTTGTAACATCCTTTGTATACCAGATTCTTAAATACAGCAGTAAATTTGTTTCTTCGTAAGCACTAGATCTAGATCTAGAGAAGAAGAGAATTTTAACAACCAGTTCCGGAAACCTGAGAAATTTTAACTAGTTTGGACGAACCTGTTGAATGATACCACTGCTTGTGTACCTACGAGTAATTTCATTTCGGAAAAAATATATGAAATGCCATCTCGGTTTCTCGTATGAATCCCTAGTTCTAGTTTTGGTGTAGTGGCGTACTTGGAGTGTTAATATTAAAATTAATATATATATATATAATTGCACCTGAATTTTAAGAAAACTCCTAGTTTTGAAATACTACTAAGCACTGTAGGAGATGCTAAGTTCATGACGAGAAAAAAAAAAAAAAAACTTACACATCAGTGATGATTCATTAGAGTCACTTAACTTCTCTCGACGTCCTTCAGAATTACACTGGCGGTCAGATTCGATCGAAGTGCTAATTTCAGAATCTGTAAGTAAATAAAAACGTATAATTTATTTAAAACAGTCTCTTCTGATAATACTAACCATTAAATACCAACTGAATTTATGTTTGTATGTCTTAATCTGATTGTAATATACACCACAAGCTAAATATATGTAAACCGCTCTATGACACATAGGATCCTACGGAAATGAAACAACTTGCAAACTTTTACCCAGAAGTACGAACATACTTTAAAAGAGTTACAAATACATTAAGAAAAACATGCTAAAATTGAGTGCTCTTCCCTACGGGTCAATCCATATAAAGTGATTTGATTCAATGAGAGTTGCTTAGCTATTTGTAAATTTTTAGATTCTTTTTGTATATTATTGCCATATAAATTGCAGCACAAAATTGTTTTTTAAAAATTTTAACCCTAGGTCTTTTCTGAGTGTCAGCCATTTTTATTGAGCAGCGCGTGTCAATTAGTTACTTTATAGACGTTAGTATAAACCTGTATATCTTACGACTAGATTACTTTAAAAATATCTTCAGCCCTTTCTCTTCTTTAATTTTGTCCCTTAGCATGAAAAACCTTAACTGAACCCTAATACGTGAAGATCGCCTCTTAAATTTAGTATCTACAGTGAAAGAAATCCACTTTTCAGAGCTGAAATTTATGGCAAAGGGGTGAAATAACAAAGTTTATTTTCTTTTTTTAATTTTAAGCACATATGGTACTACGCTCACTATAGCTAGGGTAATAACACTGACATATGCTTCCTACAATTTTTATGATTTTTAAAATCTGAAATTTTGTAATTCTTGTAAAGTTTAAAATACGATATATGTGGTAGGATATTTTAAAAAATAAAAGAATATACATCTAAATACGAAAAAAACTATAGTAAAAATTTCAACTTTGATATTTGTGAACAAAGTTACAAATTTTCGAAAATTACAGGGAAGACGCAGGTCTACGCCATTTTCAACGATTTGTTTCTAAACTAAATACTTAACAACTTCAATCATAGAACACATTGTTTTCATTTGTAATTTCTATTCTAATGTTGGATGACTTACACTTTAGGAAAAAGTTTACAGCATTCAAACAACAACAACAAAAAAAAAGTTAATTTTGAAAATTACATAAAATTGATAAACAATCACAAATAAGAATAAAATAAAGTATTAAAAGTAATAAAAAATAAAAATAGCATTCGTAAACATGAAACTGATTATTGTAATTGAATTAACAATAAGTACAGCAGGTAAAGAGGCAAGTTACTCAATTTGTATGCTAAATGACTATTTAGAACATAGCACATAAGTTGTTCATACATTTCAAACTCACGACATAAATTATAATAAAAAGAATTTATAATGATTACTGCGGATGGCAAAAGAAACGAGCGTGACAACTAAACTCGGGACTCGGAATCCGTTCAGCACCCGTGTATTGACAGCTTTACTAATGTCAACCTGAATACATACAAAACTATCTGCACACAAATGTTGTTTTCCTGCAATTGTGATGCGATTCAAACAAAACGAAGGATTAAGCAATTGCAGACAAAGCATACTACGACGAACTATGCATGTATAGAGGAAAAACCCTGACTCAAATACACATATGGTACAATTTACTATACTTATATTGATCATATTCTTAGCTTTCTACATACTTACACAAAGGTAAAAATAAATAAATAAATGAAAAAAAAATTGTTAATAACAGAAGAATTGATCAGTACACATAACACAGGTCCGGACGTCAAATCACCATATTAAAGAATACAGAATCGCTCTTTCCGCTTCTCTCACAAAGCCCCAGCCATGGGTCAAGAATCCAGGCGTAAAACGAAGTCTCAAACCCCTCAGAACATACGAATTTTTATTCATTTTATCTGCACACGTATTCTGATTGGCTGAAGCATTATCATGACGTATAAGAAAGGTATGTGAGAATACGTTATCAGAATGGTTCCCACGGATGAGCTTCCAACATGAACAAAGTTTGCATTATGACGTAAAATAAAAGAAAACGCAGAAATGAAACGAAATGCACTTCTTTAAGTCCAATGCATAAAATAAAATTAATATCCTCAAAATTAGTTCATAATGAAGATCACTAAAAATTTGCCTAAAGTTGAACGGATTATTTAATTTCCAAATGGAATTTCAGCTAGTATAAGAACAGAACTAAAATTCCGAACATTTGAAACCACCAAACAAATTTTGTACTAGAAGCTGAGTGGTCTATTGTTTTGCCTCTTGCTACGGCAAGAATATCTGCGATGGAATAGGAAGCACAACAAAGAGGGAAATATCAAAAGCCAGCTTGCAAAGAATAAAAGAAGTTTAAATTCTTAATGGAGAGAAAATGTACTATTTTTGCGAAGAAAACATTAAAGCTATTGCCTACTTTCTAGTCATACAACAGAAAACTTTTACCAACAGCATTGAAGCATTTAGATCCACTGACTTGAAGTATTTAGAACAGAATTGAAAACTGTATGCGAATCAAAGAAATAATATCATAAATTTCACGGCGTTTCAGACAACTTGATGAGCTCTATGTTACATAAAAAACGGACATTTACAAAGGCATTGTGTTTTTCAAACTGTGCCCTTGACCTTACAAACAGATCACACAGTGACACGTATCTATGATGGACAGTGGCGGTTGCGACATGTTGAAGAACTCAGTTTAAAGAATTATTATTTTTATTATCCAGGAACTAGAACGCCATTTCAGAAGTCTACCAATAATAGTGTGTGGACTCCTATTAAAATTATTCTAAGAAAATACCACTTGTTACAACGGCAACAGACAGGTCACATGGCGTTCCACAAAACCTCACAGAAAAAAATAAGCATGCCTGTTTTAGCAGTCGCTCAAAACAGAAAAAAAAAGTCAAACGTAACTTTTCCTCAATTTTATAACTAAAATTAAAGCTTAATAAAAATAATAATAATAATAATAATAATAATAATAATAATAATAATAATAATAATAATAATAATAATAATAATAATAATTTTTATTCAATTTTCCACCAGAGATATTAAAACTTTGTAAAAATTAAAATATGAAATTTTAAAAGAACACGAGAAATATCTTAGAAGGCTTGATTAATCTCTATTACCCTTTTATTACCCTTTATACTCTATTGTGTTCAACGCTGAAACCGAAACTGTTTGACTTCTGCCACTTCCGGTTTGAATAAAGAGTTAAAGAGAAAATATGGTACCTATTATTAGAATGCTAACGCAATTCCAAAAAAAAAAAAAACTGCTTCTCGCTATTTTTTATCCTTTTCGCTCTATGTAGATCAATATTGAAACCGGATGTTGTAGTTAATTCCTATGGCTTCCGGTTTTAGAGTAGATTTAAGAATGGGGATGAAATGTATTCCTGCGACGCTAAATCAATTGCCGAAAAACGCTTCTTGCTATCTATTACCGTCTTTTTCCTACAGTGGTGAACGTTAAAACCGGAAATAGTTGTTTTCTATTATTTCCGTTTGGATTATCACTATCAACGAATCGTATTCTTAACTTTTAAGTTTCTACATCCTCATCAAAATTGATCATCCATCAAGTAGTTCTTTAGAAATAGTTGTTTTCTATTATTTCCGTTTGGATTATCATTATCAACAAATCCTATTCCTAACTTTTAAGTTTCTACATCCTGATCAAAATTGATCATCCATCAAGTAGTTCTTTAGAAATAGTTGTTTTCTATTATTTCCGTTTGGATTATCATTATCAACAAATCCTATTCCTAACTTTTAAGTTTCTACATCCTGATCAAAATTGATCATCCATCAAGTAGTTCTTTAGAAATAGTTGTTTTCTATTATTTCCGTTTGGATTATCATTATCAACAAATCCTATTCCTAACTTTTAAGTTTCTACATCCTGATCAAAATTGATCATCCATCAAGTAGTTCTTTAGAAATAGTTGTTTTCTATTATTTCCGTTTGGATTATCATTATCAACAAATCCTATTCCTAACTTTTAAGTTTCTACATCCTGATCAAAATTGATCATCCATCAAGTAGTTCTTTAGAAATAGTTGTTTTCTATTATTTCCGTTTGGATTATCATTATCAACAAATCCTATTCCTAACTTTTAAGTTTCTACATCCTGATCAAAATTGATCATCCATCAAGTAGTTCTTTAGAAATAGTTGTTTTCTATTATTTCCGTTTGGATTATCATTATAAACAAATCCTATTCCTAACTTTTAAGTTTCTACATCCTCATCAAAATTGATCATCCATCAAGTAGTTCTTTAGAAATAGTTGTTTTCTATTATTTCCGTTTGGATTATCATTATCAACAAATCCTATTCCTAACTTTTAAGTTTCTACATCCTGATCAAAATTGATCATCCATCAAGTAGTTCTTTAGAAATAGTTGTTTTCTATTATTTCCGTTTGGATTATCATTATCAACAAATCCTATTCCTAACTTTTAAGTTTCTACATCCTGATCAAAATTGATCATCCATCAAGTAGTTCTTTAGAAATAGTTGTTTTCTATTATTTCCGTTTGGATTATCATTATAAACAAATCCTATTCCTAACTTTTAAGTTTCTACATCCTGATCAAAATTGATCATCCATCAAGTAGTTCTTTAGAAATAGTTGTTTTCTATTATTTCCGTTTGGATTATCATTATCAACAAATCCTATTCCTAACTTTTAAGTTTCTACATCCTGATCAAAATTGATCATCCATCAAGTAGTTCTTTAGAAATAGTTGTTTTCTATTATTTCCGTTTGGATTATCATTATAAACAAATCCTATTCCTAACTTTTAAGTTTCTACATCCTCATCAAAATTGATCATCCATCAAGTAGTTCTTTAGAAATAGTTGTTTTCTATTATTTCCGTTTGGATTATCATTATCAACAAATCCTATTCCTAACTTTTAAGTTTCTACATCCTGATCAAAATTGATCATCCATCAAGTAGTTCTTTAGAAATAGTTGTTTTCTATTATTTCCGTTTGGATTATCATTATCAACAAATCCTATTCCTAACTTTTAAGTTTCTACATCCTCATCAAAATTGATCATCCATCAAGTAGTTCTTTAGAAATAGTTGTTTTCTATTATTTCCGTTTGGATTATCATTATAAACAAATCCTATTCCTAACTTTTAAGTTTCTACATCCTCATCAAAATTGATCATCCATCAAGTAGTTCTTTAGAAATAGTTGTTTTCTATTATTTCCGTTTGGATTATCATTATCAACAAATCCTATTCCTAACTTTTAAGTTTCTACATCCTGATCAAAATTGATCATCCATCAAGTAGTTCTTTAGAAATAGTTGTTTTCTATTATTTCCGTTTGGATTATCACTATCAACGAATCGTATTCTTAACTTTTAAGTTTCTACATCCTCATCAAAATTGATCATCCATCAAGTAGTTCTTTAGATTGTTTTGTCTCATGGAGAAAAAACATACAGACTAAATATATAAAGAGATATCTGTAAACTAAATGTCCTAAAAACACACATCATTAGTTTACCCTGTCCTCCATTGTGGTGAAATGCTAACGCCTTTACTGGATGGTAATCGACAGCTGTCACGGAATTAATCGAAGAACCATAATTGATAATACCTACACGTAACTAATAGAGATTTTTTTTAAAAAAAAATGAGATTTTAAAAACAATGCATTTACAAATTGCACTAAAGAGCATGATTTTTTCGATGTAATTCAATTGATATTCCCTTCAGTTTAGGAAATAGTGTACTGAAAGCAAGAAAAATCATTTATTGCTTGCGTAAGGTGAATAAATGACAAATACTAAAAGCATTGGGCACACTTTCTGACGTTGAGAGTCAAAGTTTTTAAGAAGATTAGGAAAGTGATTCGCTAGTGCAAAATGCTTTTAGTCATAGTTACATTTTTCACTACATCTCATCAAAAGAAAATATCTTCTCCTCTTTAGTGGATTTTACAAAAGCACTGTTACACATTTTTACGATTATTATTATTATTTACTTTTTACTTTTTAATCAATATTTTTAATTGATTGTGGAAGGCACTCTGTATAAAATTTCAGAGCTATTGCTGAAATGGATGTGCCCAAAATTTAACTTGCAAGATTTGACACAAACAAACTAAAAATAAGCTAATGAAAGCATTATCAAAATATAAGAAGGTTTAAACAAACAGAAACGTAAGCTAATAAAAGCATTGTAAGAAAATAAAAAGGTTCGAACAAACAGAGAAGTAACCTAATAAAAGCATTGTAAGAATATAAGAAGGTTCGAATATACATAAATGTAACATAATAAAAGCATTGCAAGAATATATGAAGGTTCGAACAAACAGAAAAGTAACCTAATAAAAGCATTATACGAATATACGAAGGTTCGAATAAACTTAAATGTAACATAATAAACGCATTGCAAGAAGATATGAAGGTTCAAACAAACAGAAAAGTAACCTAATAAAAGCATTATACGAATATAAGAAGGTTCGATCAAACAGAAAAGTAACCTAATAAAGCAAGAAGGTTCGAATAAACTTAAATGTAACCCAATAAAAGCATTATCAGAATATAAGAAGGTTAAAACAAACAGAAAAGTAACCTAATAAAAGCATTGTAAGAATATAAGAAGGTTCGAATAAACTTAAATGTAACCTAATAAAAGCATTGTAATATATGAAGGTTTGAAGAAACAGAAAAGTAACCTAATAAAAGTATTATAGAAATATAAGAAGGCTCGAACCAACAGAGAATAACCTGATAAAAGCATTGTAAGAATATATGAGGGTTCGAAAAACTTAAATGTAACCTAATAAAGGTGTTGTAAGAATATATGACGGTTCGAATAAAATGTAACTTAATAAAAGATTTGCAAGAATATATGAAGGTTCGAACAAACAGAAAAGTAACCTAATAAAAGCAGTATAGGAATATAGGGCAGCTTAAACAAACAGAAAAGTAACCTAATAAAAGCATTGTAAGAATATAAGAAGCTTCGAACAAACAGAGAAGTAACCTACGAAGACGAATGTGTGAATAGACTTAAATGTAACCTAGCAAAAGCATTATAAGAACAAACTGAAAAGTAACCTAATAAAAGCGTTGTAAGTATACGAAAATTGAAACAAATAGAAAAGTTATGTAATAAAAGCATTGTAAGAATATACGAAGGTTCAAACAAACAGAAAAGCAACCTATATTGGCACTATTATAAAATCAAAACAAATTTTCAAAGAAAACAATCATATTTAATTTATCTACTTTATAGTCAACAGAAATGATATTCTTCGTGCGAGCGTAGTAAGATAAAAATTAATTATGTTGTTAAACATGTGTTACATTTTAGTTTTATCTCAGCTAAAAATGTAATTAAACTAAGACAAATAAATAAATAAAATGAGAAAATAAAGTAAAATAAATAAACAAACAAATAAATAAAATAGTTGTAATCTCGAGCGAAAGTTCTAATGCGTCAACAGTTTCATTTTGAAACATTTTACTAGATCTATCACAGATTGTACGAAAATAATAAAAATGTCGCGTTCTCTATCGAACGTTCTTATGAGCTAAGAGCTTGTCATTAAAATAGTTTTTGTTTTATGTCGTATAGAACTGTCCGTCGTTTCATTATCTTACCTGCTACCTTCATTAAAACTATACTTTAGATTTTCACTTAATTGCAAGAAATGGATTTTTATAAGTTTTAACTTTTAAACAATAAATCAAAATTTTAATTTATAAATCACAATTTAACAAACGATCGCCATGTTTATCGTTCACATAGTGATGGCGTCCTGATTACTATATATCTTCGCCACGGAAATTAAAGTTAATGGTTCGGTTTGTCGTATTCACTCCAATTTTTTCCTAAACTAACAAAGCTTTTAAAAAAAATTGCAGAGGCAATTTTATTAACAATAAAATATGAAATGCTACTCACTTTGTTCTAATACGCCGTGATATTTGCAGCGATAGCGTGGTTGTTTCTCATTTGAGTTGCTTCCAGATTTGTTCTCCGCTGAAAGGTTATTTACCTGAGCTGTAAAGCAAATTAGATATTACTTATTTAGTTTTAAAAAATATCACTTTGTGTTGCATATTTTTTACTTTAAACTACATATAAATTAAGTCTCTGATAACTTTATAAGACTCCAAAGAAAGATATTTTACTAAACAAACTGCCTGACGAAGATCAATATCCTGAACGTTTGGACTGTAAAGCTCTAGACAAATTATATGATTCATAGCTGGAAACGTGTGAATAAATGATTAGCTAAGAAAACTGTCCTCAGATGAGAGTAGGACGTGTGCTCGTGTTGAATCGCACATGGCTCAGTCAACCACATACTCTCATGTCTCCCGAACTCACTCCATAATTGAGAATTATTATCATTAAGTATTCTGCCTCTTGGTAGGTCCTGGGACTAATGAGTTTTTTCTTGATTTTAATTTGAGTTTGGAAATGTTTTTTCCGCATTTCTCGATTTTCACCTTCCCCTTTTAATTTCCAATATTTTCTTCTATTTTTTAAATAATCGATCACTTGTGTTCTTTTTTCTATTCCTCGCTTTCCTTCTATGGCGACACGAAGAAGACAATTTCTTGCAAGATGTGTCCAATCCAATTGACCTTCCTACGAAGGATCGTAGCTAGAAGCGTTCTCTCCTATCCGTTTTAAAACATCTTCGTTTGTTACTCTTTCTGTCCGTTTTTATCTTCTGTATCTTCATCCAACACCACGTTCTGAAGCTCTCTAAATATTTCTTATTTAACTTCCGTAATGTCCAGGTCTCTGAACCACACTGTCCAATGTTCGATATATAGCACTTAATCAATTTCTGTCTTAGTCCAATATTAAGGCTGCATACTAAGGGTGACCTTTTCTTGTCGAGCGCTCCTTTGGCTATGACAATTCTAGATCTGATATGTTTGGTGCAGTAAGCATCTCTCGTCAAAATACTCCCCATATTTGAAATTATCGACCTCTTCAAGTACTCTTTGTTCTACTCTGACCCGTAAGGGCGCATTTCCGCGAGATATTCTTATGACGTTCAATTTTTCCACGTTGATTTCCATTCCATATAGTTTACCAGTGTCAACTATTTTGTCAATCATCTCTTGTAGTCCTTCTTCGGTTCTAGCTACAATAACCATATCATCTGCATACCCGATCTTGTTAATGATCTGCCCTCCAATCTTGAAATCTCCAATTCCCATTCATGATTCCTTCATTAAACATTCACTGAGAATACGTGAAGGCAAATTGTAGAGTAACTGAAACATATGGTAAAAGCATGAAACTATATGGACAATTGTGTTAGTACCAGGACCACTGTATGTTTCTGCAAACCACACTAACAGTAGCACTAATGTTCTGCTATTATAAAATTCGGAAAAGTAGACTTTATATGTTTAAATGACAGTATCTTTGATTGTTCGTTTACACCTATTCCTTTAATATTCACAGCAGTTTGAAGAAGTACCTCAGAAAACGCTGTTCGGAATACATCAACAAATACTCACTTCTCATCTTACTTTTTACATGTGGAAACCAAAAGATGTTATAAGCTGTTAAATTAAGTGAATACGGACAGTCATTAATTCGACATTTTCATAGGCACAAAAAATCAACAGTTTGGTGTGCTGAGTTGGAACTGGCGTTGTTGTGGTGAAGAATAATGCGACGATTTAGGTTTGTTTTACACAATTCATTGATGACCTCGGGGAAAAAAAAAAAAAGCACTCATCATTTACAGTCCTTCGATTTCCTAAAGCTATAGTTGCCACATGTCCGGTATAATCGAAGCAAAAAAAGCAATCATTTGCTTGGCAACACTCTTCAAATGAATAACTTTTCTTGGTTTCGGCTCACTTCCGAACACCCAAACAGCGGACTGCATTTTCCCTTCGGGTTCATATGAATAGATCCAAGTTTCGTCCGTAGAACAATGTAGTACATGAAATTTAACTTATCTCAGTTGAATTATTTGAGTATTTCTGTAGTAAAAATGAAATGAATGAAATTTTTAAGTTTTACGTCCCACACTTATACCGGCTAGGCTACAGGAAACGGGGATGAGAAGTGAATGAAATGGTGGAATGAAGGAAGTGGGAGGAAATAGGAGACTCCGAGAAAACCCACGCACAAGGTGTTTGTCCACCACAAAGTTTCGTTGGCGCGAGCTGGGATCGAACCAAGGACCCCATGCACCAGAGGTAAAAGCCCTACCACTGAGCCATCGCGACCCAGTATTTCTGTTGACCAATAGACAGGAGCCTGTTTTTGAGCTTTGTTCAAGTTATGTGGCATCCAACGGCTTGAAATTGTCCATATGTTCAGATGACCATGCAAAATTGTATGTATTACTTTCATGTCAATGTTCAAGGATATCTGAATCTCATGGTATGTCACATCTGATATCTCTCAATCACTTTACACACAGCATCAACATTACTGGTCCCAACAAACATGGGCGTATGACTGGGGATATACCGATATCACATTTTCACCGATATCTGATATCGATACTGAAGAGGCTGATACTTTTGGATACACTTCTTATATATTATCAGGAATTTTCAGAATAATGAAATGATCAACATTGTAATAGCATATAAATCTCCAGATGCTTCCTTTCTTGACAAGTGTGGTACCGTATCTTCAACACAAAATCAGGTAACTACTAACTTGTCTTACTCTCACAGTTGGTGCTGAAACAGAACTGAGCCGACAAGACTTACGCAAGGAACAACTCAAGTTGAGTCGAGGCTGCCCATATAACAAGAAATTCGGGTAAGTCTCTTGCAAAGAACAGAATATTAAACATCGGGATTATCCCGTAGCAAAAGAAACTCAGTGAGCTTGTCTTAATGCACATAAAACTTCGTGTCACAAAGTCCCTCTCAGAACCCTTGATAATTTTCTTCAGTGGTCTCTTCTCTGGTGCTTAGCTTACAATCAAATTGAGTACCAAAAGTGTCCTTTATACTTGTAGGCACTTTGGAAGATAAAAGTAGTCGAGCGTAGAACTGACCACTTCATCTTATTGCACAGATCGAAAATATATGAAGCAGTTCCATATTCCCCATGTGCCGTTAATTTTTTCTAATATGTAAGTAGGAGAAAATAATGATAAAAGTGAGCGTCTTGTGGGTTTCTTCTATAGCATTTTCTTCTGAATCGAAACCTCTGTCTTGTTTGAGATTAAAATGACGAGTTTGCTATCGATCATAGGCGCCCAAAGGGGAGGGCAGGGTGAGGCCAGCCCCTCCTGGCTAATGAAATTGTACACGTAAAATAGCAAACCACGTATATTAAATACCAGACGTAATATAGCAACCATAGAATGGCCTCTTCCTAGAAAATCTGGGTTGCCTAAAAGATTGCATTTCTTTTCACATAATGACTAAAAACCATTGGAGAGCTTCTCTATAGTTAGCGGGGGACGGAAAGGAGGGAGGAACATGGAGAGACTTTGATCCCTCGCCACAACTTTCTAAAAAAACGTTAAAAAATATCTCCTTATGTTGTATTACAGAGAATTAAACACGAAAATGCTCAAAAAATGAAGACATTAGCTTTTCTGCGAAAAAATTCCCGGACTCCCTCTCGACTGTGGAGTATTCCAAACCTACGGAAGGTTCGTCTCCCACAACAGACAACCACTAAATCGTCCCATGCTCAAAATACAACATTTATATGCATTAAGACAAGAAGACACACACACACACACACACACACACACACACAAGAAAGAAGCAATTCAAGATTGCAGTCGAAATATAAACTAGATGAACTTCTTTAAAGACACCTCATTTTAAAAACAAAAGGTCGGAAAAAGATAACAAAAATGTCGGTGTTGTCAACTTACATATTATTTCTACATAAGAAATAAAGTCTTTTCACGCGCAAAGCTATTCGTAAATTACCATGTATAAAAGTGGATTTATTAAAGATATCTACTTTCCAGTGACGGTATGTCTTGATCACTGAGAAACCAGAGGCGGTATGGCATACCACCGCATACCGTCTCATTTCGACCACTGAGTGCATCGTTACGTATGACCTTCACGGAATTCATTACTGGAAAATCTGCAATCACGCTCCAATTCGGAAAACCAATTGTACACAGTTCTACTCAATGGTGCTTCATCCCCAAAAGCCAAATCAAGCCGCCAGATGCATTGTTTCGGTGTCAAACTATATCATAAAAAAATCATTGTCCGAAAGTATTCACGAGAGCTTTCCATTTCTCACACAAAACTACTTCTTCAAATTGTTTTGATAAAAAAAATGAATACGTTTACCAAATCACAATAATTTAATTTAAACATAAAAGGATATTCTTCCGAATTCAATAATAGCGGAACACCAGATACATGAAAAGTCTGCGAAAGAACCGTACATTGCATCATTTGGTGTGGCATCAGTGATTTGGACTGCCTATTGCCGACACTGATCGGAGATAGAAACTCGTATCATCACTACGAATCTTAAACGAAAGGGAGGTAATTGCATATGAAGAGATCAGGCGAAATATCCAACAACTCTTTTGAAAGAATTCAAAAACCAAAGAACGGGAGGGAAGGTCTTGTTATGAACCAATGAGTAAGAACAGCTATTGATGAAATTTCTTGAGCGCGAAGTTATCTTTAAAATTACCATGTGCTAAAAACATTACAACGACTGTGTGCAGCTATCAAACCTATAAGCCAGGAATGTTGAGTTTGGTATGTTGTTATTGCACAGCCAACTTCCCACCGTAACTGCTTCAGAAAACAGACGCTGGATGGTTCAATTGTACGACGAGATGCTGAAATATCTGTTCTATAATACTACCATTCTGTAATATTTACATAGTTAGCATTTTAAAGAAATACTTCAAGATGTGTTGGATTTGATGCCAATTTACGAATCTGTGCGACTGACATGCGCAGCCCAAAGCCTAAGGAACAGTGTGATCGCTATGCTCAGGTTCACAACAAACATTTCTAACTGATACTAATGTAACCATCAGGAACTTGCGTTACTCTTTCATTTAAACTATAAGAAATTCATTTCGGTACCCATTATAAGATTAATCTGTAACATCTATAACTCAAAAGGAATTTAATTATAACCTATCTGATTATGCTTTTAGTCTAATCTCTTACTATTCTAATTTCAAAATTAAAACAATGTCGTTGAAATAAAGCATTACTCGATTAAATTATAGGGGCCGCGGTGGCTCAGTGGTAGAGCGTTCACCTCTGGTGCTTGTGGATCTGGGTTCGATCCCAGCCCCCGCCAAGTGAATTTTGTGATGAACAAACACCCTGTGCGTGGGTTTTCTCGGGGTTCTCCCGTTTCCTCCTACTTTCTTCATTCCACCATTTCATTCATTACTCATCATCACCGTCATCTTTAGCCTAATCGGCATAAGCCTGGGACATAAAACTCAAAATTTTCATTTTTTATTTTTTATTTTTTTATTAAATTATAATAAAGGAGTTGAGGAAACTTAGAGAAAAACAGGAATTAAAAAGAGCAGACATCTCAGATAGCAGATGTAAATGAAAATTTATTGTTGTAATCTCATATTTACTAAGTTTTTATTTAATACGTAACGACTTCAAAAATGGGGAATTGGAATTACGCAGCCTACGACGTGAACTTTCATTTTTATAGTAAAAACAAAATAACTTAGTTTCACCAAATGTACAAATATCATAATTGTACTCAATTGCTACTCGATTCCAGATCGATTTTTTTTTTAAACGTTTTCAACCGAATATTTTCTTTCGGCATTTCAATGTAAAATAACAGACCATAGCAAACGGAATATTATACTTCTGGGCTAATGCTATCAAACAAATACGAAAGAATAGGAGAGAAATAAAGAATATCTTTAAGGTCCCGTGTTTTAGCTAGTAATCTAGATTACGAAAAGTAAACTCAAAGTTTTGATTTCCAGAGTCCATTGAGCCATTGCCTTTACAGATAGAGTAAAATATGGAAGAGAATATGGTCTCTGTGGTCAATTCACCGATCAATTTCCAATAATTCGGTTCGTTGTCAGTAGTAGATGTTATTCTTAGAGCCTAACAGACGCCGAAAGGAAAACGTCGGGTTTCCGTGGGGATTAATCATTGAACTTTAATTATATGTAAGATGTAAAGAGACCCGTTCTGTTCTAAAGAAAAGACAATTATATACTGTTTTCCGTTGCAAAAATATCCCCTTCAATAATAAATAATGATCATAGATGCATCGCATTTTGCGATACAATTTTTCGTTTGCATCGCATTTCTAAGATTTTGTGTTGCAAACTGCGATGCGATACCGTTTAAATAAAACGCTGATATACAGGGTGTAACAAAAAGGCACGGCAAAATTTCAGGGGCGAATTCCTTATGGACAGACAAGCAAAAAAGTTCATATGACCTTATGTTGGGAAATGCATCGTTACAGAGTTACAGCCATTGAGACATCTAAGGTGTGAAATAGTCACATTCTGGTCTTCCCTCAATGTGACTCAATTTAAACCTCAATAACTCAGACCCTAATTAAGCTAGGAAGACAATTTCGGTATCTATGTATCTCTGAATGACGAGGCTTTCCGCCGATATGTATTTTATGTATGTGAGGGGTACCACGGCGGACGGGGGAGGGTAAAGTACATACTTTTTCGTTTTTCCTTTCTTTTCTTTCTTTCTTTCTTTCTTTTTCTTTCTTTTTTTTTTGCATCAGAATTTTGGGGATGAAATTTCTTCTTCCTTGGGGGCACACTTATAAAATTTGTTATACGAAGCAGTCCAGTATATCGTAATACCCTGTTTGCGTACTTGTTGCGTAGAAGTCTTAAATGGAGCCGCCCTGAAAATAAATATAATTTTCAAACTGAGACTCAAAAATTTGGCCGAGTTTGTCCTCCTTCTTCTCCCCCCATATAAGCAACAAATACACATACAGGCTATTACCATATACTGAGCTATCTTATTGCTTAATATACCAATTTTTATGAGTGTACCCCCAAGGAGGAAGGAGTGCCATTATCACAATCCTGATGCAAAAAACGAAAAAGCACGTACTTTATCGTCTCTTGTCCGCCATGGCATCCCCCACATACATAAAATGCATATCGGCGGAAAGCTTCGTCCTTCAGGAATACATTGATGATAAAATTATCTTTCTAGCTTAATTACGGATGGGTTATTGAGATTTAAATTGAATCACATTGATGGGCACCAAAATGTGACTATTTCACACCGTCAGGTGGCTCAGTGACCTTAACTCTCTAACGATGAGTTTCCCGACATATAGTCGTATGAACTTTTTCGCTGTCTACCCATAAGGAATCTACCCTTGAAATTTTGCCGTACCTTTTTGTTACACCCTGTATCTATCTATCTATCTATCTATCTATATCTATATATATATATATATGAGGAGTGTGTGAGTGTGTGTATGGAGGTCGTGAACTTTCATTCAGTCATTTTTTTTAAGTTTGTGAAAATTAAGCAGTAGATTAACGTTACAAACTAGTAAATTTAAAATAAAAATGACAACCATGTTCTCACCCGTGTTAGGTTGAAATGAGCTTTCAATATTCCGTGACTTTTTATTTATTTATTTATTTATTTATTACTGTTGAGCCCCAAATGGAAAGAAGAAAGTATGGTAACCATTAAAAAGAAAGAAAAAAAGAAAGGTCGAATTTCAGTTTGAACGGACATGGCCTCAACATGCCGAAAAAGATATTTCTGGACGTTTGTTTGTCCGTTCTTCACGATGTAAGTATCACTCGACTAGAGGCCTCTACCGTTTAACGTATCCACATTAAATTTTGAACTTAAGATTTTTCAGGGAAAACATTTTTATAATATTTGAATTTCCTTCCTACCTACAGAAATAAGGGTGAAAATAAAAAAAAGCGATTTTCTCGAAAACTGCTCTAGGCGCTAACGCGAATTCTTGCTCCAGGCGACAACTAGCCTATTTGTGTCTCTGGCATCATCTGCAACATAACACGATTTAGTTTAAGGAATAGGAGCAAGCAAGATTAGTACAGTGACCCGTACCTTTTATTTCACACGAGTTTCAGTTCCTTCAGCAAGTTTCGGACATAGGGGGACGTGGAAGGACACATCGATGCTGTTTTGTGATTACAAGGAAAGGGGACTGAGCCTTTGAGGTTCTGAGACTGAACATGAGGAAAACGTCTTGAGTATACCTCGTGATCTGGTTCTACTTCAATGCCAAAACTTAAGACACAAAAGATGTCTCTTACATTGTGAGTTGCTACACTGATGTTTGTGGCTGTAACGTGGCTTCTGCTTCATTTTCTTCATAAACTCGAATTCACTGGAGACTACAGTTTGAGAACCTGTGTGTGTAAAAAGAAAGTACTTGCAAAAAGCAATAACAAAAGAACTATTAGAGCTATCTGCACAAATCGTTTATTCATTAATTAATTCATTCATCCATTTATTGCATCCGTTAACTGTCTCAGAACTAAATTGGACATATCAGTTTGAAATATATACATAAACATATATGTTTGTATTACATTTAGAGTACTCTAAATTCATGAATACACCTTATTATACATTTTATATTTACATATACGAATTATTTTGAATATATTCTTCAATACAGTAAAAGAATTGTTCTATCAAATACTTTCTAAATTTGATTCTAAAGTTATTTATAGAAATCTGATTTTTAAAGATGGTGGATGCAATTATATAATAGAGTACTTTTATGCAAGATTGATGTATTATATATATTTGCTCTGTATGTATGCAAGTGAATCTTCTTTACTTCTTGTATTTTAACTGGGTATATCTTTGTTGACAACAAATTCGTTACTATCTTATTCATATATTTAATATATTTCAACAAATACATCGAAGAAACAGTCATTATTTTAAGTTCTTTAAAAATATTTCTGCCTGCTAGTACCCTTACCACTTTCTTCTGTAGTCTAAAGATGACAAGACTTTTGGGAGTACCTTAACAAAACCTTAACCCATACTTTATTATAGAATGAAAATTTGAGAAATATATACACACTTAGCTATTTTTAAATTGATCTTATCTCTTACACATCTAACTACATAACACAGTTTGCTTAAGTTAGTTCTTATATGTTATATATGAGGCTACCAACTGAATTTATTAAATATTTTTACAACGAGAAAGGTAACAGTTTCTACATTTTTAATTGTTTTATCATCTATTTTTATTGTAATAGTTTGATTATTTTTAACATTGTGAAAATTTAAGGAAAATATTTTATTAGTATTAATAATAAGCACATTTTTATTCATCCAACTATAAAGTTGGTTCATTGCCAGTTGGCAATTTGAAGCTAATCGCCTTCCTCTTTCCCAAGTCACTATTACATTCGTATCATCTGCATACAAGTCGCACACGAACTGTTAATATTTTCAGAAAAATCATATATAGAAGAAAGAGAAGTGGTCTCAGTATTGATCCTTGCGGTTCTCCCTGCTTTTTAACTTTTTGCACTCGTTACACATTTTTTATTTTTGTTGTTAACTTTTCGTAAGATTTTAGTTACTTGCATCCGATTTTTAATGTATGACTCAAATTATTTATTTGCAAGACCTCTGATATCATAGCAATGAACTTTCTTTAGAAATGTACGGTGATTTACTAAATCAAAAGCTTTTGCTAGATCTAAAAATATTCCTGCACATAATTCTTCCCTATCCAATAGCTTCTTTCAGGTTTTAAGAAGAAACAATTAAAAATTACTGTCTCGGTGGATTTACCTTTCAAGAAACCATGTTGTACGTTGAATAAAATAGAGTAGGTCTATATTTAAATGCATTTCATTATCCGATTAAAAATTATTTTCTTCAGAATTTTATTGGTAGCAATGAAATCAATCTATAGTATTCTATTTCACTTCGTTTATCTTTCTTATGTAACGGCTTAATTTTACTAATTTTTAGATCAGGAAAAGTTCCTGTTGAGAGTGAAATATCTGACAGATAACATATAACAACTTTTCATAAAATTGTGAGATATTTCATCCGTCCCAGCCGAGTACAAATTTTTCATTTGTTTTATTATAATAACTTTTTCACTTTCTGTTACCTGTTTTAAAAATATCGATTTCTCACACTTTTTCATTTTTATTTTTTTTTTAAGTTAGGTTTTCTAGTTGTTTTTTTTTTTTTTTTTTTTTTTTTTTTTTTTTTTTTTTTTTAAATAAGAGTTTGCCCTACATTTCTAACATATTTGTTAAATGATATTTGCTATGCGTTTTGGATTTGTCACATTTATACCCTCATGGATTATGCTACTTTTTTGTATTAAGCTCTTCTTTAATTACTTTCCATACTGCCTGTGACTTATTGTGTGACTGAAGAATCATCCTACTATTATAATTTGTTTCGTTATTTTCAACATTTTTTGTAATCATTTTTGTGTTTATAATCGATTTCATTTATTCTAGTAGGGTGACACTTTCTAATTTTATTTAACTGTATATTTAATATGTTTGCTTTAAAAATTTCAAGTGTCGTCCATTTTTCTTTTTTGTTTTCAGTAAATATATATATATATATATATATATATATATATATATATATATATATATATATATATATATATATATATATATATATATATATATATTATTGGAAATGCAATTTCAGTTATGTCTTACAGTATCTTGTATTTATCTCAAATACATCATCTACGTTGGTTAGCTCATAAATATTATCCCACGTCTCTAGGCTAAGTAAATAAGTAAAATAACTAATACTAATGGAACTAAGACGCCTTGTTATTATATGCATTTCATTTGTTTCCACGTTTATTAGAGTTGCTTATTTAAAAATGATTATTTTTACGATTTGTGCTTCATGATCTTAAAAGCTTGTATTTATAACTTCTGATTCATAATTTATGCTTAATGGGTTTCCAAAATTTCGTCTATACTCGATACTGATTTTTCTTTTTTTCTTTTTTCTTTTTCTTTCTTTCTTTCTTCTTCTTCTCCTTCTTTTTTTGTTATTCTTGTTGGTAATTTGAAATTGTGGGAATTAAATTGTGTGTTTGAAATAAAGATTCAAAATCTTCATTGAGTTTTCCATTCAAAAAATTTACGTTCAAATCACCTACAATAATTGACATGTATTTCTTACCATGAAAATACTCCAGTATTTTATCTAAATTGTTGATAAATATGTTAATACTACTGTCTGACGTCCTATATACACAAATACCATATATATATATATTTGGAAACGTATCTCTTTTGTACTACATTCAAACTCTTTCTCTTCATTGAATTTGTCAAACTTTTTATCTTTCATTTCATTTTTCTTTACAAAATGCATGATACACTGCATAAGAGATTTGTTCTACAGTGTCTTGCTGAACAGGTAAAGTTTGGAATTACAATATATTGTATCTCGTCATCTCTATGCCAATGTTCTGTTATGCATATAATATCAACACCTTTGTAAGGATCATTTAACTAATTGAAGTTGTTTATCTGTATTCAAACCCTGTGTATTTTGACGAAAGAGTATGATTGTATTCTTTTTATTATCAGAATGTTTATTATTGTAGTTTTTTTTGTTGTTGTTTTATATAGGGTGACCACAAAGTCCTGTTACCCTTGAAAATAAGTAATATAAACCATTAGACGTACGTAAATAACTACATGGAAAGAACTGAATGAGATGAACGACAATGCTTTTGAGAAGTTTTATTGAGATAGGAAATATTAAGTGTACAAAGGATTAGTCCGTCGACCGTCATTCTCTTGACAAAGGATAATACGCCGCGAGGTTCTGTGCGGCATTTTAAGGAACATTGCACGTGTAACTTGAGTGAAAGCTTGTTTCACAGCTTCTGTCAGTTTGGCAGTGGTATCGTAAGAGATTATCGTACCACGATAAATTCAACGCCCAGGAAAGACTTTCGTAAGATATTCGCGAGAGCATAATGGGAAAACTTGCATTAGCATTTACTACTAAGGGGTAACAGAGAAACGTATATTAGCATTTATCAAGGGATAATGGAACTTTCTGGTCACCCTGTATTTTCAAATATTGTCAATTTTTGTCCATCATTAATATTAAAATTAAGTTTTAATTTCTTAGAATCCGGTTGTAAAGTACAAATAAACAAATTATTATTATTATTATTATTATTATTATTATTATTATTATTATTATTATTATTATTATTATTATTATTATTATTATACTAACTAAATACACTCCCTATGTGAGGGTTACATATCTAACTGTTCTTTGAAAGGTGACAAAGAAGAGAAGTAATACAAAGAGTTGGGAATAAATCTTATAAACAGAATATCGTTTAGGTGAGTTCATATGTTTAAAGTGTGTTTTATGCACACTGCAACTTATTACCACCAATTACCCCACAATGTTTCATTATTTACTTGGCATTAATTATGCTTAAAAATTACACTTTCTTACCATCAGAGGAATAATACTCTTCGCATGTAACATCTTTAGCACGCTCTACGTTTTGATTCGACTTTGATCTTGCCAGGTTTGCATTCTTTTCAAGTGAAGATGAATGATTTGATTTTGCTATAAATAAAATTAACACATAAATGTAAGTAAACAAAATGCAAATCTTTAAATATACAAGGTTAAAAAAGTCAAATTATAATATGAAAAGTCTACATCCATGGAATACTTTGAAGTGTATAACACTATAAATAGAGAATATTCAAAATTTATACAGCGTGTTTCAAAACAACATCGACAACGTTTGGGAGGTGATTCCAGACACTAAGATAAGACAAAAAGTATAGACCAACCTGGGTGTGCAAATGCTTCCTTTCGGAGTTATAGACTCTCGGAAACATGAAAAAACGAACTTGAAAGACCCATAGCTCCAATACTATGGGACCTACCGTAGTCGGGTCAAGACTTCACTTACAAATTAATATGTACGCTATCCAAAAATACATATTTCACAATCCTAAGGTACTCACGCAACAATTTTTATAGAGGGAGTTTGGCTACGGGCATATAATGTGAAGTACGCACTAACTAACTCTATAAAAATTGTTGCAGAAGTACTTCAGGATTATGAAACTTGGATATCTGGATAGGGCACATACTAGTTCCTAAGTGAAGTCTTGACGTGACTATGGTAAGTCCTATAGTTTTGGAACTATAAAAGTACATTTTTTCATGTTTCCGCCAGTCTTTAACTCCGAAAGGAAGCATTTGTGTACCAAGGTTGGTCTACACTTTTTATTTATCTTGGTGTCAGAAATCAGCTTCCAAACGTTGCCGAGGTTGTTTTGAAACACGCTGTAAATGACTATTTTGGAAGCAAGCAAAATTGCGAAAGAATTACCTTCGATTATATGTTTCTCGATTATTTCGACGGCATTATGCGGTTTTAATTATCAAATGTAAAATGACAAGAAGCCAGGTTAAAAAAGTTAACTAAGAATTGTATGAAGAATCAACTATAATATGCCCTGAAGTGCAACACTACATTGAAGAAATAGTATATTGAAGAAATAGTAGAGAAATATCCATACATAAAATAGGAAGAGACTTATCAAGACTTTGGTATGGAGCGTGGTGCTTTACGGATCAGAGACGTGCACATTGAGAAAAGCTAAAAAAAATCCAAGCTGGAAGCATTTGAAATGTGGTGTTGGTGCAGAATGCTGCGCATATCATGGACCGAAAGGAAAAATGAATGAAAACGTACTAAAGGAAGCTAATGAAGGACGAAAGATCATGAAGATCATGAAAGACAGAAGAAAAACCAGGAAGAGGAAGACCAAGGATCAAAAATGAAGAAGCAGTGGCGTATTTAGAGCACTTCCGGGCTTAAGCCCTTCCCCCCAAATTTTATTTACTACATTAAAGTAAATAAAATATCTTGCAGAATTTTCACATATCCAGGACTAAAATTAGCAAAGCCCTTCCTCGAAACAAAATCGTAAATACACCACTGCGAAGAAGAGACCTTATCAAAATATAAAACAGCTCTCCCAAGGGAGAGGAAGTTTTAAAATTCCATGTTGCCCACCAACCTATGGTTGAAAAGAGAAAGAGGAAGATGGTAGGAAGAAATAAATCTTGCCAAATAATGCTATGATAATCAAGTATGTTTCCCAGATTATGATATTGCTTTTACTTTGGGGAAGTGTCAATTAGTTTGCGCCACGATTTATCAAGGAGATCTTGATTAATATATATATATATATCAAATGGAATGTATAGCTTATTGAGCCCCCGCACTTGAAACCAGTTTTGGGTCATATATGAGAGTGCGAATACACAGTGGTTTTCCTCACTCACTCTAAACTTCTACGGATATATACGGCTGTCAATGTGTCCGTGACAGAAATGATTCTCATAGCTGAATATCCCGCTCCGTTTGCCTTGGCACTGCAGTCTCTCAAGAACCTCCAACGAGCAGGTAGAGAAGAAATAGTGCGAGAGGGTCTTCCAAAGTGGACGTCGCTGTTCTATCAGTGGACAGGGTTCACACTGAAAATCTGGTATCGATTTCTCTGATTTTTCATGTCTGTCAATGAGTAAGAAAGTTTTCTTTGACTCGAGAACACTATCATTTATGGATAAGTTTACAAAATATATATTTTTAAGTGGCCTTCAGCTTCCCCAAAGTCGACCAACGCTCTCTTTTTTACTTCTTACATACAGTATAAGTTTACTTTCTTTCTCTAAATCTTTATGAATGAAACTTCTAGTATTCCGAATACAATAAAATAGTACCAAAAAGTACAAATACACACTAACGATATCTTTAATATCTCGGGATTCTGAAAAGATTCTGAAAACACTTATAAACATAAGTCAATATGCATCAAATTTGGCTTATCTCTTTGTTTATGAACAAACAAGAACATTACATACAGTATAAGTTTACTTTCTTTCTCTAAATCTTTATGAATGAAACTTCTAGTATTCCGAATACAATAAAATAGTACCAAAAAGTACAAATACACACTAACGATATCTTTAATATCTCGGGATTCTGAAAAGATTCTGAAAACACTTATAAACATAAGTCAATATGCATCAAATTTGGCTTATCTCTTTGTTTATGAACAAACAAGAAGATTCTTTTTTTTTTCTGCAGTATTTTATTTTTTTAAAATTTAATTTATTTCTTTTATTTCAAATCTTAAATTTCTTTCAATCTTTAAATTTGTTGTGAATAATGTTTTAAATTTTTCGGCATTCCTTGAGATCCTTTATTTCTTAAGATAATTTTAGTTTTTCACCTGTTTACTTGTCATCTTTCTGAATTTGTTTTAATTCTTCTAGTTATTCTTTATATCTTCTGTGGGCAGCTAAAAAAATACTTGACTTTCTGTAAAATATAAAAGATTTCTCTGACTATCCCTGACTTAATTTAGTTTCCGTGACTTTCAAAGTTAGTGTGCATCCTGAGTTACGGGGTCTTCTGTTTTATGATTCTTCTGTCCGGGCGCTCCTCGTCGAGGTACTCGGGCTCAGCTGTGGGAACTCTTGATCTCCCACTGCGTAGAACATCGATGAGACATTGACACATACAATACCACGTGAACAGCTATTCTGCGGAAAGACTCGGCTTATCGTAACACCATTATAGTGTCACACTCAAAGTCACTTGACTGCTCAGTGGATATTTGCTAGCATTACAGAAACAGACTGTGATCCACACACAGCGGATTCACATACACAACTACATTCATCATATTGCTCTGAGTAGAGACGTAGATTTTTCGCAACAATTTTGATATTTTGTAGAATTAATTATCACAATTTTCGCATTTATGACGCATTTACTTTATAAATGTAGCACAAGTTTTTTTTTGGTTTAAATATGGAACTTGTAAAAAGTATATTTTTGGTGGTAAGGTGTATACCTATCTAATACAAAAATGAAGATACTGAAGAATTTACTGAAATATAGAAATTAATGCAAAAATTTAAACCTTAGTTAAAGGATAATATGCATTACCAGTTCATGCATTACCATCAAGACATTACCAGTTCTTCTTTTAAGTTTGTTCTCCTGTCAGTAACAATCATATTACACTTAAAAAAGAATCTCTCGGCATCAACACTCGAGGCTGGGAACCATATTGAACGTAATAAGCTGTTTTAATAATGAACAGGTACCCGAATATAATCTGCTCTGAAAAATACTATAGTCTATATGTAATGTATGTGTGAAGTTTCGTTGCTATATTTAGAATAGTTACAAGGAAAAAAAAAAACTATTTGTCAATTATGTTTTACAATGCAAAGGACATCGGAGAATCGAATCCACTAATAGCACTCTTATCTTTCTACTATACCATCACACTCAAATTACACCTTAACATATGCGCAAGTGTGATAAGGTTAATGAGATTTTACATATTAACATCCTAGCAAATATAAAAGCACATCCTTAGCCAATTTGGTGTCAGCCTTCTCATTTCACTTTTGTTATCTTTACTGACGCTACGCCAACTAGTATGGCTGCGATTGATGCGTTTGGCAATATTTTGTTTCAATAGAGAGGACTACGGCCGTTCCCAACTTTTGTAACTGAGTTCATGGCTGTGTCTTTCGCTATATTATTGTATTACCCTATGTCAGTTCGAATATTTTGTGATTATCAAGCGGTAGTTTAGTGATTTAATAAGAGAATTCGCCGAGTATGGTACTTATTCCCAATTGCACATATGATATACCAAGCGTACAATTATGAAGTAATGTTTGTAAACACTGAAAACAATAAAGCAGATGAGGCCTCACGAGCGAGCGGCTCGATCCTCACACTATCCTCAACCAATGAAAACCAGGTGGTGAAGCATCAGTTCACGAGGTGTGAGGGCAGTGCTGAGAAGAAGGTGCTGGGCACGTTGGAACTTCGATTAATTTACATTTGCTAGCATGTTAATAAGATATGTTTAAAAAAAAAAAAAAAAAAAAAAAAAAAAACCTTTTAGTGCAAAATAGCATAGGCCAATGGAAATGACATGTTGCATACAGACGTGATCCAAACATGTATCCTACAAGTACCTGTCTTGGTCATTTCGAACGTAATAAAAGAGACCAAGGACATGAATGAACAATATCAAGATATTTTTCATCCAGTGCAATGGTATTGACTATTAGGTCAACATTAATTCCTAAATATTGCAATCCTTTAGTAGGTTGTAATATTCTTTTCTCAACATTGATAGGTCACGTTAATTTTTTAATGTGTGCGCATGAACTGAGAACCTAAAATATCCATAAATAATACTGATAAACTCTCTTCTCCTTACAAGATTGGGAAGGAAAGACAGAAATATTTCGAGGCTAACCCAAAACACGTGTCTTGGTTTCAAGGCCAAACCTGAACTGACGTCATCACTCTATATCGTCGAACGCAAAGAACAGAAAATACATTTTCCGTTATACCTGTAGACATACAGGTACACCGTTGTATACCTACAGACATACAGGTATTTGTTGTAGCATTATACCTGTAGACATAAGACAAGCAGAAAAGAAAAAAAGACTTTGAAGCAAGCACATACAGTTTTTACGTGATGATAATTTATGATGTGTATGAGTGGCATGGCGTTTCTGCCAAAGAATCTAAAAGGGTTAAATGCGTTACCGCCAGTCTAGATATAGCGAGAATAAAGAATCCCCAAAACGGAAGTAGAAAATGAATTATCTACCATAAAATAATCAAAACACAATCACACACACTCATTATAAGCATTTTCGTTAAACGATTCATCTGACGAAGTATTTAGCGAAAATGCCTATAGTATCGTCGTGGTTTTTTTTTTTTTTTTTTAATCACATGATTATATCTTACATAATTTTCTGGTTAAATAATTCACATATACATTTGAGGATTTTGTAATTTTTTGTGCAAATATTTAATAAAAAATTCCACTGTTTAAAAGATTTTTCTGTTAATTTTCTGGGTCAATTTCAAAGAATTTTGCTGTTATGTTGTAGATTTTTCTACATTTTTTTAAATCAAGAAAACCTAGGTCCACGTGAGCAACAGCAGATTTCTGTTATGACGTATTTAATATACTTAACGGACATTTAAGCGCCAATAACTTACAAAGAATGAAAAAAGTTGTTTGACTGAACACTATGCCACCCAGTCCGCTTCCCAGAACAGCCAAATACTCTCTCATTCCTGCACTCGGTGCTATCCACTCCAGACAACATGGCTTGTACCACAGCTTAGCTGCTGTGCTTGAACGATTCAGTCGATATATTGAAAACACCTTTTGACGATTGTGAGGCACCGACTGTAACAGTCAGAGAGTATTTGACTGTTCTGGGAAACGGGCTGGTGGCGTAGCGGTTAACGCATCGGTACGATATGCTGGAGATTCCGAATTCGAGTCGCGGTCCAGTCAAATCACTTTTTATTGAATTAACACCTACAGAGAATTTGGTGTGTAAAAATAAGTTTAAATCGGTTGTCTCCTCCTTCCATTAATATCTAAACGCCAAATCTACTTCACAATTGTTTTCTTTTCGAATGCCTGAGTACTGAAGCAGAGATCAAAAAATAATTAGAATATCTATAGGAGAAAATCTATGGAATACAGACGTTAAGCACTATATTTAATGTACAAATTAATAACAGTAAAGGAAAAGTTATGAGATGATGAAAAGAAAACAGAAGATAAATGAAGATTACAATGCATTATCTGGTGGAAGAAGTACAGGAACTCTATTTACTAGGAAACGAAATAACAACCGAGAATAGAAGCAAACAAAAGTTAAAATTAGGAAGAGGTCAAGCTACATAGGCGTTTGAAGATAACTAAACGCTTCTGGCTGGAAATATAAAGATCTGAGAAAACATAATGTGTGGAATGTAGTTCTGTACGGATGTGAAGCGTGGGCTATAGGTGAACACAGGGCTCATAGTGGTCTGTTCTCTTTTAAATAGTTGAAAAATGACCAAAAGCACATGAAAAAGTGACCAAAATCTCATCAAAAATTAACTTTAAACCTTGATGCCAAACTTAGGCATAAATTGAATTTTATATTTTTTTTTATGCAACCAAAATAGGACCGGCTCGATTATAGTTGAAATTTGTAATATTTTAACATGTTAAGATTAAAAATTATTTTACTTAAGTTTGTCAGCTAATAAAAAAAAATTGGATTACTTGTGTTTAGAGATTCATTGTTAATTACATACTTTGCAGGGTTTTGTATTTCAACTTTGGTCTGAATAGGGTAAGGTCAAATTTCTATATTTTCATTATGTCCAATAATACAAAATTAAAGTAATGTAATTAATACATATCGTCTAAATTACCATCAACTGGTAATAAAATTTTGTTTTTGTACAATTGGTTTGTTACAAATTTTGTCTTGGTACCATATGATTGGTAAACATAGGTATGGTTTCTACCAACATTTCGCATACCGTGAAAAGTAAACAGGTAATATGTCATTCTCCTTTAACACAATAAGATAAAAGAAAATAATGAGGATTATGTATATACCCTTATTATGAACTTTTAAAATAAATTACAAATGTTAACTAAAAATGCAGTTGTACACAAAATGAAATAAAAAAGCAGTAACAAGAACTATACTAAGAGATATTCATATTTTCACATAAACTTAGTCTATGTGAAATGAAAAAAATGCATATTTATGTGAAATGGAAAAAAGCATAAGTTTTTGCCTTTTTCCATTTATTTTTATAACATTTTTCTTGGAAAACTGCCAATGCAAAACATAAATTACACGAAAATATGACTTTACCCCCCCAAAAATAACTTTTAGTGACAAACTTTAAAAAAAAGTATCTTTTAGTGACCAACTTGAAGAAAGTAACTTTTAGTTAAAAAATTGATCCGCTATGAGCTCTGTGAACAAGAAACACGGAACGACCTTCACCTGCATATTCCTGATGTATACCGCATATCATGTGAATGTGGCACAGCATACATAGGACAGGCTGGACGTACAGTAGAAGAACGATGCAATGGACACAACAGCTACAAAAGACTTCAGCAACCCGAAAAATCAAGACTAGCAGAGCATAGCCTAGAGCTTGGACAAACAATTGATTTTACAAATACCACCACAGTAGCCAAGTCCAGCATGTTTTGGGACAGAAGAATAAAGAAAGCCATCTCACGGGTAAGGAACAGTCTCAATGGGCAATTTTCAGGAACAAAACAGATTCAATAAAGCCATTTCTCGTAGCCACAACAAAAATAGCCAATGAGGAGCCGGCATTCCTCAGCCAATCAGAAGCCACCATTTTCCTCAGCCAATCAGAAGCCCCATTCACACCTATTCTCTTAAATAGTCACTATACATACATGCTCATGTCTCCGGTCTCTTCATTACAATCCTATAATCCCTGAACAAGGTGTCTACTGAGTTGCATTTTCAAAATTCAAGTATATTTCCAGTATATTCAGTATAATTAGCAACAAAATTCCAGTACCTAATACAAGGATTTTTTTTTAAAGTCCTTTAGGAATAATCATACTCTTGATAATTTCAGGTTTGTAATTGTTTTCCCAAGAAAAGAATATTTTATTTTTAATTAGCCTTAGTTAATCTCGATTTTTTTTAAAAAAAAAAATACAAATTATTTTTTAACATTTTTAAAGGGGCTCCCAATTCCCCGCACAGTCCCTCACTCCATCCATTGCTTTAAATGTCTAATTACAAAATGTATACAACTCTTGTTTTGGAAAAATTTACAATCTCAATGAATTTAAAATTGTTTCTAAGACTAATATTTCTAAAACAATTACAAAAAAGTATGGTTGACAAATTACCAGTTTTACATAAATGATGAAAATCGTTTTATAAATTATAGCTTCATATATAACTGTTCATTTTTAATTCACAATGATATAATACACAAAATATACTTGAATAGTGCTAATATCACAGCTTCTAAGTGACAATGCATTTTTGGTTACGTACATCACTTCGTTAACACTTACATCCAATAAACACAGCCAAAGAAAGAGTATCACAACACATACTGTGCAAGTAAATAGTTCTTCAGTGGATGCTGTACCAGGCTTATTTTAAGTAAAAACTTGTTCTAAATAATAAGTCATAAGGCAGACATATACATATATGAAATCATCCACTCTATATGCAACACAGATAAAACTTTAATATATTAGCATGTACACAGTAGTTTATATGCTTTATAAAATATGTAACACAAAATTTTATGTTCTATGCTATATAGTTTATAGTATACATTTTATAACAAATTTCTGAATTATTAATTCACAATGATTATATCTTACACTCACAAGGTACACGCATTTAAGACTATCTTTTTCAGTCTTTTCACCTCACCTCATTCTCCAGTTCTTCTGTTTTATCCTTAGCACTCTGCATAATACATCTTTTCTTCACTTCTAATTGTTTTATTTCTTCTACTGCTAACTTTCTTTTGGCTGTGTTATTATCTACACTTCGTTTGTACATTTCTAAAGCATCATTTGTCAATGTTGATGCATGGATCATCATCTTCGGAACACTAATAGCTGATACTCCACAACTGTAGATACTGCATCATATGCAATACGCTGTATAATCAAGTTATTTTCATGAAGATTCTCTACTAGGCATTCTTTGTTTATGGCTTCAATAGCAGCGTTGGCGTGAAACAAAACCATTACATTTATGTGTGAAGTGGATCAGTTCTTTGAAAACATTGTGTTGAAAATAGGCGTAGCTTAGGATGGTCCAATCGATCAGTTTTGGGATCAAAGTTGTTGAGATACTTCGTTACTTCTTCCTTTGATGAGAAATCTAAGTAGTCTCGTTTTGCAGTGTGAGCTTCCATACTAGATAATTAATTTACCTCAACAAGAACTTCTAATGCACCAGTTACCCTGCAGGTCTTAACAGACTAATTGGTCATAATTGCAGGATTGAAGCAGTTGGCACCTCTAACAAACTTGAAAGCAAGAGGGTTTTTACAAAAATCTTCACGTATATATCAACGAGGAATTTTCTATAGTCACTATAGAACTCAACAACTTTCCCATCTTTTACTACCTTACCTTTTAAAGCTGCTTAGCCTGCAAATCCAATGTCAATAGAACGGAAGGTCTTCAGGTATTCTGTCTTCTTCAAATCAATTTAGAGAAGCTTCTCACTAGTATCTGCCGATTCCAAAACCTGATTCTTTACAATTCTTGCTAACAGGTGTCGAAGCATAGTGAATTCAGATCAGTGAATCATAAAAGGCAAAAGAGAATCATTACTCTGATATTTGGAGGTAGTTCTAGTTCAAGAGAAACAGAACGCATGAATTCTAACTGCGCTGGGAGCAGGTCATTTCTTACAAAAGGTTTTATAATTACAAAGTTTTCTGATGCAGGAAGTTTATTATTATTATTATTATTATTATTATTATTATTATTATTATTATTATTATTATTATTATTATTATTATTATTATTATTATTATTATTAAAGCATCAACATACTTCTTAATATGTGAAAGCATTTCCAAAGCTCTTTCAATAACTTTTGAATTTTCGATGCATTTGATAGAGCAAAACTTCATAAGAAAGAGATGTGACCCTGTTATGCGTTTATAATCTGCACATCAACTTGGGTAGTTCTTGAAGAAGTAATACAGACAGCGCAAAAATCTGTGAATGTACAATCCGCGGCAAAAAACCTGCAACATGAACATATAAGTTTATTGTGAAATGACGAAGTCTTTTGCTCTAAAATAAGTGTGCACGGGAGGAGGCCGAGGTTTATCCTGGCGTGATTCGTTCCACTTAGACGTTATGTTCATTCCCTGTGCTGTTAGGCGTAGTTTCACAATAAACTTACATCCTCATGTTGCAGGTTTTTTGCCGCAGATTGTACCATTCGAAATTGTTATTTGCCGTTTTAATGCACCGTAAATAGCATGCAAGAAGCACGAACCAGTTCAACAACTTCGGATCTGAAGTTGAATCATCTTTAGGTCATCATCTTTACTTCTTTAGGTCGTTCAAAAACTTCAGGTTTACATTCGACCCGTCCATTGATATTTTCAGCATCTTTTTCGTGTCCAAACCAGTGTCTTTCAAGTTTTCAAGAATGCCATCAGAAGATCCTCAACAGTAGCATGACCTAAAAATGTGGACATAAGATATCTTGTTCCTCCCAAAATCTAAAACTATATCCATTTGACCCTTCTGAGCGATAGAATTTAAAATTTTATGAAAAGAAATACAGAAGATAGGACACTCTTTAACCACATTTATCAACTGTTTTTAAAAGTACGGGCACAGTCCATATATAAGTATCCAAGGTATCCAAGTTTATCCTTGTCCATCTTGAACTGCTTCGCAATTTTGCCGAGAAACATCACTTTAAAAAGCCAAACTACAAATGCCAAACTTCTAGCAGAAGAAGGGTCGTCATAACTTGATTAATTGCCCACAATATTTCTGCAGTAGTAACTTCATCCTTGATGATAAAATTGTTAAGAGTATTTCTAGGTGTAACAAAAGTATTGAATGTTGTGATCCTGTTATCAATAACACAAGTATGTTCGTTATTAACAACTGAAGTTCACACTTCATGAAGTTCAGTTTTCACCGGAAAAGAGTTGTTGTTGATGCAGTAGCATTTACAGGAACAGAGTCTATAGTTGCTTCTTTAGCAGATGTGAAACAGTTTTTTGCTCAAATTTTAAGAATTTACTCTTTCAATATGCTTTTTGCTTTTGGCATGAGATCGAACTGAAGACATCTCATGCAGGCACGTAGCCAAGGGGTGGGTCCGGGGGGTCCGGACCCCCCCCCCCTTCGAGACCACAAATAAAAAATAAGGAAGGATAAAACAAAAAGAAACGAGAAATAGAAAGAGTCAGCGTTAAAAATAAAAAGCTAAAAATAAAAATAATTTTTCATCATCGCTTTTCTGTAGTATTAAACATGTTATTTTAGAAACGGTTTTCAACTGCTCCTTTAACTTGTCATTTGGGACAGACAATATTTGACGCATATTAAAAACAAAAAGTTATGTGGAAGAAAGTTCCGTTAACATTTGATTCAATAGAGAAAGGAGCGCAAGTATTGTAAAATATTTTACAAGACATTACTGGATACATACTTTTTAAAAAATAGTTGAGGTCATAATGAAAGGAAAATTGTTATATTTGGATGAACAGAAGAAGGATCGTAGATATTGTAAAATCTTTTAAAATCTTTTTAATATTCTTTTATTCGACATTTCTTCATAGTTTGTTACTAAAATACTTACTATCATGTCCTCATTTTATTGTCCTAACAAACAGTGATCAAGCCCATTATGTGCTAACCACAATATTTCATATCATACTGCCCCCCTCCCCTTTCATTACGAAATCCTGACTAAACGAACCAATATATGTTCCAGTAAAATAGTTTAGAATAATCGAACTCTGGTGTGGATAACCACAATATTTCATGTCTCGGACCCCCCCCTATTACGAAATCCTGGCTACGTGCCTGTCTCATGTTGCTAGTATCAAAACTTGTCATCCACAAAGAGCAATACCCATTATAGTTATCATTTTCTAACCTCTGAAGCCAATTCCAATTTGAATTTATTGTTCTCTCACTTACCTTTGAAAGAAGTCTTTCCTCTTATTTTACTCATTGTCTCTGAACAGATAAGTGCAACAATAATTTAAGGAAGTAAATAAATAACAATGGATGCAGTATATTATATACATAATATACTTAGGGCTGCAAACTAGCTGTAGGGTAAACTTTACTGACTAAAAATGTGGAAATGCTGACTAAATACCTGACATTACTTATATCAATTCTCATTTAAAATATGAAGTAGGCTAGGCTACAATAACAAATCAAATAGTTGATTGCTTTTAAAATTGGCCACCTTCTCCCCACCGAGCAGCTGTGAAAATTGAAATTCGATCTTTAAATGAGAAAGAAACGCGATAAATAGGTAATGCTGTGCAATCATCGAAGCCCAGAGTAAGTCAGAGCTGCTTAGGCCAATTCCCTTGCCTCCTTTTTAAATATACAATATAAAAACAAAGAAGTACGTACACAAAAATTTGTACTGCATTGTGTACGACAAAAAACCTTTCAACAAACACTTCGTAGACTTTACAAAATATTTCTTCAAAACTCAATAGTTAATGTGACCTGCAACAAAAATATAATTTAAAATAAAATAAATTAAAGAAGGGTGTTGTGGTTATGTGTATCTAGCTGCTCACAAAAACCCTGAATTCTTTACACAAGCAATGTGCCACATCCATACCAAGCATTAAAACTAGCCCTCAGTTCCCCATTATTGGGCATACTTTTACTGACTTTACTAACTATTTGCAGCCCTGTATACTGTACTTGAAGCATTGTTTATAATATAATGCATCCATTGTTATTATATGTGAGGTATTGAAGAAAAAAAGGAAGAAAAAGAACACGGAAACTGAAATCAGTATTGGTAGAAACAGGGAAGCTAGTAACTATCTGCAACTCCAAAAAAGGGAGAAAGGTCTTTAACACCGGATCACTGGGGAAAATCACAATTTATTATTCAGTAACTGCACTGTATCACATAAATATTGTTCTATAAAATCACTTCTTTCATGACTTGAAATTCAATTTCACTACTTTCATGATCTGTTGACCGACAACCCTAACTCATGACTTTCATGTCCCGTTGACACCCTGCTCGGAGGTCTGATACAGTGAGCCAAGAGCATTATTTGTATTATATAAATGTATTATTAATTTATATTACAACTTGTATAAATAATTAATTTGTATATTATTCTATTCTAGTTATAATGCAAGATTGTTCCCTAATAGCATGTTAGTTTGCAGTAAGTCTTTCACTATATTTGATTTTAAGTTGCTAGACTTTCCGTGCACTGTACACCTGCTGCAGGCGTTTTGAAAGAGTTACCCGCAAATGTCGTAATTTGATTTTCACTTGCTAGATTTTACTTGCCTCGGAGGCTTGCTGCAACTTTGTAGCAAGTGTGTCAGTTCTAGTTTCTATCAACAGGTGGCATAAAAGTCTAATCTTAGAAATCTCCCCGCCAGGCCGCCATTTGTAGTAGGTGCGAACTGTGTGAAGCATTAAAACAAGTGGATAATTAAGATAATTACGTAAGTATCCAGTATGTAGAGATAATTTATATTTTAAACGTGTATTGTTTGACAAAGTTGTAGAGAAAAATATACTGTGTGATTGTTCGTATACAGTAAATGTTCGGTTTGTAAAAGGCATGCAATGCAATGCAATTATATACCTGCAGAAGACTTACTACACTCACTTGCTGAAGACCTGCTGTAGACTTGCAATGCAAGTATATACTTACAGAAGACTTACTACAAACTCGCTGTAGACTTGCAATGCAAGTGGTACCCTTGCAGAGACTTGCGTCAAACCTGCACTAACTTGCTGCCGACTTGCAGTGCAAGTGGAAACTTGCAGTAGGCTTGCTGTGCAAGTAAACCCCTTGCAGAAACTTGCTTTGCAAACTTACAATACGCTTGCACTGCAAGCGTGCTGCAAGCTCGAAGAGCGTCAACTAGGAAGTTTACATTAAACTTCCATCAAACTTGCAGAGTTGCATCACAAGTCTGCTGCAAATTTGCCAGACTTGAATTGCAAATCTGCTGCAAGTTTGTTGCAAGTCATTTTTGCTATCTGGGTTATTACCCTGGACTTTTAGGGTAGATTACAGTAGCGTCATTTTAGATTTTGCTAAGAGGGGCACAATGGCCATCTACAAAAGAGTTTCATGTTATTTATAAGTGTATTAATATACAAGTTATTAAAAAGCATGTGTTTCTGGAACTTAGGGGGAGAGGCAATTGCCCCTCCTGCCCTCCCCAAATGACGCCCCTGGTAGATTATAAAGAATGAAAATATTTGTATATTTCATAATTTTTCCAGTATATGGATCAAAATTCCAGTATATTTCCAGTATTTCCAGTATCAAAATTAAATTCCAGTATAATTCAAGTATTTCCAGTATTTCCAGTATCAGTAGACACCCTGCTGAAGATGAACGATGTCTCATTCGAAACGTCAAATGACTATACTTTCACCTGATAGATAGCAAAAAAACAATAACTGTAAAAAAAAAAAAAAAATGAAATGAGATACTAAAAGAAAAAACGTTTGTTTGTCCGATATACTAATCCACACCGTTGACTTCGCATACGTCGAAGTGATTTTATCGAAGAGACCGTAGCCTATACAGAACGTATCCTAAAGGTGGAGCAGAACACTTCCAAAGAGAAGAGATAGTTTAAAATTTATGTTTAAAAAAAAAAAACTCACAAATCTCTCATGTTAGAAAGATGTAGCTCCGTATATAACCGTATTTCTAAAAACACGTTGGCACACATATGACTTACAATCTGAAAAAAAAAATGTAAGGGTAAGATATTCCTAGAGGATGAAAAGGAGGTGACGTGAAAATAATCGAAAAAGACGGATATAGTGTCGAATCCATAGTTTTCGGAGTCACTGGGATAAATAACGAAACTTTCTTTCGATATCATCTAAGTTCATCCCTATCGGCGGGAGGGGGGGAGGGGCGTTTATGAAGGGTAAAAATAAAATGACCGAAATTAATGTCCAGTTCACAGTTTTTTGGGTCGCAAAGCTCATTGGTGACCCTGAATGATATCTAAGCCCAAGTTTAGTCAAGATCGTGGATGTCACCTAGCGTCAGGAAATGAGAAAAACACCAAAACGAAGATTGTTTGGTGAAAGTGACTCCCGATTCGATTCGTAGTCGTTACTTGTGATTATTTATATAACTTTTCATAGGGACAGCGCCGAAGAATTTCCTTTTCGTTATTTATTCTGCTTACTTCTTTATTGTTCAAAGGGCGAACTTCGAAGCCCTTGTGTATATTAGTTGAAATGGAATTAATAGGGACAACGCCGAAAGTGTCCCCTTTTGTTATTTATTGTACTCAGTACTTTGTTTTTAAATATTGCGTGTAGACATTATTCTTCCCATGCAAAGCCGGGTATTTAAGCTACTTCTTCATATAGGAAATGTAGTGTGTAGAATATCATTTCGTACCTTCCTGTAGTAAAATGTATTGTAATTTCTAACTTAGTTTTAAAAATAGTAGCATCATATACTAGAACTTAATTAAACAAAAACTATAATAATTTCATAATTCATAGAGGTTTCTTATTGGATTCAGTATTAAAATGTTGGAATTACTTCTTGTTTTTGCATATGATGTGTATGTGGAATATAGACCTATTTTTCTGTAGCTTGAAAACTTTGACCAGAACTTAGAAGCAAAGCAGACTATGATTTAGTCTACTTACTTTAGGTCTAGTCAATATTTCAGTATCAGAATACAACTCTTTCGAAACACAGGGTTACCGGACACGTTTTCATCTTACCAACTCGTTATACAAACATTAACTTTTGGCATACGAATGATAAGTTTATTTTTTACTTTCAAGTTTGACTGTAAAACCTTATGAAAAATATCGAAATACAGGAAAAATACTTAAGAAAAAGTACTTGCATAGTATAATGTTGATTTTACCTATTCATATTTTACAGTACATCTGCGCATACATAAGAGAATCTTGGGAAATATATGCGAGTCTCAAAATGCGGACACCACTGCATAAATGCTTAATTATAGTAGCCCTAGACTATTAAATTTACCCCTTCGTAGCCAATTGGATGAAACACACGATCTCCAATTTAATTCTTGGTACAATTGCTCACGGGTAGTGGTTTGGATCCCGTTTAAAGTATACGTTCTGTTCTATATAGTTTCGGCAAAGAATTCAGTTGAGTTGAGTTGATTTTGAGTTTAACGTCCCGTTCAGGAGCGAGGCTATATGAGACCTAAACATAATGTTTAACGTGGAATCCGAACCACATTAGCTCCCGCCGGGAATCGAACCCGGGTCTCCCACGGCAAAGGCGCGTGCGCTAATCGCTTTGCCACGAAGAACCTCGGTAAAAAAATTCAATCAATTAACTAATTCACTGATTGCTTAACACGCATATTGAAACTACATTACAAACCATTACACAAATACAGAATATAAATTAAAAAAAAAAAAAGTGGTCTTGAGCTTTAGGGGTAATCCCTGCAAATAAATGATGAAATTAGGAGAGCGAAATCAAAGAAGAACCATGAGAAAATTTACGGAAACGAAATTGGCTACTACAAATTTACATACTCTGAATTCGAACCACGGACTCTTCAGAGCACTGCACTACTGTGTCTCGTACACCCAATACGAAATGTTACAACTATTAAAGCAATACAACGTGTCCGACAAGTCTTCGTACCCCTAACACTGAGCATCACAGCTGCTTTCATAGTTACACTATTATTTATTTATTTATCCATATTTCTGAGTATTAGCGGCATTTAGACCGTTAAGCCTGTCACATATGAAGAATAACATTCCACGGTGAGCACATTATACGTGGAATTCGGAAAGAAAGGAAGGAAGCGGGCTGGGACCTGTATGTTATATATCATCTTTGCATTTGCCTGGTGTGAATAAGGAAAACCCAGGGGAAAAAACACTCAAGATGACTGGTCTGATAATGCTGTTACAACTTTTCGATCGAGTGTCTCCACCAGAAATCGAACCAGGGATCGCTCGCACCAAAGGCGAGAGCCTTAGACTACGCTACATAAAGCCTCCTTTCATGGTTACAGATAGCAGCGTCTGGTACTCCTGCGTTCAAGATTACGTGGAGCATTTCAGTTGTGAAGTGATTGCTGATGTAATTGGTTGCAGTTATACAATTGAGGTAGTGGTATGTGTTTGGGTGCACAAACGAATGCACCAGGGTGAACAATATCACAAAATAATGAATGTGGTTTGAGATTGCTTTCGCAAAGACCGATCTGAACGAGTGGGGAAAAAGCCCTTCAGACACTAACTCCTCAGATGCTTCGCAACATGTCAAGAAGAACATGACACGCATACATCTGTGTGTACAGCACGATGGGGCACATACCATAGGTGTTCATTTTACTCCGACCTCACTAACCCTCGCCTTTGCAGCGGCAGTTGGCCCTCACACTCGCTTACCCTCGCTCTCGTGAAGGAAGTTGTCCATCGCTTTTGATCACCCTCGTGCTGGATATTTCTCCTCACCCTCGTGCATCCTCGCCATCGCAGTGGCAGATGGCCCTCGTCCTCGATCACCCTCATCCTCACGAAGGGAGTTGACCATCGCCCTCGCCCTGGTGTTGGGAATTTGTCCTCGCCCTTGCTGTCGAAGTTTGTCCTCGCCCTCGTGAAGGGAGTTGACCATTGCCCTCACTCGCCCTTGCCCTCGTGTTGGGAATTTGTCCTCGCTGTCGAAGATTATCCTCGCCCTCGCGAAGGGAGTTGTCCGTTGCCCTTACCCTCGTCTTGGGAATTTACCCTTCCTCTCCCGCACCCTTGTCCCCGCTCTCGAAGTTTGTCCTCGTTCTCACACACCCTCACCCTCGCGTCATTGTGGGCGAGAGAATTTGAGGATGAGGGTGCTCTCGAGAGGGCGCCACCGTCACAAGGATCAATAACTCTGGCGCACATACAGATCTACTGGATACGTAGTTCGTGTAAGTAAGTACTCAACTACAGTACGTACTAAATAAATAAATTAAATTACACTAACATTACTCTCTGTGGTACTAAACCTAGAAGTACGGGGACTTCTCGAACACACTGTACAATTACAGAACGAATGCTCATTTTAACATTGATAAAGAACGTTAGGTTTTGAGAAAGTAAATACTTTACCTTTGGATAGCGTGTTGGTTAAAGCTGCGTAGTTCTCTCTAAGTACTCTTTGTTTCTCTTTATTAAATTGATCTTTAAGTTTATCAGTTGATGTCGCTGTCAAGATATAGAAAACAAATTAACAAAAGAAAACTTCAGTTGAATAGTTGTTTTGATGAACACTATACAGTTGTTTACAAAATTAACTAAAAATTAGTACAGATAGTGGACTAAATTACGAAATTGAATATAAATATCTACAGAGTACAGACAAGAGTTCTGATCGACAACTTGTAGTCACTATTGTGTTGCTACCCTGATATCTACAGGACCTCCAGTTATACTACACACGATGGTATGGTACTATTACAATGTTAATATATCACATCAAACGTGGCTCCAGAGCCCATTACCTCAATTCTAAGATTAAGCTCCATGGTACAAATTGTAGCATATTTTCTTTAGGTTAACGTCCCACGATCATGTTCCGAGGCTAAAGGATAAGTTGTTGGTAATAATGAACGAAATTGTGGAATGAAGGAAGTGGGAAAATCCCGAGAAAATCCACGTACACGGTGTCTGTTTACCACAAAATCCACTTGACGCCAGCAGAAATAGAACCAAAGATAACATGCATTAGAAGTGAGCGCTCAATGAGTAAGCTACCGCGGCCTCGCTGCAGGACAAAGCCTCCAGTATGAATGAGGCACCCCAACATTGGTTCTTTAAATTGTGGATTGGAGACAGCAAGAGAATAATTTTCTTTTGCTAATGTTCGTCTTGATACGCAATTTAGTAGCTTTAAATTTACAAAGGTCGTCTAGTTTAAGGCAACATGAACAGTGCTAAAGAAATCCTAGCATGAATTGTTTGATTGTTGTCAAATACAAGAACTCAATCCTTGAACAGCAGCGAACACCTGTTCGATTCAGTTAGTTATCACAGTTTGAATATGAAAACTAGTCTGTCCTTGTTAGAAGTAAGTTTTTTATCGTTGAAATTAGAAAGAAGTTTCTTTTTTAAAAAATAACAAATGTAGAAAGAATCAAAAAATAAAGATAAAAGAACTAGTTGCACTGAAATTGCAAACTGATATATTGAGATTGAAGCTCGATATTGTATTCTATAAAAAGGATAACAATCTTTTCTCTACACGTGTATTTGCTTTATCTTTCATTAACATAATAGACTATTACTTAAAAAAAACATACACAACAAGATTGTATTTGTAGTGTTTAAGCTTTTCTGAGTGCGAGTGCTCTTTCCCTTCCCTTCGTTGTTCATGATGAGGTAGCATACTTAAAATAGTGGCTTTTTAAGATTTGTTCTTTCTGGAGAAAGGGGACGGCAAGTTTACTAGGGCCGGCCCTGGTTATTTGTTTATTCAGCAGACAAATTCGAAAATTTGTTTAGCTCTATTCAGTAGTATTTTTCCGTAACCAATAACTTAATTTCGGATTTTTTTTTTTAGACTTTCGTAACCAATTTCCCTATGCGTAATCAATTTTTGGGGACTTTCGTGACTTTTCCGTGTGTTAGGCACCCTGAGCATTCAGATTTATCTACTTCAAAATAGTTCCCTCCACTATTATACATCGTTCCCAGCGTACCTTCTACTGCTGGAACGCATTTTTTGAAACAGCCTGAAGATCTCGCAGCGAATTTTGGGATTGTCTCTTCTATGCATTAGAAATGGAAACTTTTCAGGGTGGATTTTAACTTAGAGAATAGAAAGAAGTCTGTAGGTATTAAATCAGGTGAGTAGGGTGGCTAGGATTTAACAATTGCTTTGTTCTTCGTCAACAAATTCCCTAATAAGGAACGTTGAATGGCTAGAAGCATTGTCAGGGTTCAGCATCCATGTTCTATTTTCTTAAGCTTTTGGTCCTCCCTCCTCCTCAAGCTTCCTCATAATCTCCTTTAAAAGCTTTTATTATTTCTAAATAAAACTTTGTTAATGGTCTGACTACGCGGGACGTGTTCATAATGAACAAGATCACAAAAATCTACGAAAGCATAAAAAATCTCTTTAGTGTTTAAGCGACTCTTTCATGTTTTTTTTTTTTTTTTTTAATTTTGCTTTAATTTATTTTTCCATCAATTGGGATGACTGTACATTTGTTTCTGCTGTGCAAAAACCCGTGCTGTGTAAAAAGTTTCTTATATACTGTTGTCAGCCTGTAATTCCACCCATTTTGTATCAGTAATGTCAGTTTCAGGTCTATCGAAACGTTAACTCCTTCGCACCTGGTTATTAACAATGAAACTGGATACCCATTCATACTGTCAAGCTATGCTTCACTAAATGATCAATCTCTTTCTAAAGTCTGATTCGAAAGAGCTAGGTAGAATGGTACGTAAAAAGAAATTATTCCAGACGTTTGCTTTATTTAGTCTTTGCAGACTGAATGGATTTATAATGGATATGTGTACCGGTAAAAGAATTATAGTACACTAGTAAAAAAAACTTATTCTTGTGTCCACTTCACATCTAAATAAGTAAGTTTGCCTTCCATTTCATTTTCTACTGTAAATCACGAATTACTAACAATACTACTTGATTCCTTCGGTAAAAAGGATAAATAAAAGACACTCATAGAATGATTATTGGTACGATAAAGTATTAAAGATACGTTGACGACATTTTCTAGTACAAAGATAGTACACAGTTTGATTTTTACTGACCAGAAAGTAACATAATTGCCATTCTCATATAGAAATATTAGTCACATTCAAAAATATTCTAGATGTTTTTACTTCAATAGCATACAGTGTAAAGATGTCGGTTTAAATATTAGCTGTATTCAATAAGAATAAATTTTAAAAAAATATTCATGTTTTTTACTTGGGATAAACATTAGTTGTATTAAATAAGAAACAAGAATTTTAGGAGTGATAACAAAAAAGCATCAAAAGATTGCGATCTTGGCCAATAATTAGTTTTTGAATCAGGGGCCACATCATTTTTGAACGGTCCCTAAATTCAGTTTTCGTATTTTCTACGGAATAAGCACATCATACTAAGTAAGCGATAGTATGGGTTTGGCTACACTATATGTAGTTCTCCAGATATAAGGCATACAAGAAAATGTTTGATTGAAATATATTGGATGTTTTGATCCAAAAAGTATCCATAGCACTTTTATGTGAATAATATACATTGACGAGATGTTGGGATAGGCAGTACCTGTATTAAATAAGAATATATATTAATAACGTCTTTTCGCGAATAACTTACGTTGATGAGCTGTTGAGTTAAATATTACTTGTATTAAATAAGGAAGCATAAGTGTGCACTGTGTTTTCTTGGATAACATGCATTGTTGAAGTACTGGGTTAAATACGACTAAAAATAGAAATAATTTAGAAAAATACTTACCATTGCTAAAGAAAACTTGAATTCCGCAACTAGACTTTTTCTGTAAGTTCTTTGTTAAAATTGCTGAACTTACAGAGTCCACTTCATCTTTGGTATTTCCTGTACTTCTCATTTTCGTGGCGTACAACTTGCTATATTCTTCCGCTATCCATTCAGCTTCACTAAGACTTGACACATAGTTATGACGTGTCATAAGAGCAATGAGGGAGTTCTTGAGTTTACACTGTTTACTTGAAATCGAGTCATCAACCATTTTCTCTTCTGTTTTACTCAGCGTTTTGTGATGACACGCGTACTTATCCGTACTTATTGGATTATTCGAGGGGCACATCTTTGAATGGGACTGCACATGAACTGTTGGAACATATGGCGAATCTTCTGGCACAGTCTCCATACGAGGTTTCGAGTTGAGCATACTAAAGCTTGTTTTGTAACGTGAAGTGGTTTCATCGGGACCAGTTTCAAATGAATTTGACAAAGTATTCTGAAAATGAACTCTATTCAATGAGTTCGTTTTCCACTCACGTGTTCCAAATGAACTCTTGCTTCCTAACAGTTCCTTTTTTGCAAAAGGAGAGATCGTATACCTTTTAGAGAAGCTTCTCTTATCACCTGAAACAGATGTGGCCGATGAAGAATCTGTATGTGACAACGGAGAACTATTTTTGTCACTCCAAGAATCATCAATCATTTTTCTGTCCGAATGGAAATCTGGAAACGGTCTACATTTGTCCTCTGAAGGAGGCGGCCTCTCATGTTCAGCTGGAACTGGTGAAAAAGGATTTAAATTAGACAGCTGCACACTGCATTCAGATAATTTATCTTTTAGTGATTTTAACTCGACCAACAGATTTCTACCCCGCTCTTTCTCATAAGTAAATGTTGAATTCATAATGTTCGCCAACTGATTGAATTCTTCCGTTATGCTTTCACTAACAAGCGATTTCTTTAAACGTGTTCTATCAACGTTGTATTTCTTAGCTACGTCTTTTTGTTTACGGGCTGCTTCTCTATCTTCTTGAACTAACGCTTCACCGTATCGCTTCTTTCGTTGTTCAACATTTGGAAAATTATTTGACAGTTTAAGCTCTAAATCTTGTATCAAACTTAAAATACCATTCTTGGATTCAGCATTCTGGGATGAATCTTCTTCCACCAAACTATATAATTCTTCTAATTTCTTAAGTAGCACTTTCAGATTAGGATTTTCACTAGAAAGCCTTGATACTTTTTTAATTAAACGATGCAACCCGCGTAATAAAGTTTCACTTTTCTCAGTAGTCGTATGTTTGCGAGAGTTTTTTAATTGATGGTTATCTCCGGTCAAAGCGGAGAATTCTTCTTTTAATTCTTTTTCAACCTGAGTTAACGTCTCATATTCATCTTCGTCTTGAGTACTTTCATTGGGGTTTAGTTCTTCAGTTTTTATTGCTGGCTTTACAGAAGAGAGATCATCTTCCAATCCTAATTCAGACCTGTATTCAGTGCCTTCTGGACTTGTTTCTATCACAAACCCATTCATCTTTCGCTTGTCATCTGATTGATATTGTCTTGTTTCAGTCTCAGCTTCCGATTGAAACTGTTTAGGTTCGAATGCTACCCGTGACTCAAACGGCTTCATTTCCGGTTTCATTTCAGATGTCAGCTCTAACTTAAAATGCTTAGCTCCCTCCTCAAATTGTTTCATATCTTGTATCACATTTGGTTCAGGCTGTTTAACTTCTGTTTTCCCTTCTGAAATAAGCAGTTTATCATCTGGTTTAAGTCGGTTAACTAGAGTTTGACTTAATTCTCGGTTCTCTTTAGGTAGAAATACCTTAACTAATGGTTGATTAACGTTCGTTCCTTCCCCTACTATGTACCCCTCAAATTCTGTTTGCGTTTCTTTAAATTCCGCTTTAGGTTTTAACAAACACTGTTTAAGTTCTAGTTTATTGTCCGACTGAGATTGTTTCGTTTCTACCACAGTTTCTGGCTGTAATCCTTTTAATTCTGGTTTCTCACTTAGCTGAAACTCGTTCCTTTCTAGTGCAGCTTCTGATTCCAAATGTTTCACTTCAGATTCCAATTTAATTTCTAACGGAATATGTTTTTCTTCTGACTGAAACCTCTTTATTTGCGCCAAATTCGGGTGTCTCTGCTTTGTTTCTGATTGGAAACGTTTCGGAGTTGGTTTTCGTTTCAGTTTAATATGTTGTTTGTCCAACTCATTTTCATTCGGCTTCGAACTTAAGTTGTACTCTTTCGTCTGTGTTTGAAGCAAAGACGATTTTGATCGTATCAATGAGACACTGATATTGTCAGCGGAAGAAACATTAAAAAGGTCTGACACGTCAGTTAAATGCTGTAATTTAGAATTAGAATAAATCTTTTCGACTTGAGGACGTCCATACTGAGGGAAAACACCTAACTCTTTTATAGAATTCTCTGTGACAGAAGTAACAATTGTGAAAGTAATAAGCGTGGCAGCAGTTTTCGGCACAGGATTTGGTAGGTCTTTTATCGCATCGCACTTGTAATCATTATTAAGAACATCTTTTGGTAGTTTAATATCTTCAGCAGGATTGTTATTAGTAGTTATTAATTGTTGTTCATATGAAGGATTTACTTTCTCCGCATCTGGTTGCTTTGAAAAGTTTTTTTCCTGTTTCTCGCCCTGGTCTCCACAACATATTCCAGCTGCAGTAGGTAAAAATAATACATATTAAGATACGCATTTCAACGGACTATTTTTAATTAAAAATCAAATCTGTTTACCTGAATGGTGTGTCGTGGCGTTTGAGAACGCTTCGATATGTCATCGACTTTATTCCTGTCAACTTTAACCATTATGTTATTGTTCCGGGATTATTTTTTGAACGGGTACTTAATTCATCTTTGGTTTTCTTCTGGTATGCAACAAAAAAAATGTATCTTCAGCAATAAGAAACAAGCAAAAAGGCTAATACTCACCGCAAAAACAGCAGAGTTTTCTTCTACATATAAGAAGCGCTTTCGGAAGAATCTTCCTCCATTGTCAGCTTACTTAAAGTTCAAAGAGGATTTAAAAATATAAAGGAAAATGTGGAAGAGCAAAAAATGGTTAAAAAGATTAACTAATTTAAAACACAAATCTTCTGATAAAAATTAAACACATGGTAATAGGCACTCACTGTTATTGTTCACTGTTGTTCGCTGTTCTCTTTTCTTGCTTTCCAGATGGCGAAAGTATGTGGTAAAATGATTACTCCAAATCATATTTTTTTCTCAATGGCGAAAGTATGTAGGAAAACGATTACTCCAGATTATATTTATTTCTCCATACTTTCGCCATCTGGGAAGGAAGAAAAGAAATACAGTGAACAATAACAGCGAACGCCCATTCGCATGTGTTTAATTTTTGACAGAAGATTTGTGTTTTACATTTTTTAATCCTGCCTTTCCCCATTCTCCTTCATGTTTTAAGCCCTTTTTGAATTTTAAGTAAGCTGAAGATGGAAGAAGGTTCCCCATTCTTCCAAAAGCGCTTCTTACATGTAGAAGAAAACTCTGCTATATTTTTTGCGGCTATTATTAGCCTTTTTGCTTGTTTCTCATTAAATATCATCACCGCTCACAACATTGTGATACACAGTGTATCCTAAAAGTAATGGCGAAAAATAAAACCACATATTCCTGGTACAAAAAACAAGAAAAAATATTTACATGACATATAATTCGGAAATGGGCAGGGGCGAAGCTAGACAGCTTCGAATGTGGAGAAAAGGAGCTTCACACCTGACAACGGTATAATAAAGGCGCTAGGAAGGAGGGTTCAGAAAGACATAAAAGTCATATCGGCTTAACATGTTAAACGTGTGTTACATAACTGCGCTAGAGATTCTCCATATGTCATTTAGGGATTCAACGAATGTCTGTATGGTAGGGGTAATGGAACGGTGCACTAAAGATGGAAACCATACAGAAAAAAGTTGTTATCCATGGCACGATTGCACGCAAATGTACAATGGGGGTCAAAGCAAAGACCATTGAGCATGGGTGCATAATCTTAGGGAGCAATGGAAAGTAGTATACCAGATAGAAACTTGCAGAGAGAGGGTAAAAATAAGAGCAAGTGTAACTAGTCGTGTAATGTAATGAAATAACAGAATTCGCATCAACTTACTGTATTTGTAACGTAGTATCTTACACAGAGTACCACACAAACTACTAGGCCATACGTGCTTACAATAAACATACTTATAGAAGATGTTCAAAGTGCTGTTCTCCCACATCTATGGAAGTGCTAATCGTGAGTTTCAAATGCATTCTATCACTCCCGGTGTGTTGCGTAACTGTTCACACGTATCTTCAATGCAGTTTTGTAAATCAGAAATTTACTTTCCCTATGTGTGATGTTCTTCCCCCCCCCCTCCCTTACATTCGAAGCTGTCTAGTTCCGCCCCTGTCCACTTCCGGACTACATGTCATATAAACTTTTTTTCTTGTATTGGTGCCAGAAATCTGTGGTTTCATTTTTCGCCATTACTTATGGGACATCCTGTATATCTTCAGCACTTCGGCCGCTTCTGAACTGAAATAATTTAACTAAAGAACATTACACAATGAATATAATGAGGTAGCTGCTATATTTGATTATAAAAATAGCAATGTTTCCATTCCTATTGGTACTGAACTATAGAGCCTCTCACCCTTAGATTGCAGTACAGGAGTAAATGGCAATGCTTTTCCTTATGCCCATTGTTGCCAAACTTAGCCTGAATTTTAGAAATAGTTTTTTCTTCCTAGATATGGATATATTATTGTAGAACATTGTATTCCCTACCAAATAATATGTTTTTCTCATATCAAAAGGAATTTCCAAGTATTGAAATAAATTGAAATAGTGAAATCTTGCTAATGGTAAATTCTAACGTAGCGTTAAATATATAACGTCATAAGTTCTGAACTATAAAATATACAAAGTTGAAACTTATACAGCTATTAATACCACATTTGTTGCCAATGTTGGGAAACTTTGCATTCAAACAAAAACTTTTTGAATTTTAAAATAAAAAATAAAATTCAAAAAAAAAATGAGAAAGGGCTTTAAAGAATATGGGATGAAAATAAATGTTAGAAAGACAAAAGCCATGGTGATTGGAACGAATGGGTCCGTGTCAAATATAAAAGTAGGAGGGGAGAAAATAGAACAAGTGAATAGTTTTCGATACCTGGGTAGTATTCTTAGTAATGACATGAAATGCGAACGCGAAATAAAAGCAAGGATAGGAATGGCGAAAGAAGCCTTTAAAAGAAAGAAAAGTCTGTTTTGTGGGACCTTGAACAAAGAGTTGAGAAAAAGACTCATAAAATGCTTCGTGTGGAGTGTTGTACTGTATGGGGCGGAAACGTGGACATTACGTAAAGGTGACGAAAATCGACTGGAAGCCTTCGAAATGTGGGTGTGGAGAAGAATGGAAAGAATTAGTTGGGTCGAGCAGAAAACGAATGAGAGAGTGTTAGAAATGGTGGGCGAGAAAAGAACACTTTTAGATATTATTAGGAAGACGAAGAGAAACTGGTTGGGACATTGCCTAAGAAGAGATTGTATCATGAGGGACGTCCTAGAGGGTATGATGGAGGGAAAAAGAGGGAGGGGGCGAAGGAGACTACAAATAATGGATGATATTAAAACAGAAAGATCATACGCGAAGACGAAAAGGTTAGCGGAGGACCGTGGAGCATGGAAGCTTCTCAGCTGCGGCAAGTGACCTGCCAATAAAGGCAGAATACCTATGTTGATGATGATATAAGAGAAAGTGCGTATACTATTGCAATGCAATATCTAAAAAGTTGACCAGTGAGAAACTTTTTTATTTTTCATGTTAGATAGGGGTGCAAAGCGAGAAAAATATTGAGTAATGATTTAAGTTATTTTTAAAACAATTCGAAGGTCGATATCTTTCTTTATTTAGGTTTTATGACTTTCAATGTTCAAGAATCAACTTTCCAAACTGACCAGAAGAAAGACAGTGACAAATCTGGCCAATACTATTTTCCTCATAATGTTTGTTTTAATGTTACTGATGTAGAGTGCCGTGCTATACCGACGCGTATTCACTGTTGATGCTATGTGAACACAAATCTATTGTACCTCTTGGCCTATGCTGCTTAACGGAAGGATGACCGCACAAAATCGTATCCTGGACCACGCCTGCAAGAAACATTGCGTCGATTCCACTCAATCTTACGTTTCACTTACTTCGCTCGTTTTCCTTCAGTTATATACATATAGGGGGGCGCGGTGGCTCAGTGGTAGAGCGTTCACCTTTGGTGCTTGGGGTCCCGGGTTCGATCCCAGCCCCCGCCAAGTGAACTTTGTGGTGGACAAACATCGTGCTTGTGGGTTTTCTCGCGGTACTCCCGTTTCCTCCCACTTTCTTCATTCCACCATTTCACTCATCTCTCATTATCACCGTCTCCTTTAGTCTAACCGGCATAACCGTGGGACGTAAAACTCAAAGATTTCATTTCATTTCAGTTATATATATATATGACTAACATTCAGACATGCGAAAGCGTACAGTTCTTACTTTCTCTCTTCCAAGAAAGATAAATTTCAATTGCGGGTGAATAGTAAGTATGCAGACACTTGAATCAGGGTAGTAATTCAGTTAGCAATAACATAAATCACAAAAATGCAGTTGATACTCAAACAAAACCAACTGTTTCCTCAGAAGATCCAGTACCTAGTGAAGAGGACAAAGCAGGCCAATATCTCTTAATAATAAAACTCCTCACTCACTGGTGATAATAGAAAGTTATTAGTTTTTGTAATTGATTCATTTACAGTTCTCACATGGTCCCTAATGTCCTTTCGAATGCTGACAATTTTGACAATAAAAGTTGGTTTCGTTTGTAATACCACTTTTGTTATTTACTTTGGATACGCAAATAAAGATGAAAAAAGCGTTCATAACTTCATGAGCTCATAAAGAAGAATGAAAAGGCTCTTTGTTCTTTTCCCCTTTGTTTCTTTAGGAAGCATGAAAGAAACAAAATGTATTTTCGGAGAGTTTGATAATTCTATTTGGTTTGTTTCCTCGCCCAACGAACTGTATTTTGGTGCCTGTCACTATACGTGATTTAAAGTCACAACTTATGCGTTTGTTTAGAACAGATTTAATAGGGTTTCTTTTCATTCTTCTGTTTCCAGACTGATATTGTGTGTCTGAGGTGTCAGAAGTGATTATAGAAATCAGAGCGGTTCAGTTCCTATTCACAATTGAAGGGTTTGGTGCAAGAAGGAGGCAGCTCCACTTTTTCCAGTATGTAGCAAATTAAACAAAAACGTTTTAAAAATTCAGTTTTCACCCAAACTCGGAGTACAGGCAGCTCCATCTGCCGCATTTCTTTGGAACTAGCGGGTGGAGCTGCCTCATTCTTGTACCAAACGAAGCGCCTTTTTCTTTTGTATGTGATAGGATGTGCAACTCAATAGCGGCACAAGGTGGAGCTGCCTCCTTCTTGCACCAAACCATTCAATTACATTTGGAGATTATTGAAATATTTAAAATATTTGGTGTGTCGTGTCAATAATATTATACAGTATTTACTATATTGTTTGTCATGGAGAGTAAAGTGCGGAAAAGACATTCAATTAGGAGGCTGCTTGGAAGAGAGCGTCAAATAATGCTGAAAGTGTTTAAACATTTTGCACGAAGTATTAATGTTAGTTCTATAGTTAAAGAAGCTTCAAGAGCTACAGAATGTTCAGAAAGAACTATTTACTCACTACAAAAGGAAGGACAAGAGGGAAAATCGACGAAAGTCAAGCAAAGAAGAAAACGACTACAGAAAAATGCAAGATCGGTGATCTATGATGGTATTGTTCAGAGTGGAGTGCGCTATTCACTCGTTACTTTTCGCAAATATGACTAAATGTTGTTGTAAGAGATGCAAACGAAGACGAAACCTTACCTAAGTTATCAAAAATGAATTGCGTCGTTCGACGGGTTCCGTCGGCAACTCATTTAATGAAATACGAAAAAAAAAAAAAAAAAAAAAACTGGAACAAGAATTATGGAAGGCCGATGAATTGCAGGACGATGAAGAACGTCTTCTCATAGAACTATCATCATCACCATCATCATCATTATAGCGCTAACATCATCATCATCACTATCTTCACCAACTTTATCGTCGTCGTCGTCACCTCAAGAATGCTCTTTGGGTTTTTAGCTACAGACTGAATACATGCAAGGGAATTTACCTTTAGGTGGAAGCAGTGATAGTGATTAAAAGGTATTAAGCATGCGTTCTTTTCTTCTTCTTTTGTTTTAAATTTACAAATCTTTCGTTAATATTTACAAATGCATTTATAATTTCTATTATAGTGCGATGTTCCATTTAGACCTCCTGGTATTTGTTAAAATATCATACTGTTGTTCCGCGGGGAAAATCGAATCTAAACCATCGGAAGTGGGGAACAGCTGCCTTCACAATGTACTTTACGACGTAACTTTTGTTTGAAAAACGGAATTGGATTTGCGATTATCTTGCGTACACAGACGAAAGAGCATTCTCATACATCATATTTTGTCGTCATGTATCACTATCACCCTATTCCAGTTTTCACTCTTATCCAACTTCAGTAGCAGTATCTTACCTATTAGTTATAATGTTATTGTTATAAATTTCTTAATCAACCCTCGTATAAACAGCCGCTCAGCGAGACAAAATTCTTGGAAATTAAAAACTGCGAAGTTTTCCTCTCACGAGTGTTTGAATGTGTGTGTGTGTGTTGCCCACTCTCTTCGCATAACCTAATTTGGAAGAAGAATTCGTCACAGCTTGGCTTTCTCCCCACCTCTGTACAAGCTGAATTGCGAAGCAATGGACTATACGCTATAATTTGCATATTTTGTGATAAATAGTAATTATACATTTTACCATTTTTTTAAATGTAATTAATATACTGTTAATAACACAACAACCAATCAATTAGTTCCTGATAGGAGCAACTACCTAAAACCTAAATGTTTTGTAGGAAGTATATTTTGTTATAAAACTGCATTCCTATGCGTCCATTGTTAATAGTGAATAATCTGTGAAGAATGTGAAAGAGTTAAATAGTGAGTAATCTGTGGAGAATGTGGTATAGCAAATAGTCTGTGAAGAGTGTGACACTATTGTCAATAGTCTGTGATGAGCATGAGGATAGCCGGCTTTGGCAGGAGTCAAAGAGTTCGTGGGAGCAAGAATGAAGTTGGAGTATGCAAGTGGGCTCGCTAGAAGTAATGTGAAGAATATTATTTAGTAGCATGGGGATAAAATTTAGTAAAGTACTTTTGAAGTTTGTGTGCATGTACCCGTGTCCGTAAATAAAGAGTACCTTAGTTTGGAAGTAGTTATTTTAATAGTAAAAGTAATAGCAGTATAGCTAGTATAGTTTCAGCAGTATAGCAATTGTGTGGGAAGAGAGTAGCACTCACACAGGGCGAGGAGTGGGACTCCGACGGCCAACAGAGAATGGATCACTTCACATCACTCACCACTTAATTTTATTTATTTCGTGATTATAGTGACATGGAAATTCTCAACACAACACATGAAACTCACGCAATCACAAGTTTCCCCATATAAATAATGGCCTAGAGAAAGTTTTTTATTATTAAAATACTACGGAAAATTCCAATTGAGAATAAAATTGTGTGAAAGGATGGAATATAGTAATCTACGTCAATTAAAACGGATTGTGGAACCAAAATGTGCCAGGAGTGAAATGATTTGAACGAACAGTGCATAAATTCCTCATCTCCAGTGATCAATGCTTACGTTTTTCGGTCAACTAACTTTCGTAATCGTAATCTCGCGTACGGGAATTGCGTGTCACGATCGCGGATACATACAATACGGACCTAATCAGTTCATCCACAAAAATTGATTTCAGTGTTTGTAAAATGTGAATTGTTTATTATAATTAAAAAGTTTGAAATATACGTATCAAATATATATTCTTCGAGTATTAATTATTACACCAAGTAATATCACTGTGAGAAACTGAAAGTGTACGTGTTATGCAATGATATTTTATGTTATAGGCTAAGTATTGTGCATGCATATATTTTATTATGTTTACAGCTTCTGCACTGCCAAGTGATAGTTTTCAGTTGCAGTATATATGGAGTGGATACAAATATTACACCCAATGTCCCCAGAACTCCTTCCTAACCGTGACACTGGGTAACCACCGGAAAGAACAATCAGCTGATTCGGCAGAGGCGAACACAGGGATATACCATGAACACGGTATCAACTTAATGCCAATAATCCATGGTTCGAATCCCAATGTTAACCATTTTTGTTCTCAGTTTGTTAATATATGTACTTGTGGGTTGGTATCATCCAGTCTAAGGGTCTGTTTTCTTTCATGAATAAGTACAAGGACGTTCAGGGATCAAACCCGATACCATTAAATATGTTGTCTCAAACAGTAACCCACAGAGAACGAACCCTATACCCTTATATCTGGCTATTCCGAACAGGGATGGACAAGGATAGAATCCTGATACCCTTATATAATATTCTTTAGTTTGCCGCACAATCGGTACAGGAAATTTCTGTGTGAAACTGTTTTACCTGTCATTTATTCCAATCATACGTTTTCTATTCGTTTCATATGTTCTCTCGATTTCGTATTGCTCCCCTCAAAATTTTATTACAAGGCTTTATGAACCATCTTAAAAGGAAATCTTTAACACACAATTATTAGACTGTTGTTTCGTACCATCCAATTCGCCGTTCCAAGTGAATTTGTGCGAACAGAATGACAAAAAAGATGAAAATATATGAATTTAAGAAAGTCTTTATTTACAGACTCAGTCACTCTTTCTGTCTTTCTTGTTCTTTCTCCAGAAGAAAATATACAGCGCGGTGGAAGAAATATGGCAACAGCGCGCTCCATTTACTCTGTACTGCAATCTAAGAGTGAGACGCTCTATAGATACAGATTGTGTTTTACTGTTATTTTAATGAACAAACATGGCAGCCACCTAATATTTAGTGTAGAGTGTTCTCTAGTTAAGCTATCTCATATGAGAAATGGGCAGGCTTAGAAATCTATTAATTTTGACTTTTAAATGTTAAAGATAGGTTTTCTCTCAATACCAGAAGAAAAACATATATAAAGTAAGTAGCAGTGTAAGAAATAATGCCAGAGTAATATCATGACGCCAGACAGTAATAAAGTCACCGAAATACTGCAGCTTTTTCAAACATCACGACGCGCTAATCAGGTAAACAAATTTTTGCTTTTAATAGAAAATGAAATAACATAGTTATATATAGAGTGTTTCAAAACAATACCGACAACGTTCTAGAGGTGATTCCTGACACCAAGAAAAGACAAAAAGTATAGTCTAACCTGGGTGCACAAATGCTTTTTCGGAGCTATAGCCTCTGCCGAAAACATGAAGAAATAAAATATAAAGGTCCATAGTTCCAAACCTATGGAACCTACCGTAGTCGGATCAAGATAACTTGGGAACTAGTATGCGTGTTATCCAAAAATACGTTTCAGAGCCCTAAGGCACTCACGCAACAATTTTTATAGAGGGAGTTTGGCTACAGGCATAGAATATAATTTGAAGTACTCAACAACTACCTGAATAAAAGTTGTTGCGGAAGCACCTTGGGACCATGTGCATGAAAGGCGCACGCACTAGCCACTAGACCTGCCGGAAAAGCCATTTATATCTATATTTCAGTTACCTTTCCATTGTTAAAAATGGAGGTTTTGCACTGAAAATTTCGTTGGATCTGACTTCTTCGGAATTGAGAATTCCCGTTAATTTCCTCTGTGATACAATTTTCGCATTTTCTTCAATGAAATACATTTTGTCCTGGATACTTAGCGCTTTCCTATTTATCTTTTACAAGATATTTTAAAGGAAAAAAGACCACCCGACACATCCTTACAATGCGGGATTTAAAAGAACTATTGTAATACATGTAAGTTATCTATATTTTACATGAAAATACGAGGAAAGTCAAAAAGTAAAGGGACTTCTGCAATTTGTCGCACTAGGGTTTGGTAACACTGCTAGTATCCAGTGCTTAATTAATGTCGTCTGCAACACTTCTATGCAACGTGTCACTCTTATTCCCGTGTTAGTCGTTGGAGTGTAGTAGACTGTTAAACATGGCAGCTCCATTGTCGATCTGCACCAAGAAGGAAATGAGGTCAGTGATTCGCTTTTTGTTTGCGGAATGAGTTAAACCTGCGGAAATTATTCGTCGAATGCAAGAGCAGTATGGTGGCAACTGTTTATTGCGAAGCAAGATCTACGAATGGATAGAGCGTTTCAAACAGGAAAGAACTTCTTTATGTTACGAGGAAAGATTGGGCAGGCCATCGATATCAACGACTGAAGACAATTTGAAAGTCGTTGATGGTATGGTGATGGAAAGCAAACGAATCACAGTGGACGAAATCACCAATTCTTTACACATCAGTCATGGTTGAGCGTATTTCCATCATACACGACAGACTAAATTTTCGGAAAATGTGTGCACGGTGGGTCCCGAAAGAATTGTCAGCGCAGCATAAGGCACAAGGGTTGAACATCCCCCGTAAACGTTTGGCCGACCGTTATCGTCGCGAGGAAGATTAACTTTTACAGGAAATCATTCCTGTAGATGAAGCGATTTACATGGTTGGACCATTGAAGGAAGCACTCAGGGGAGGAAGATTTGCAACCGATCCACAAGTCACTGATGCGGTGCAAGATTGGTTACACGTGCAACCAAAAGATTTTTTTTTTCGATGCAATCAAAAAACTTGTGAAACGTTGGGGAAGTGTGTTGAAGTGCAGGGAGATTATGTAGAAAAATAATGTATGTTTCAGTTTTCTATCATTAGAACAAGTGTACCTTTTCTCAAGTCCCTTTGCTTTTTGACTTCTCGTATTATCAAGGCAAGTCACGAGTGACATGGTAATTTTAAAGTTTTTCTTACCTGTACCAGAACTTTTAGATGACAGCTTCGGAGGTAAGTCTGTATTAGAATCGCTATCATCTGACTCTGTAAAATTGGAGAAACTCTCTCTGTAGAACGACTGCACTGTACTATCACTAGTGAGCGATCTAATAGGAATGACTCTGGGATCGAACACTTCAGATGACGACTGTTGACATACCTGTGTATATGTCTTTACATTTTTCAATTCCACAACTTTACTTTCGACTGGATTCTCCGTTGCAACGGCTTGATTACCAGTTTTTCTTTCGGCAACATTCCGAGAGTCTTTGTAACTTTTTACAGCGTTTTTTAAAGTTGCTTTAAGCGTATTTCTCGCCCATGACTGGTACGAATTTGTTTCTAAGTCGCTTTTTAATGTTTCTTTGGTTTCTTTTAAAGAGTTAACAGTTGCTAGATCATGCAGACCACAAGAACACAGACCCGGTGTTAACAAGTGATTCATTATTGGCTGGAGCCCATTGAGCGCTCGATATTTACAATTCACAGTTGAAAGTTTGTCCTCTTCAACTTTCAAGTCCTTCTCCTCTTCAAATGCACCTTTTGAACAGCAGATAAAGCCAGAACTTTCTGAGAATGATACTTCATATTCTTCTAGTGCGGGCCTTTTTAATACCTTAATTTCATCTTTATCATTGGTATTCATCTTCTACGATTTTCTCAATCTGTAACACATTAGAGATCTAGCTTAAATAGAAAACCAATTATAGGATTGTAGTAAACACAGTAAATAAATAAATGTTACAATACAGAGCATTCTAAAAGTCACAACATTTTCCAATTACAAAAATTTTATTAACGTAAGGACAAGCATACTGAAGAGTACCTCGAGGAGTATGTTTGAACGTAGTGCTTTCAGCCACGAACAGCGCTGAAAAACGTATGTAGAGTTACAAGGCCCTCACGTTGCAATTTACTGATTTTTTAAAATGCGTACGCCTATATGTGTAAGTTACAGTGAACGTTTCAGTTATCAGACAACCTTGTTAAAAAGTACTGACTCACGTTGATATCAAATACATCTCCTTGACCATCAACTGTTGCAATTCTGCTTGTCCTTATGTCAACAAACTTTGTGTAAATGGTGAGACATATAGCAATCGATTAAAGTTTGTGTAAATGGTGAGACACAGCAATCGATTAAAGTTTGTGTAAATGATGAGACATAGCAATTGATTGAAGTTCGAATAAATAGTGATATATATATATATATATATATATATATATATATATATATATATATATATATATATATATATAGCAATCGATTGAAGTTTGTGTAAATGGTGAGTCTATAGCAAGAGATTAAAGTTTGTGTAAATGGTGAGTCATATAGCAATCGATTAAAGTTTCAGTAAATGGTGACACAATAGCAATCGATTAAAGTTTGTGTAAACGATAACACATATAGCAATCGATGAAAATTTGTGTAAATGGTGAGACATTTAGGAATCGATTAAAGTTTGAGTAAATGGTGAGACATATAGGAATCAATTAATCATCCTGAGCTGAGCAAAACGATATAGGTGAGTGTAACACTTATATTTAGTTTTCGAGAAAACGGAGAAAAATTAATCCCTTTGTAAACTAAAAAACTGATGCCGTAGGAAAACCATGCTACTTATTTATTCAGATAAAAGCGATAATCTCATTAAGTTCTTCATTATCTTAAGAAGTAGGAAGACGACAATAAGGCTAATGACATATAGCCTAAAACTATATTAAACTACTGAATTTTAATATCGATATAGGCTTAAATTATCATCTAATCACAACAATAAAGATATACTTACAAAAATTACAAAATAACTTATAATATACTATGTTCCAGGATGCCACTTCGAAATTATAAAACACCATGTTATGCTGTACCTATCTTCTTATTCACTGTCATCTAACTTATTTAAGACGAGCACTTGGTCAAAAATACATTATAAGCAATCATTCCTTTCTTCAGATGCTGCCTCTTGAAGTACCACATTAACAGCTGAAATTAAAAACAATAAATGTAGTCAGGGCTTACAATGAAGCATTGAAATCGGTGAGCATTTGCGGAAAGATTAACGTAACAATTAAACTTCGCTTATTATTATTATTATTATTATTATTATTATTATTATTATTATTATTATTATTATTATTATTATTATTATTATTATTAATGTTCCGTATGTAAACTACGGTAGACTTTCAAGCAATGGAGGATTTGCAGCGACGCAGCTAGGCTAGTTGTCGCCGGGGAAAGAGCTCGTCTGAGCGCCCCCCCTCCCCAGACCAACCGAACGAAACGCTCCCCGACTGCACCTGATATTGGCATCACATATTAATTCTCCTATTCCACTTTTTCTCCAAGTGCTAAAGCTTTATTTCAAAATTGTACGACATACTTTTATTTTTAGTACAAGATAAAGCACCAAACTAATTAGTATTTGATTGCCAAATAATCTGAGAGTAGCATTCTTGATATATTCTTGTACTCTTATCATAATAACTGCAAATCACAATGATTTGGAATTATATCGGGATGTGCATATGTGTAGAATGAGTGAGTCAACAGTCTGTTGTTTTAGAATAGAATATTTAATTATGACAAACAGCCAAGATGTTGTCTCGTGTATTATACTCGGTCATTTTGCAAATCTCTTAAATCGATGTAAGTTAAATGAAAATACAAAAAGCTGGAACAAATTTAACTTTGCGGACTCTTTTGGAAGCAAAGCTTTAAACAATGTCCTCAAAAGATAGCTTTGAAGCTAACTTATCCTCTATGGATATGATCCTAAGGCTGGTGAGTTGTTGTTGTCCTGTTAAGTTTCTGAGGTAATTCTTTTATGATCTTTAGTCTGCTAAAACTCCTTTCCTTGCCTTATAGTGAAAATAAATATTTGCCGAATTTCGCGCCCCCTCAATCCGGGGCCCGGGCCACAAGCTCCGTTTGACCTCCTTAGTTACGTCACTGAGGATTTGATATTTTGAAATTTAAAAATTCTCTGTAAGTCACAGACTGTCATTCTTAAATTCGTCCTGAAGTGACGACAAGTACTGATACTGGTACCGTACATTCTTTTGACAATGATTGTACTAAGAATATATACGAAACGTAAAATGCAACTATTCAAGTCTTAAATCTCAGTTTATCCGTTTTACTTCCTTCTGCAACATCGGAGTTATGAAGGACAAGACATATATTAACACCAGGTTTCAATCCGGTGCAGTTGGTGGATGTACAGATCATGATGAAAGATTAACCATTATAGTATATACCGTTTGCCTCTCCTCCAAGAGAGTTGTATTACACGATCACATCACTGGCCCTGCTGAAATTATAATTTGTGTTGCTAGATGAAACATATTACAAAACCTGAAACCAGGGTTCACCAGAGTTCTTACAAACTGATTCTTATCTTTTTCCTTGATTTCCAACCGTTTATCCTGCACCGCGGCATTTAACGATACATAGGTTCACTAATAGAAAATGGTTATAAAGGCTTGGTTAATAACAAGGACAATAAAAAAGACTGTAAACCTTTGTTCTGTAAGTTGATAGACCAACCTGGGTGCACAAATGTTTTTTTGGAGTTATAGGCTGCCAAAAACATAAAAATGAACTTTAAAGGTTCACAGCTCCGTAGTCCGGTCAAGAACTAGTATGTGCCCTATCCAAATATCCATGTTTCAGAATCCTGCTGTACTTGCGCAACAATTTTTATAGACGTCGTGCGTGAGTACTTCAAATTATATGCATGTAGTAAAGCTGCCTCTATACAAATTGTTGCGTGAGTACCTTACGATTCTGAAACATGTATTTTTGCATGGGGCACATATTAGTTCTTAAGTGAAATCTTGACCCGACTACGATAGGTCCCTTTGTTTTGAAGCTATGGACTTTTAAAGTTCATTCTTTCATATTTTCGGCAGCCTATAACTCCGAAAGGAAGCATTTGTGGTGCACCCAGGTTGGTGTATACTTTTTGTCGAATCTTGATGTCGGGAATCATCTCCCAAACGCTGTCGGTGTTGTTTTGAAACACCCTATATCTATCTATCTACCTATCTATCTATACATATATATATATAAATTTTTAGTATATATAAAACAAAAGTACATCAGATATGTAGCGTACACAAGATTATTCATTCATATAATACAAGATCTGCAAAACAAGTTGATATATCGTATAACAGGCTATCAAAAATTAAAAATAGCTATACAATTGGTTCCCAAAATGGGGTCCACGACGCCTAAAAATCGAAATATGTTGTAATAAAATGAAACTCTCAACTGTTATGGAAGAAGTGTTTTTTTCAGTTACTAAAAGAAAAAAGCAATTAGAAATGATATCTGTGGTTGTAAATTTAAATGTTTTCCTACTTTACTAAATTTCTGCTCTGAAGCCGGTCAACCGTTATATAGGACTATTTCAAGTGAGAGAGATTCCTTCTTTGTTGGGACATTTTTTTCAAAAGCAGTTGTACATTACCTGCAAGACGCATCGGAATTTCATGGATTTCATCTTCAAGTAGAATAGGACCTAAGATTGACAGTGACAAAACTTAATCCAAATTTTAATGCAGTTATGAAAAAGCACAAAGAATTTCATTCCTTACATTAGTTGACCACACATTTGAGAACATTGTTTGTCAAGTGGATTTCCTTTGATTTTTAATTTTGAAAGTTCCTGTATTTTCAATTGAAATTTCGTTCATTAGGAAACAATCATATATCTTTAGAATAAATTACTTATTGCATTATTTTTCTTCATTTTCTTCTTGTGTGGTAATTCTAATTAGTATATTTTTTAATACCATGTGAAATTTCAGATAGCATTGCAAGAGGGTCCGCAGATCACTTTCCGAATGGACAGGGGGTCCGCGTTATCGGAAGGTTTGATAACCACAGTTATAATGTATAAATTTTATGAACAGTCTCCCAAAATACATGCAAAATTTACTTATTACTCAATTTTAAAGCAAAGTATATCATTGGTTGTTTGCGGTATCTATTATACTGTTAAGGAGTTTGAGAAAAATAAAAATATATTGGTTTAGTTACGAAAAAGGAGTTTACTTATATAACTTCATTTGACGTTATCTATTGCCTGCATACAGACATAACGACAATAAAATATTCTATTCTAAGCAAATACGAAAACTAACCAAAGAGCTGCACGGTACTGAATACATTTTATAAGACATCTTTAAATCGAAACAAATCAATGGAATACGTTTCCTTTTTTAAAGAAAAGAAATTGTCCTAATAGCAGAGAATATCCTGGAAACGTCCTGTGGATATCCCATGGACGTTGTGACATAAATAGGATGTACACGCAATGTTCCAGGTATATCTTTGCTATTAGGATGCCCACTCTTCTGCCCAACGAGCGACTGTAACATTATGATTTCCAGATACTGCTTTAATCAATTTGAAAGAAAAAACGGGCTCCTAAAAACGTAGCAAACGAAGAAAAATACAATCATTTTCTTTCATAAGATTATTTAATCATTTACTTTCAATCTTTCTCCACATTCCATAAAAGCAGTATATTGAAACGATGCTTTATTTTTGCATTTGCACATGCAAATACTTAAAAGCATCATACAAGGACGCCCATTAGGGAGGGCAAGGTGGCGCGCTCGCCCCCCAAGAGGAAATCGTACTTGGGAATATTGAAAGCCCAATAGAATTTTTACATCTATATATATAAAAGAGAACGTACAAATCCTTTGTCCGCTCATCACGCTAATACGGCTGAACCAATTTCTTTCATTTTTGGGGGGTTATTAGGATTTGGACCCTAGATGGTTTTTATCATATCACTTTAATTTTCAATTACCAGTGTCTTGAGATAATTGACCATTCAGGTGTCCATTACGTACAAATCCTTTGTTAGTTCATCATAGGTATAAAAATAAACGTATTTATATGCAACCCGCATGACCGTGTCACTCGGCGGGTTAACATACATGACAGGCGTTATAATGGTTTTTATCATATCACTTGAAAGCGAAAAAGTAAAAATTATCTAAGTAACAAAGTTTATTGCGTTCGGGGGTGACCGCAGCGAAGCGGGGCGGGTTAACATAAATGACAGGCGATATAATGTTAACATTTACTGCAATCTTCTATGGTTTTTATCATATCACTTGAAAGCGAAAAAGTAAAAATTATCTAAGTAACAAAGTTTATTGCGTTCGGGGGTGACCGCAGCGAAGCGGGGCGGGTTAACATAAATGACAGGCGATATAATGTTAACATTTACTGCAATCTTCTATGGTTTTTATCATATCACTTGAAAGCGAAAAAGTAAAAATTATCTAAGTAACAAAGTTTATTGCGTTCCGGGGTGACCGCAGCGAAGCGGGGTGAACGCTGCTAGTTAGTTATAGCAAAATTTGAAACTATATTTGAAACCTTGTTTATATTTACCCCTCTTTGGAAACCACATGTGCTCCCTTGGCATCATATAATAGACTTGAAGGAGGGGATTTAGAGCTACCCATTCTATTTTTCTAACTTCCAGTTTTCCTTCACTTTCTAAAATTATTGTTTATTTTAAAATGTACAAAAAATATATTCTACAAAACATTTAAAAATTTCAAAGATAAATGATACAAAATGAAAGTAATAACAAAGTACCACTGGAGGCAAGTTACTAACGGTATTAAGTATATTTATCTATTTAATGTTCCAAAATTATTACAATAATAATTTTGTTAGGAATTTGTTCAACGCTAAAAAAATGCGAGAGTTTCGTTTTACAGTGCGAAATTATGCTAGACTTCTCCTAAATTATGAGAATTGAATACTCAAACTTGAAGTGGTACACCTATAGCTACGTGAAAGAGGAATAAGATCAAAGATACAACGTGATCTTCAGACGCTGAATCCTTATTGAAAAGCCGTTATTCTATCTCTTATTATTTGTGCTCTATGGAGATTAACATTAAAACCGGAAGTGGTAATTTATGGTATATCACTTCCGGTTGCAAAAGAGAAATAAAATCAGAGACAACACATATTCCTGGTATCAATTGATACAAAAAAAAAACTGCTTGTCAGTATTTCCGTTTTACCCATTATGCAATCTGTGTTGTAGCCACAAAATCGTATATTTTCACCATTTCCGGTTTCAACAGGTATAAATGTTGAGACAAAATTCATTCTTGGGATGCTGAATCTGTGTCAAAAGCCGTTTTCTGTCATCCTTCACCGTTTCTGCTCTAATTTCAACCACTTTCAATTTCGGCAGAATGTTACAGGGTGATGGTAAATTCTCTTGAACGCCAAACAGATTTTTTTTTAAAAAAAAAGTCATTACCTGTTACCGTTTCTGTTCTATGGTGATAAATATGGAAACCGAAAATTGTTGATTTGAAATCTATTCTTGCAACGCTGAATACATCGCAAAAACCTGCTTCTTCATACTTTTTAATTGACTTTGCTATGTGGAAAACAGTATTCAAACCGTAAGTACTAATAAATTTCAACCATTTCCGGTTTTCATAGTGTGGAGTAATGGGCTGTATGGGTCGGAGACATGGACATTACGTAAAATTGATGAAAAATAAGTGGAAGTTTTCGTAGTGTGGGTGTGAAGAAGAATGGAAAGAATTAGCCATGTCGAACGGAAAACGAATGAGAGGGTGTTAGAAATGGTGGGAGAGAAAAGAAAATTTTATATTTATTAAGAAGAAGAAGAGAAACTGGTTAGAACATTGCCTAAGAAGAAACTGTATCATGAGGGACGTACTAGAGGGTATGGTGGCAGGAAAGAGAGGGCGAAGAAGACTACAATTACTGGACGACATCAAAACAGAGAAATCGTATGTGAAGACGAAGAGGTTAGCGGAAGAGTGTTGAACATGGAAGCCTCTCAGTCGCAGCAAAATACCGGCCAATAATGGCAGAATACGTATGATGATGAATAGTAACGGTTTGTTTCCTTATGGAGTTAAATCGATTGCAAAAGTCCGTTTGTCGCTACCTATGTATTACCGCTTTTGTTACACAACAAGAAATGACGAAAACGGAAATGGCTAATTTCAACCACTTCCGGTTTGAATAATACTTAACCGTGAAAATCGGCCTATTCTTGGGACACTGAATCGATTGCAGAAAACCTCTTCTCGATACCTCTGACCGTTTTTGCTTTGATATCTGTCGACAGACAGATAGACAGACATAGCCGTTCTATAAGATTTCCTACAATTATGTATATGGATTAAAAAGTATAAAACATCAAAACACGAAAGTAACATTACATAATATTACTAAATAGCACAATTACGAGTACTTACATTGACTACTTTAAACTTGCTTCATTTGCATCACTAGCTTCCCGTGTTTGAATTATCGCTGGCTTATCTAAACACATAAGCAGAACGAGAGAGAGAGAAAGGTGATTTCCTAAGCAAAATCCCCAATTTTTCCTGATCCAGCTTAAGTACCAGTTTCCCTGACTTTCTACAATCATTTCGTTTTCCATGACTTTTCCAGGATTTTTTTGATTGCCAGATATGTAAGAACCCTAGTCATTTGTCCTACGAACCGAAAGCATTTCTTGTCCAGATTGAGATTATCCTAGTATCTATACTACCATATATATATTTGAATGAGGGAGCACTTGCCCCCTAATAACTTAAAAAGCTTCATTCTAACGGATTTCTTATTTCTACTAGCTATATTTGCACCAAAAGAGCAATGGTAAAATGATCGGTAAAGGTATTTACTATGCAGCCTATGTGAGATGGCAGGCGTTTAACACTTAGGACGCCAAAGACGCATAAGCATGTCCTACATAAAGTTGCTGGGAGATAACTTGAGAAAGAACACACAAGTTTTAGAAGGCAGATAGTGCGAATTCTTCTCTTATTGAGACTTGCATGAAAGTTGGTTACAATATTAATTCTATTTCTATCGCATTATTGTATTACAAGTATGCCCTCAAACATATTTTACCTCATTTCTCCTGTACATTTTCCTAATTTTTATAAAAGAAGGGGGATAACTCTACACTTAATCCGTGAAATTCTATCATTTTTGGGGGAAAATTATGCTGCAACTCTACAATAACATAATCTAACACATAAACTGACCTAACCTAATTTAATGTGAACAACAATCAGATTTAAAAAAAAAAAAATTGCTGGGCCCTTTCTGCTAAACATATGCCTTATTTTCTCTTATTTTAAGGAAACCAATGAACTATAACCATTATTATTCTTTCTTGTATTGGCATTTGTACTTAAATACCAAATACTGTATACATATTGTCTCTGCGTTTAATGCATAATCTGAAATATTCAAATAAATCAAAGAACAGCGTTATATTTTTTTCTAAAATAAATGCATGAGGTACATAAAGTTTACTCACGAAAATCCTAAACCATAACTAAAAATTTTGATAATCATTTCAGATTATAATAAAACCAAATGGATTTACATATTTTATTGTAAATATTGATGGTCTGATAGACGTTCTTCTTCTTCACCTAAAGTGTAGGTGTATTTTTCTTTGGTGAGGATTTAATCCCGGTCACCTAAATCCATGTTTGTAGCTGTTTTCTTGAATAATTTTTGGATAGTTATTTTATTTTGAAATTCTATTCATGTATTTCTCAATTTTAAAAATTTCTGACGGTCTCTCTTTTCGAGTCACTAAGGGAATTCTCCAATTCTTCAAAGGCATATTATGGAAATAATATCCATAAAAGCATCACGGATGGCAAAATTGAGGGCTGGAGAAGGTTGGGAAATCCCGTACGGCTGGATTAGAGATGACGTCCTTATTATTCGTTTTTCCTTAATTTTGATCTTGATTATTACAATTATTTTCTGATTTGTCATAATTGGAACATTTGTTATTTCGTAGTGGTATATTATTAGATGGAAGTTTTCAAATATTTTTGCGAAGGGAGAATTGCTCAGTTGAAGAATTGTCTTACATTGAAAATATAAACTTCGTACTGGTTCCGAATAACCTTAGTATGATTTTGCAAAATATATAGAAAAAAAAAGCTTGACTCATAATAAAAGTGACATTTATATCAAATAAACTGTAAAGATTAAGAATATGGACGCCATTTTTTAACACTTTATTAATCATTCTTCTTCCGGTAAATAAAACCCTAATGCACTCTAGACTCCTACTTTCTTGGCGCATCCCGAATAATTGTGTACAGGTTGATAATATGACTACTAACTAAAATACCACAAAACGATTAGTCATGCGAAAAACACATACTGTAGATTAAGAAGCTACACATATATAAATTTGTTCAAAGTTTTAGACGTGTCTTCAAATAGTTTGCCTGCTGACCATAAGATGGTGGCGTGCCAGTGTTTAAATAAATGAGACAGGGGCTTCGTCTTTAGTTCAGCAGACTAACTATTTGAAGACGGCTAAAACGCCGCTGGGAGGTTATATCTGGTAGCTACTTAATTTATGCAAATATCAACCTGCTAGGTGGACACTATAAGCAAGAATTAGGTTAGTAGGGTAGGATATGTTGGTTAGTAGAGTAGAGAAGGATAAATTAGGTTAGTAAAGAAATCTAGGTTGTATTTGGTTTGGCTAGTACTTGTGTGTTGCATTTACAAATACCTTAATGTGAATTTCGCAATAATACAAATTCCCATAACTCTTGTAGTGCTTTCCTATTAGCGACGCTACACTTGTAAACATAAAATACATCATTCCTACACTGTGCAGAAAAACTTCACCGGAGGAAAATAATTAATGCAGTTGTCTTTCATATGCATTCACTTATTTTAACAGTCGTATCAACACTTGTAATGGTGTCAGACTAGTAACGCTACACTTGTTAACACGGTTCATATATGAATTACAAGTTGGCGTCTACATTAAGTTCATTAAACAACATTCTTCCTGTGTGAATTAAGAGATTTTACCTTTAAATTAAAAAAAAAAGTGGCGCACATTCTTATTCTAATCGAATAAATTTTAATGATATACAGACAACAAAATCCGAAGTCCGTTGCAGAAACGACATCCGTTTCAGAAACGCATCATTTATGATGCATCGTGTTCGGCAATTACAATATAATCTAAGTTGTGCGTTTTCTCAGGCTCGATGCTGTGTAACTTGGTAAGATAGTGCAATAAATATGCTTAATCTAGGGTAATATAGAGCATGATATTTTGAAAGGAAAGTAAGAAATTAAACATATTAAGAAAAGTAAAGATTTCTGTAAGTGACTTCAAAAGTGGACGCTTTTAGTCGCTAACTATGCTAATCTTGTATTTTTGTAATCTTAGCCTTGCATACTCTCAAGTGGAACACAAAACAAATCCTCTCATGCAAGCATAACTGAAACGGTATATATATACACAGGGTGTCTCAAAAGTCCCCTGACATTGGGGAACTCTGTTATCAGAGTTACAACAAAATGTAAGAGGGGACACCGTCTCCAAATACGATGTTTTCAATCTAAAGTGAAGGATTTTTTTTTTTTAATCGGGCGAGCCGCTTGGGCTGTACACTCTTTATGCGCCCAATGTTAAATGAAAATCCAACGATGCCATTTAGCTGGACCCACAACATAACGTGAATGGGGACAAGTTTGAAATGAGAGCTGGCCACTGACACGTTAGCGTAAAAGACAGTAACTTCATTCACTTATGTTGTAGATTCAGGTAAATGGCAATGTTGCATTTTCATTTAACATTGTCCTTTGTTAGGGTACTTTTGAGACACCCTATATATATATATATATATATATATATATATATATATATATATATATCGGATGTTCTAAAAATGGCGCCTATGGACCACAGAGGACTATTGCACAAGTCAAAATAAACCAAAAAAATATATATTTGAATACCCTTCGGGTCCTCGTCTGGAGACGCGAATTGCATTATGTGGCAACGTCGCAGATAAAGAACGATAGATTAAATTTACCAATCCATCAAATAATTACAATTATTCTTGACAGGTGACAGTTAAAGTCAATAGATAATGACACTAGCACCACTTATTACATTTACAATCGATGTAACTATTCGATGGATTTGTAGAGCAACGCAAATGGATCCAAGTTAATATGCGATGTTGCCACATAATGAAATTTTGACTTCCCATAGTGACTGAAGGAGGCCTTGGAGGGCATCATATATATATATATATATATATATATATATATATATATATATATATATATATATATATATATATATATATATATAATTTTCGCTTTACTTTGACCTGTAGAATACTGCTCTGTGGTCCGTGGACGCCATTTTATAATATCTGATACATAATTTATTAACAAACTGAACTACTACTACAAGAAAGAAAATAGCTTATATATATATATATATATATATATATATATATATATATATATATATATATATATATATATATATATATATATATAATGATAGAAGGGTTGTCGTTTGATCTTATATTGTTATGATAAGTTCCTCCTCGAAAACTCGACGCTTTTGTTTAGAAGCTTTTTTTGGTTCTCAATAATACAAATCAATTGACTATGGATTCGACACCATATTGTTTGAGAGTGACCGTAGAGTTGATGACAAAGAAAGGATGTACACGTCAACATTTTTAGCATGTGGAAATAAAGCACCTCAACGGCCTTTCGAATTACAAGATTTCATTTTACTTTTCGGAAATTAGATAACTAATGAAATCATAGGACTCTGCCAGTACGTCTTTTCTGTCCTGCTTTTTCAAACTCTTGGGTAATGAGTTCACAATTAACACACACATATATATATATATATATATATATATATATATATATATATATATATATATATATATATATATATATATATATATATATATATGTGTGTGTGTGTGTGTGTGTGTGTGTGTACGTGTATTCTTATTTATTATTATTCATATCATTATTATATTGCAATCCCGTCTTGTTTTTCAGCAAAATGGCGAAAGAAATGATGGGTTTACAACTTGTAAAAATAAATAAATAAATAAATGGAAGAACAAATGTGATTCGGGCATAATTTGGCTACAATAGGAGTTAGGAAATTAAAACTTGTGTGAAATTAACTTACTACGTTTTCGGCATAAAAATGAATGTCACTTGTGGATTGCATAATGCCATTTCTTCGTTTCTTGATGGTACTGCAGATTCAGCACTTTGAAAACAAAGGGCTTATTTCTTAAAACTACTAGTCTTGTAATACTAGTATATTTTTTAAAATTCAAATTTTGTGTAGTTGAATGTATTATAAAATCGTGAAAAATTAGATATATCAGCATAAGTATTTAGAAATGAGTTCTACTTTTATTCTACAACTTCCAGTTCATAATATTCTACAACTTGTAGAAAAACACATTACAAGATTTGTTCCTTTGAAAAATAGGCCCCAGATATTATCTTGGACTATCTACAGAATGACAAAGTTAGTACTTTTAAAAAATTCATTACTTTCCCTTTAATTTACTTTATATTACCGTACATATTTGTTCCATACAAAAATTGTTTATTTTTATTATTTCGCCTCATGCTTGCAGTTTCGGTTTAAGTAAAAGATTTATATTCACTTCTTTCATTGGGAATTTCAGTCTTATCACCTGAGAAAATGTTTTTTAAGGGACGAGTTGCATCATACATCACTGGGTGCAGGTTGACTTCAGGAGCACTTATCCGTTATACATACAGCGCCGGGGTGGATCTGTAGAGGACAGACGCGTCAGCGATGGTAGGCATACACATAAACGAGGATAGTGGAAAAACACTTCATACAACATAAAAGCACATTTTTGTGTTTTAGCACAGCTTTGTGACCTTTCTATGATAATTTTGTATGCTGTCTTCATTTCACCATGGCTTCCTTATGGAGTACGACATGGTAAAGAGCATTTCGTATTTCTACCTTATTGTACATGAGAGAGGTAACATCCCGGTATATTTCGAATATTTATACATTGAAGTAAGATTTGAACTTTATCATTTATACATTGATTTTCCAAATTAACATAACACATTGCTTCCGTAAATTTGCTAAACATTATATAATAATAATAATAATAATAATAATAATAATAATAATAATAATAATTATTATTATTATTATTATTATTATTATTATTATTATTATTATTATTATTATTATTATCATTATTATTTCATTTCATTTCATTTCATTTCATTTTATTTATCCTCCATTCTGTACAAACTTGGAAATAATTTTCCGATAGTACATGGGATTCGTCATGGTTAATTGATGCAATACATATATATTAGACACATTTGTTAAACATAATTCATACTTTTATACATTACAGTAATTCGAAATATCATTATACAAATACTACAGCATACCTTATACATAAATGAACCTATCTTGTTACTTTGCTACTACTATTTACATTGTGACTATTTAATTGATTATATTCATCTATTGTATAGAAGCAATGTGACAATAGGTATTCTTTTAATTTTCTTTTGAATGTAACATTAGACTTGATTACCTTTAATTTGTTTGGTAACTTATTGTATAGCATAATACCAGCATATTTTACTCCCTTTTCGTACATTGCTGTTCTACGGTTTGGTGGATGAAAATGAGTCTTATTTCTTGTGTTGTATCCATGCACGTCACTGTTTGTTGTGTACTCATTTATGTTGGATCTTACAAATTCTATTAAGCAATATATATACAAACATGGTAAAGGTGGTATAGCTAGTTCTTTAAAATATTTCCTACAGGACTCTCGGGGTCCTACACCAGCTAGGACTCGTACCACTCTTTTTTGAAGAACAAAAATATCTCTACTTTTTACAGTATTTCCCCAAAATATTAATCCATATCTTAATATAGATTCAAATGAGCAGTAATATAATATTTTTGCTGTATTTCGGTTTATAGTATTTTTGATGGTTTGTACGGCAAAACACATTTTTCTTAACCTATTTGCAATTTTTTCTATATGATAATCCCATTTTAAATCTGCTGATATATGTACACCTAAAAATTTTACAAAACTAACTTGTTTTATTTCGTTTTCTCCTATTTTTATACTTCCTTTATCTAGATTGTTGTTTGTTAATTTAAAACTTATTGACAAGGTTTTTTTCTGAATTTACTATTAACTTATTATGATCAAACCAGTTCGTTAGCTGTTTTACGGTGTTTTCTATGTTAGTATTTAATCGTTGTTGGTTTTCGCCTGTTATTGCTACACTTGTGTCATCCGCGAATAATGTGGCTTTTGCAAAGTTTAAATTATCCGGGAGATCGTTTATATATATCAAAAACAGTAATGGCCCAAGAATTGATCCTTGTGGTACGCCGCATTTTATTTTATTCATTGTAGATGTGAAAGTAGTTAATTTTGAATTTCTCCCATCTACTCTAGTTATTTCTACCACCTGCATTCTATCTGTCAAATATGAACGAAACCAGTTTCTTATTACTCCTCTTATTCCACATTTCTCTATTTTATATAAAAGTTCTCTATGAGGCACTAAGTCAAACGCTTTTGTAAGGTCTAAAAACAATCCTATGCACTTATTTCTTTTATCTAGTAGTTCGCTTACGTAATTCAGATATTGATAAATAGCGGTTTCCGTTGATTTTCCTTGAATAAATCCATGTTGATATTTTGAAATTGTTCCAGTACTTTGTAAATACAGTGTAACCTTATTATTATTATTATTATTATTATTATTATTATTATTATTATTATTATTATTATTATTATTATTATTCGGTATTTATTTCATTGGAATTTAACGATTCTGTTCATCTTCGAGAAAATATAAGACGTAAAGTTAAGTGTTGAATGAGGTTTCGCTCACATCTGGTCGCAACAAAATAAAACAAGCCTCTCTCACATCAAACCACAAAAGGTGCCTTCCATTTCAATTCAGGCAGAGCATGTACCATCACCATCTCAGATATTGTTGAAACTTTTTTTATAGCAACTAGACATGTTTTTAAGAGACCCAGATTTTTTCGTTTTGTCGAAAAAAAATTTCCCGCCAAGTAATGGGCCATCAAAGACGGGGAGTACAATTTATGAATTGTAGAAGACATGAAAAATGGTCAATTTCGGAGCCTCACCATTCGGCTATGGAGACAGGTGGAGTTATAATTCTTGTTGTGGTATGTACATAGGGATATAAATAAACTATATTTTATTATAGTTTGGTTTGCGCATGCGTATCTTTTTGTACATAAATTAACAAATGAACGTCAATTTATCTGAAAAGTCGAAGTTTGCGAATTTTTTTCGAGCACTTCCGGTTCGAATTTTAAAATTCTGTTTTCACGGTTGGTAAGACCGAGTTACCCGCTTTCTGAAAAAAAATTTGTATCGCTTCTGTGGTCAACCGTTTTGTCGCAAAAAATTCGAGAAATTGAAAAATTTTCAAAAATCGCCATTTTTGGGCGCCATTTTCTCGAAAACACCATTTTTTAAAATTCTGAAATTTTGTCAGATGGTTCAACTTTACCTGAATAATAAACACACCAAATATCATTCTCGACCAATGCTTCATGGATTAACTGCAGCCTTTTAAAGTTAGCGAAGTTTCGCTAATTTTGATGTCACAGTTAGCAACACTGGGAACAATGAAAGTGCAATGATTTGATGATGTTTGTGGTTCATATTCATTAAATGAAGAATAAAAGGTTTTCTTGGCTGCTTTTTTATTATTTTGAACAAAGAGGCTCTCTGAAATAGTAAAATGAGCCTGCCCCTACTCATCCGTTTTCTTAAACTGAAGTAATCTGAGGTGGAAATCACGATTACGAAACACACACATTTTTTAAAGTTTACTTGAAATGGCCATCCAATGAATTCTGATGATCTATAAAAGGCCTAAACTATTACCTCAGTGTGATTTGGAATGCTCCAGACAAAGTGTCAATTAAGTGCGATGTCATTACAGTGATCGAAAAATGACAAAAAGTTAAAAAAAAAAAAAAATCGAAACGTTCTTACGCGTTCCAAAGAAATTTACTGAATTTTTAAACAGAACAATCCTAGCATAAAAATGGGTCACTCAGAATTTTATAGTATTCGACTAAAGTGTGTCAGTCCGCAACCTGAGAGGGAAGTGTGTGTGTGTGTGTGTGTGTATTGTGCAAATTTTAAGTTAGCTGCTACTGCGTTGCTACAAATCAAAGGTGCAACCTGTACTGAAGCTGTCATGAGTGACCTCTTTCCTTTAGTAGTATGATCCGTAGAAAATGACAGCTGTCTTCTTCAAGAATGTGGTGAATGTCCTGGAGTGGAAGAAATAAGTATGGTGTCTTTAATTATTGATCCTGATGAAAATGAAAGTGGTTACGTATGCAATATGGGAGAATAATGATCTCGTTAAAAAAAAAAAAAAAAAAAAACTGTGCCACTTTCTGTTTTCGTATCGTACATTGCCGGTTTAACTGTAAGAATTGTAATTTATGACTACATGAAGAAAATCCAAAGAGAATCAATTGCTACCGAAGACCACCGTATAAAATTTCAAGATACAAATTCTATTTTACTTCATGTGGACTTCGTTGAAAACTGGACTGTTATTCTGAAAAGTGAAATTCAGAGTTATCACCGAAATATGAAACAATTGACAGTTTTGTTGTAATAAACGACGATAAAACAAACGATTCGGCTCATGTACTCATAGTCATAGACAAGATTCTAAACATACTCGAAGAAAAGCGAAAAAATATGTTATAGAAAAAGGTTTGAATACGTGAAAATAGGTGTCTACAATTTCCCAAACTGTGTCAGTGATTTCTGATGGTGCTGCATCCCACTTTAAAAATCGCTTTCAGATGTTCGAGATGCAGACAGGTCCGATAAAGCAGTGTTTTTGCAGTGAAACCGGCCATTCAAGGGTCTCTGCGACGGTAGTGGGGAAAGGGGGGGGGAGGCAAAGAATGTGGCAACGCGCCATAGCCTTAGGCTAAAACAGATACACAGTATTAAAACCGCAGAAGAAAAAAATGAAATGAAATCTTTAAGTTTTACGTTCCACGGTTAAGCCGGTTAGGCTAAAGGAGACGGTGATTAGGAGAAAGAATGAAATGGTGGAATGCAGAAAGTGGGAGGAAACGGGATAACTCCAAGAAAACCCACGAGCACGGTGTTTGTCCACCACAAAGCCCACACGGCACGAGCTGGGATTGAACCAGGGACCCCAAGCAGCGGAAGTGAACGCTCTACCACTGAGCCACCGCGTCCCCACTAAAACCGCAGGAGAATTCGTGAGTATAGAGCAAGTACAAACTCCGGGTATTACTCTCGTTTTGTTACCTGGAACTGAATTCGACGACTTCCGGAAGAAAAAAGGGAAAGTATACGACCAGTAACTGGTATTCAACGAAGTTATCTTTGGCTTTCGGAAAATTGCGAAGTTTTTATAGCAGTAACGGGTCACCATGAACTAACTTCATACTTCCCCCAAAATCGAACTTTTGCAATTCAAAGTGTAGATTTAAGAAATCTGCAAAAAGGAACTTTTGTTATATACATATATGTATGATAACCGTGGTGCGTAGCAGAAATATTATGAATAAATCATGAATTACGTGAAGTTGAAGTGCTGTTTATGCTTCCACATGAACCTTCAGCAGGGTACAAGTTTCCAGAAGAGCATAAGAGAAGTGAAAATAAGTGTTTTGTGACTATCGACAATGTGCTACGCAAAGGCGGATCCAGGACGGACTTCTGGGGGGGCTGGGATTGTAATACTGCTACTTAGAGCTACTTTTAAGAGCTCCAAACTCTGGGATGGGTTTTATTTATATATAAACAAGAAAGTTTCTTCTTCTGGGGAGTGGGGCGGCAATCGTCCCCCTAGATCCACTCCTGGATGAGTTATGAGTGAACCAACATCTATTGGAGCATCTGCACGGTTACATGCTATTAGCAAAGAAGACAACAACCAAGCAAATGATTGGTCCATGAAAAAAAAAAATCAGTGAAATTTTGTTTCCGAAGACCATTGTGTACTTGAAATAGTAAGTGAACTTGAAATTTGTGTGTTTCGTAATCGTAATTTCCACCTCAGATTACTTCAGTTTAAGAAAAGGAGGAGTAGAGGGAGGCTCATTTTACTATTTCAGAGAGCCTTTTTAATCAAAATGATAAAAATAACAGCCAAGAAAATCATTTATTCTTCATTTAATGAATGTGAACCACAAACATAATCAAATCATTGCACTTTCATTGTTCCCAGTGTTGCTAACTGTGACATCAAAATTAGCGAAACTTTGCTAACTTTAAAAGGCTGCAGTTAATCCATGAAGCATTGGTCGAGAATGATATTTGGTGTGTTTATTATTCAGGTAAAGTTGAACCATCTGACAAAATTTCAGAATTTTAAAAAATGGTGTTTTCGAGAAAATGGCGCCCAAAAATGGCGATTTTTGAAAATTTTTCAATTTCTCGAATTTTTTGCGACAAAACGGTTGACCACAGAAGCGATAATTTTTTTTTCGGAAAGCGGGTAACTCGGTCTTACCAACCGTGAAAACAGAATTTTAAAATTCGAACCGGAAGTGCTCGAAAAAAATTCGCAAACTTCGACTTTTCAGATAAATTGACGTTCATTTGTTAATTTATGTACAAAAAGATACGCATGCGCAAACCAAACTATAATAAAATATAGTTTATTTATATCCCTATGTACATACCACAACAAGAATTATAACTCCACCTGTCTCCATAGCCGAATGGTGAGGCTCCGAAATTGACCATTTTTCATGTCTTCTACAATTCATAAATTGTACTCCCCGTCTTTGATGGCCCATTACTTGGCGGGAAAATTTTTTTCGACAAAACAAAAAAATCTGGGTCTCTTAAAAACATGTCTAGTTGCTATAAAAAAAAGTTTCAACAATATCTGAGATGGTGATGGTACAATTTTATATTTTTTTGCCTGAGTTGAAATGGAAGGCACCAAAAACAGCTGTGATAATTTAATTTACACGGATTGATAAAGCAAGGAATATCTATATCTATCATATATATATATATATATATATATATGTGTGTGTGTGTGTGTGTGTGTGTGTATGTGTTAACTATATAAAATTTGGACACATATATTTCATTCATTATTTCAATATTTTATTGGAATTAGTGCATGTATACAACCTATAAGGAAATTAGTGCATGATTTTTGCAGCTGTGTAAATAAATAATTGGAGAATGTGAAGATATGAGGATACGCTATCAATGATGCAAGTAAAAACTTGGGTTATTCAACTACAAGGTAAAAGAACTTGAAAAAGGCTTCAGTAATTAGAGATATGCTGAAATAATCGTCCCCTAAAGTTAGGAAAATAAACAGAAGGTATATTCTTCTACATTCTCTTTTTTAATATTCACAAATTAAATTTAATTGACATAAAATCTATCTATGTATCAATATATATATAGTGGCGGATCGAAGGGGGAGCTATAGGGCTATAGCCCCCCTTCTTGACGCTCAGGTATACAATGGATAAAATGGGCTTCAATCCCGCTTTACACTAGATAAAACGGCAAACTATGATTTAGCCCCTCCCGTGATCATATCCTGGAACCGCCACTGTCTGTAGTTTGCATTTATATAATGTAAACTTCGAGGGGACTGACATTTATAGATTTTTTTTCAGCACCGCCCATAATTTTTATCAATTTTTACACCGAACTTATTCATGACACAAAATAATTATTAACACTATTAGGCCTATTTAGTCATACAGGTAACTGGGCACAAACTAAATACAACTTTCTTACAAGGCTGTCTATAATCTTTATTATAAATTAACTAGAACTGTAACAACTGTTACAGTGTGTTAAAATTGTCACAACAATGGATATATATATTGAATTTTAATGAAAAGTGATTCCTGATTGGTAGAGATAACAAATGATGTAATGTTATTTATGATTTCAGTTGGAGTAGTAGTCTGAAGAAGGAAGTGATATACTGCCGAAACTGTAACAGTTTTAGTTAATTTATGACAAAGATTATAGACAGCCTTGTAAGAAAGTTGTATTTAGTTTGTGTTTAAGATGGACACAAGGCCTTTTTATCATATCCATGTAGGTACCCGGGACATAGGTTTGCACCTGAAGATATAAAACCTCAATTATAGTGGTCAAATAAGAAAATGCAAACTGATTTTGACAAGATAATGGCTGTAGAATCCGCCATCTTTTATTATCATCCATCGTTTTCAGCAACTTGCACATTGAAATTATTATATTAAAAAACATTTATTTATAACAAAACTCAGTGACGTAGGAGACTGGAGTCTATGTCTGCACCAGAAGGTATAAAACTTCTACTGAGGTTAAGAAAAATTCAATAAAAGGGAATAATTCAATAAGAGGGAATAACAATGAAGATTTGAAATATAAAATCTATCAAATATCTAACTTAATAATTTGATGCGGATTCAACGTTTGTTTATACTGATGCTTCAAAATACCCATTGTTAATGTTGATGCAGCTATTTATATACCAAATAGATCAACTACATTAAAATATAAATTACCTACATATAAGTCGGTATTTGAAAGCGAAGCGTTTGCTATTCGTCACGCTCTGTTATACATAAAAAAAAAAAAAAAATAAGAATAAGAAAACTATCATTTGTTCAGATTCATTAAGTGAGCTCACTTCTTTGAATACAACGCATTGGAACAGTAAAGCTTAATGGATTATACTAAATATCAAACATTTATATCTCTATATATCTAGAAATATTTATATCTTTTGCATTTATCAAAGCTCACGTCAACATTGATAATAACAACATAAATGATGCAGTCGCAAAAAGATTCATGTTTCGAAGGACAAAAAATGAATATTAAATAATCTCGAAGGAATTTGTACAGTGCTATAACGGAGAAGTACAAATCAGAATTATCTACTTGACGATCTGGTAATCAGCAGGTTCCAGGACAACTTTATAATAATGTTTTTATGTTTTCAGTTCTTTCCGTTCTAAGCCTTCCCTCTGTCCAGTACTTCATTCCGTAACTCCCGCTCGTCCAATTCATCAATACCGTCTTGCCGGATTCTTAATCCACTGAGTTTCTTTCCATTTCACCCTTTTCTTTTCCTTTTCCAGACCTACCATTCTTTCCAAATTTATTTCATGTCCTGATTCTTTCACGTGTTTATATACTGCACTGTTTTCTCTTCTTAATTTCATGTCGTCTTGTGTTGTCTTATTCTTTCATCCAGTCTCTTTCCTCTTTCTCCTATGTATTTCATATTTCAATTCTTTTGAACTAGTTCTATATACTGTTCCTCTCCTGTTCTGCTTTTATCTCATTTTCTCTCTTCTTTCCCTTCTCTCTAAGTCCTCTAATGGTTTTTTCTCCTTTTCTATGTTTTGACTCTATCTTTTCTTAGCAACATCTTAAGAATATGTGTCTCATCACCTAAGCTCTCAATCGCAAACCATCTTCTTCCTCTTTTGTATCTATTTCTTATTAGTAATCAGTGAAAAAGTCACATATCCTCTTTCCTTCTTCCATCGTCACTATCTGTTATTTCTCTCCTTTGCATATTTCTTACACAGTTTACTTTGGTCCCTACATCCATGTCTCTCCTCTTATAACAGCATATCTCCTGCTGAGAGGTCTTTCTTGTACCATCCTGTCGTCAACTTTTCACCGACTTTCTTTATATTCGCATCAATAAAATTCATTTCATCATAATTCCTCTCATCCACTTGCATTCCTAACTTTATCCTCAGTTCTCTTAAGATTTTTTCAATCGCTTCCTAGTCTCTTTTCAGTTATCATACAATCGTGTACGTATCTACAAAACATTTTAGGATTCTGTCCTCCTTTTTCCAATTTTTGTTCCCACTTGTTCACTGCGATTTCATCAAGTACCAGAATCAATCTCAACCCGATCATCAATACCTTTTATTATTTTCACCACTTTTTTACCTATGGTACACTAGGGGTGGATCCAGAGGGGGGCGATCGCCCCCCTCCAGAAGAGGAAACTTTCTTATTTTATATATATAAATAAAACCCATCCCAAAGTTTGGAGCCCTTAAAAGTAGCAGTATGACCCCCCCCCCAGAAGTCAATCCTGGATCCGCCCCTGTGGTACACACACTATTCTCCCAAATCAACTTTAAGGCTTTTCTCACCTTCTCCTTTTCTTATTTGTTATAGTTCTATCTTTCATTTTTTTCTTCTACTGCCTTTACAACGTACTCTCTGCTAATACTAGAAAATATTTTCATACATACACTAAGAAAAAAAAAAGCAGCTTTCGTTCCTGTCTCCTACCTGACATATTTTTAACCTTTTCTGTGTTTTAATCTTTCTGTTATTTTCTGCAATCTTCTTTATCTCTTTCTCACAAGGTTCAAAAATATCAAGTTATCTAAAAAGTATTGATACCTTAGAGATTAAAATTAAGAACACATTTACTGCAATTTGAAAATAACATTATAAAACTACATATGCACCATTTTGTTTGATATCCTCTGCCATTTTCCCGGCAACAGGTTGTCTAGAAAGTAGCCTTTGAAGTTCAAAATTGACAATACGTTTATTGTTATTTCAAATAACGTTATGAAACCACATATACACCATTTTGTTTGATAACTTCTGCCATTTTCCCTTCAATAGGTTTCTAAAAAGTAGCCTTTGGAGATCAAAATTGAGAATACATTTATTCTATTTTGAGAATAACATTAGGAAACCACACATGCACCATTTTGTTCGATGGTCTTCTGACAGTTTCTCGGCAACATCATAATCCCGTAGCTATAGAACTTGTGCACTTCCTGGTCAAACAAACAAACCAAAAGGAAGTGACATATGGCTTTCACAGACCTCTTTTGAAATTAACTAAACACTATCAGTGAGTTCTGCAGAGAAACAAAACAATAATTAGTCTGATAGTGCCAGATACAGACAATACAGTGGATCTATTAAAACCTGTGAGCTAAGTATTTGAATTCTGACGGATCGTTAAAGATGGTCGTTATGAGGTCTGGTGTTGTCAGCGTGATATACGACACTTTTTCGTTAACTAATTCGGTTGATTGCTTTTGAATTGCCAGGTGTACTTGCGCTAATTGTCGACACTACAGGACACAGTCTATCGTTCTGCCCGGTAGCAGTAGCTCAAGATCCACGCTGCCCTTCCAATTCCACTAAACGTACAGCATACCCTTCCTGGACGTCAGTGTAGACTTTGTCACAGACTGTTCAGCTTATTCTCGCTTCGACCACAATATTTCTTGGCACATTATTGTTGTAGGCTATTCACTTTCCATCACTCGTCATCAACCGCTTTAGAAATGGCACGAGTTTGTTATCTTTCAGTCGAAATTCGCAAATATAAATTTGATCGAATAAATATTTGAGTCCGATCATGTAGCACCTAAATGTCGTTTAATTTTTTTTTAAAGGTAGCTTTCTGCAAATGCAGCGGCGGAACATGTGGGGAGGCTGCGAGACGGCAGTAACTCCAACGTAATTCTGTATTTCTGATCCGAGATTTAATAATTAATCTTTATATTTATGCCCTTTCTACGTGCGATTTGTTGTCCTATTTTTCACGTGGTTTAAGCATAATCCCCCTTTCTTTGATTAGCAACGCTGAACATACTTGTGTTATTTGTGGCTTGTATATTTGTCTGCTGGCCTGGGTATTTCTGCAGTTCTTTTAGTGGTCTGTTTCATTCTTGTGAGTGAATTAGTGTTTTGTCACGACGCGAGTGAATTTTCCTGCTTTGTTGTGGTTTCACATGCTGAATTTGCGATCCTGTATGGAAAATGAATAATGGAGTAGAATATTTAAAATCTATTCGATTTGGTAGTTTAACACTAGCTCAAAAATTTTACCCCAGCCTGTTTGTTGGGCGTGTAGAGTTTGTGAAGTTAAATACGTGACTTTAGTCTATTTCTGTGTTGTGTTGCTGGAATGGATTTCCAACTAAACCTGAGTGTTTACATTTCATTACCACCAACTTAATATTTTAGGTGATTTTCAGGGACACTGAAGTGTTCTTTCGGGTTCCCATCAGACCGCTTATTAGAACGAATTCAGGACAATGGTAGGAAGATCAATTCGCAGCGTTTCTATGAGATCGGGTGATGCGTAAGCACTATAGATGAAAGTGTATGTCATCATTTGGAACTATGAAATTCAGTTCAGAGGGTTTATATATATATATATATATATATATATATATATATATATATATATATATATATATATATATATATACATTGGTAGTTGAAAGAATACACATGTCTCCAGTTGAGACTTATATAGACTTCTCTGCTACGAGAATGATGCATAATAAAATCATATATATAAAATCATTAGCTTTCACAGATGACGTCTATTTTCTTTCAGACCTCCAAATCACCTCCAGTATTTGCCGACGAAACCGTTCAAAAATAAAGACCCCATCTTAAAATCCAAGTCCATCCAAACAAGTTGAAGTTATTGCTTACGTAAGATACCGCCATCATCGATCATGCTCGACGTGATGGCTATCGATATATACAACTCGCATCAATTACCTGCTTCGCTTGGTTAAATTAAGAAAAAAATAGTAATATGTTTCGTTAGTCAGTCACTTTTTACTATTACTAAAACACTCCTTGATATTGGTCATTTTCGATGATTTTTATATATCCCCCTCCCCTCCCCATGTTGCGGAGCACGGCATCGTAAGTGTCATTGTTCACCTCAGCGACCTCGAAAACTATGAATTCGACACTGATACTTTTCATTTCGATCATTTTACATATATATATCTCCCCCTCCCCCAAGTTGCGGAGCTGACCTCCCTCCCCTCCCCTACGTTGCACCGTCAAAGTTAAATCACGAAAGCATCCCAGGCCCGAACCTTAGCTATGTTGAAAGTTTGATCGAGATCGGTCAGATGGTTCAAGAGTTATTAATTTTTATTCATTTTCATATATTTCCCCTCCTCCCTCCCCCTCCCCTAAGATCTACCGTCAAAGTGAGATAAGAAACTTCCCATGTCCGAACCTTATCTATATTGAAAATTTTACTGAGATCGATCGGGTGGTTCAAGAGTTATTAACTCACGAATATAATCACTTTTATATTTATATATATTGATTTTAGTATACTTCCCCCTCCTCCCCCTTCCTCTTGCTCCGTCGAAATGAAATGATAGGAAACATCCTAGGCCCGAACCTTAGCTATGTTGAAACTTTGATCGAGATCGGTCGTTTGGTTCAAGAGTTATTAAGTTTTATTGAGTTTTTTTTTATAATTCCCCCTCCCCTAACATCTACCGTCAAAGTGAATAGCTAGAACACTCTCAGGCCAAAACCGCATCTACATCAGAAATTTGAGAGAAATCGGTCGGGTGGTTCGAGAGATTAAGAGTCACAATCATAGTTACTTTCAGTTTTATAGTATAGATTGCACAACATCGTAGTTTCCACCACATGAGGTTTCGGTGCAGTTGTACTAGGAGTATTATATTCCTGCTTGCAGGCTTTCTAATGGCCATTTACCCGACATGATGTAAAGCGTCGTTTGATAAGTCCAGCACAATAATAAATGGGAGTAGCATGTTGATTCTTAACGGGAATACCCTCGAACGGAACAGCAAGGATGCTACTTGCAGCTGTCATGTGTCGGTAGAAAGCTAGCGATGTTTTGCTCGTATGGCTTCAAGCACTGTCCTGGTGCAGTTCCACACGATGGGTGTTATCGTACTACAATGATGGTAATTCGTTTGTGTATACTGGAGATAGAACATGTTGGTAAGCAGCAGCATTGATATCGACTTTTTGCTACCTTACAAATCTTGATCTTCCCTCTGTAGCAAGTCAGTAACGACCATACATTTCGGGAAACTTCTTTAGCTTTTTGACACCAGGTTTCATCGGTCTTATTCATGAACATCTCTGACGGCAATGGCTCGAACTTTTCTATAGTCACACGGTAGTTCAGTTATAGAGTGTTCACCTATGGTGTATGGGATCCCTGGTTCGATTCCAGCTCGCGCCAAGTGAACTTTGTGGAGGACAAATACCATGCGCGTGGTTTTTCTCGGGGTTCTTCCGTTTCCTCTCGCTTTCTCCTTTCCAGCATTTCATTCATTTCTCATCATCACTGTTTCTTTTAGCTTACTAGGAATAACAGTGGAACGTAAAACTCAAAGATCTCATTTCATTTTTTCTATAGTCACATAATTAGATCTATTACCACGGTAAATTTTCAATGGTCACCAGTTAGGTGGGCGCTCGTGCAATCTTCTACCCTTGCTCCTTTCCTCTGCAATATGAAGTAGTGTAACGCATGCATGCCATGTATGTATTATTTCTATCGGTTGTGGCAGTTAAAGGTAGGCGCACGACCTTCTACAACGCACGACCCACTATTTCTCGTGTGAAAAATGCCACGCAATATGGAGGCATTCAAGGCATAACAAATGCTTCTAAAATAGAGTTAAAAATAATAAAATAAAGGATGTATATATAAAGGACTATCTTCATCTTAACCTCGTATTTTGATTTGCTCATAGCTAACTTTTGTACCGGAAATGTAATTATTAGAGTGATGAGGAAATTAAGTCACTACTGTTACTTTCCTATTATTATTGTGAGCATTCGAGCTTCTGTTTTGGAGAAACACAGCAGGAAAGATCGACATAGGAAAAATATTTGCAGGGAGCGTTTCTTACTGTGAAATTGACTCATCCACAAATTTAGCTAAATTTTACTACTATTTTTCTTTATAATGTTGAAATAATATCCAAAATTCTTGAAATCCCACAAGGAATTGAATAGAACACACAGTCTACATTATAGTAAATTCGATACACACTATTGGTTGTGAGGACTGCAGCAGGATGATTACAATTTTACGGGGAAGGTGCAAGCCTGTGTCAGCAGTGTCTTTGGGTTGTGTACGGAGTAGTACCATAAGAGGGAGGATTACGCACCACTCTTGTATTGCACGAAGAACAAGAGACGTGTCTGCCTATGGGAAGACTGCTTCTTCTACAACGAAACTGGTGCGCCTACAGGGCTGCCACCACAACAATAAAGTAATGAATCGAAGAGAACCGTACCCAATGCCGATCATCATCTTGGCCACATGGCCATGGACACACACAGAGTAGTACATACCAATATTTCGACACTGGAGCATGGTAGCAGGTATTAACTTACCTATATCGACAGTTCAACGACATCTATTGAAAGCTTGACTGGTGGCACACATTACTTTGCTTTGGCTGCAACTCGCCCAGTGCCACGAATACCTCAGCTTAAAATGGACTCGTGAACATTGTTGCTAGCGTGCTGAATGAGACGATCATGGTTTCGGACGAATTTCGCTTTCATCTACCTTTCAGTAATGACCTCATACTCATGCTATCATAACTGCAGACGTGCAATATGCCAACGTGCATTCTAGCTAGTCGCTGTGCAGGATTAGTATGGAGTAAATATGAATATGCTTACTGAGCAATGCGGACAAGTTCTTGTGCGACAGCAAGTCGGTGCGGAAGAGTAAAAAAGATACACTGATCAGCCAGAACATTATGAGCACCTACCTAATAGTCGGCATGTCCAACAGCGACGACGCGTCTTGGCATGGAAGCAATGAGGTCCCGGTAGGTCGCTGGAGAGAGTTGACACCACATCTGCATATACAGGTCACCTAATTCCCGTAAACTGCGGGGAGGGGAGAATGCGCTCTGGCGGCACGTCCAATCACATCCCAGAGGTGTTCGATTGGGTTTAGATCCGGCGAGTTGGGGGCCAGCACATCAATTGGAACTCGCCACGGTGTTCCTGGAACTAGTCCATCATACTCCTGGCCTTGTGATATCAATCATTACCTTGTTGAAAAATGCCACTGCCGGAGAAAACATGGTCGTCATGAAGGGGGTGAACGTGGTCTGCAACCAGTGTACGCTACACTTCGGCCATCCATGGATGACTACGTGAATGTGTCCTCAGAGCATAATTGAGCCGCAGCCAGCTTGTCTCCGTCCTGCAATACAGATGTCAAGGAGCTGTTCCCCTGTTAAACGACGGATTCGCACCTTCCATTGACCTAATGAAGAAGGTATCGGGATTCATCAGAAAATGCAACGTTCTACTACTATGCCAAAGTCCAGTGGCGATGGTCACGTGCCCATTTCAGTCGTAGTTGCCGATGTTGTTGTGTTAACATTCGCACAGGGATGGGTCGTCGGCTGCGGAGGCCCGCCGTTAGGAGTGTTTGTTATCTGCCCAGCATTAAAGTCTGATGCTAGTTCCGCTACAGTTCGCCGCCTGTCCTGTTTCAGCAGTTTGCCCAGGATATGACGTCCGACATCTGCAATGAGGCATGCGCCCAACCCCTTGATGTTTGGACGTCGTTTCACCTTGGTTTCGCCACTTGTTGAAGACACTCATCACAGCACTCCTGGAACACCCGACAAGTCGTACACTTTCCGAAATGCCCGTGCCGAGCCTCTGGGTCATTACAATCTCCCCTCGGTCAAACTCACCTTCTCCATTCTACACACGACCCGCACGCTCACTGATACTACATGCACCATTGTGTGTCTGACTAGCAGGCATTCCTAATCAGCTGACGCTGCTATCGCCTGGACGGGTTTATATCGATAGTAGGTAGGTGGTCATAATGTTCTGGCTGATCTGTGTATGTCTGAGAAATATGTTTTAATAGTTGTTTACCGTATATTAGTACTAATGTAAAAGAAGACAAGACAAAAGAGAGAGAGACATACAGAAAGCTGGCTTTTCTATAGTATTTTTCTGCCATCAATTGTATGAGTTATGTCTTGAATTTACAAAATCACAAATGAACTGTTATAGCCTCGGAACGTGCGATACCGGAGCAAGAACTGGCATACCATTGGACTTATGACACGATCTTCTATCGAATACAGGTATACGATTTGCATTACGAAAATAAAGTTGATTAAAGATAGCTGTCTTCCACGCGACGATTATCATATCCATATGCTCTAGAAAATTTTCCCCAGCTCTGTTACTAAGATGTCTATAGGTTCTATCTAAATTAATATCCATTTGGCTTTTAGTCGGGTCTGCCAAAACTTTCAAACCATCTTACAATATTTTATTAGTTTAACGTCCTACGATTATGCATCGATGCTAAGGGAGACGGTGATGATAAGATACGCGATTATAGCGGAATGAAGGAAGTGGGATGAAACGGGAGAACTCCGAGATAATCCACGCATACTGTATTTCTCTACCACAAATCTCACTTGGCACGAAGCAGGGACCCGTATCTTGCTAACCAATACGAAAGTTTAAGTAAGAAAATGACTTCATATACCTCAGTACGTGGCTCTGATAGATATCAATTATTTTCTTGAACTCCTAAAAGCACATATTGACGAAAGATGACAACATTTGTAGGGAGAAAACTTGATTTTATGCCTAAACTATAATATGCAAAGACTTAATAAATGAACGATGGTGAATGTGAATTACCAGATGGATGTGTATTTTCGCTTACTCCATTCAACTGTTTCAAGTTTAACGTTGTTTCTACACCAAGATTGTAAATAAGAAGTAAATCTTAAATTTAACTACATGTAGTATAACCTGGTATTTAACTTGGATCTCCCGCAGTAAATTAAATATTGCTAATAAAACTCCAACTGACCAAAGCAGTATATATATTAAGAATATATACGTGTTCAGTTTCCGCTATATAACATAGCCTTTCTCAGACACAGTCATGTTTCTCCTAAATTCTAGCTCAGGTAACTTTTCAGATTAATGGGCGCAAATAGCCAAAACTTTAACCCCCCATATATATATATATATATATATCAGGGTTGGCAAAAACCATGGTTTTTATTGAAAAAAAACAAGAAACCATGTTTTTTTGTTTAAGCAGGTTTTTTTTTGTTTAAACCAGGTTTTTTGGTTTAAATAATTTGCTCTGTGTATTTATATCACATATGGACAGAAATAAGTTTGTCTCGCCTTGGTGTTATTATGCAACAACCAGGTTATGCTGCAAGGAGTCACATAAGCTTAAAGCGGAATCTAAACGGCTTTTCGGCTTACATCCGAGAGAAATTGTCCTCCATTTGAACTCAAAACCGGAACTAATTGGGAATAAATTCGATACGTCTGCCGACTCATTCATGAAGGACTCCTGATAAAAAAAAATACCTTGTACTGATCTTTATATAGTTTTTAATATAATTATCAAGAGTCATTTCAGGACAAAAAATAAACAGTTGCAGAAGTGAAACCAATATACAGAATTATATATGAACAATTTCAAAATACTGCAGAGTACAGAAGAACTAATTTAGTCCAAGTTAGTTCACTACAACTTTTATTAGTCCAAGTTAAAGAAATACGACGACTTAATTTGGATATCAGTATGAAAAGTGAATAAAGATACGAATTATTTAAGTCCACTTTGGCTTTGACCCATTTATACATAAATAGATACCAAAGATACTTCTGATTTCAATAAATGTCTCTCGTGAGGTTTATATGACACCCCACCCCCCAAAAAAGTACGGCATTTCGATGTATTTTATCAACAGTAAATATTATTAAAACGAAACAATATTTAGAATATTTCTTTGATTGCAATTGCATAACAATAATGACAAACTATAAAAAATCAGAAAAGAAACATTTATAAACTTATAAAAAAAAACAAAAGTTGCTTTTGTAGTTTAATATCTTTGAGTAATAAATGGGGAATTTAGGTCTGAATATAATATTATAATACACGGGAGTGAAACGTGATAAACCACAAATGTGTGTTCATAAAGATTTTACGAACACTTACCCTTTTACCAGGGGTGCCCACAAGGGGGGGGCTATGACGCAAACTGCGTCATTGAAATATTTGGGGGGTTAAAAATCTATATAAATATGTTTGGCGGGGGGGGGGGTAAAATTAATCGAAAAGATTTTTTTTCATGGAAGAATACCTATGGATAGACAATTGCGGGGGGGTGCGTCATGGACATAAGGGGGGGTGGGCACCACTGCTTTTACGAACGTTTTTTGGTTTAAACCAGTTGATTTTTTTTGAAAAAAACAGCTGGTTTAAACCAACCAACCCTGATATATATATATATATATATATATATATATATATACTCTTAAAATATATACACTGCTTTGGTCAGTTGGAGTTTTATTAGCAATATTGAATTTTCCAAAGCTGCAATGAATAGTTTACAAGAAAATTCAAGAAAGTTGGTTATTTATCTACAGAGAAATTCTCTTTATTCCGCGTTTAGGTTTCAAAAAGCCAGGAATATATAGAGTGGCCCAAAAGTAGGTATACAGACCTGCACCTATCAAGCATGACACTTTAATTGATAATATAATGAACTTGTTTGCTTCGGTTTGTTCCAAGCTTTCAAGGTATAAATGAAAATAAAGAACAGATAAGAAAGAAACTAAGTCAATATCTGTATGGATAACAATAAGTAAATGATATAAAATGTCATGACTGATCAGTACGGGATTGTACACCTACTTTTGGACCACTTTGTAAATGAAATGAAATGAAATCTTAAGTTTTACGTAATACGGTTATGCCAAAGGAGACGGCGATAATGAGAAATTAAGAAAATGGTGGAATGAAGCGGGGGGAAACGGGGAACCCTGAGAAAACCCACGCACACGGTGTTTGTCCACCAAAAAGTTTACTTCGCGCGAGTTGGGATCGAAATAAGGACCCCATGCACCAGAGGTGAACGCTCTACCACTGATCCCTCCTCCCAGGAATATAGTTTAAAACCGAACTAGTTATTTGAGTTAAACACAGAATATCTGAACCAAATTATGACTGATTTCAAATCAAGTGGAATAGCAGAGTTAAGCTTTTAAGACAGTGGAAAATTAAAACTGAAGTTAGAAGAATAGATAGAAATAACACAATATTGATCTTGGACTCATTTAAGCATCCGTGTTATTAACTTGTTCATACAAGTTTCAACGACTGCTTGTCTTAATCTTCAGTATGTATTCATTAAGGAATTTCAACGTTTCTTTGTGTGGACTCACATTATCGATAGTGATTTTGCGCCGTACAGAATTTACTGTTATCGTTCGTTGACACCAAACACAACCCTGCATGTATTTTAAAAGAATCCATTAGAAAGGTTAGTGTATTTCAGTATCACCATAATGTGTGGCCTCCTGTTATGCCTTTGGTTCGAACTCTGCAACAAAGAAACAACTTTTTGAATTTGCGCTCATAAATCTAGAATCTTATAAAATTAAAAACATTCTATATTCCGTTTTCTAATAAATATGTAAAAGTAAATCGCTGTACAGTACATTGAAAGTGGTACCTCCATTTCCAAGCTTTTTTAGTTATTTATTTATTTTGGCTTTTCTAGTAATGAAAGTAATAAAACGGAATATAACTTTTTAATTCTTTATTTATTTTAGGAGAGAACTTCTTTCAAGTGAAAGTTTAACAAAGAACGTTGGAAACCGTGTAATTTCGTTTTTAAAATTTATACAGGTATTAAGTCATCTGTAAAACCACAAAAACTCAGGAGTCATGTTTCTCCAAAATTCTAACCGAGGTAACTTTTTTAGATTAATGGACGCAAATTCAAAAAGTTGGTTCTTTATACCCAAGTTCAAACCGAAGGCCACACTGTGGTAATAGTGGAATACATTAACCCTTCAAATGGGTTCTTTTAAAATAAATTCAGGTTTGTGATTAGTGTCAACTAAAGATAATAATTTTGCCATGGTACGAGGATATTATTAGTAATGTCAATACACAAATCAATGTAAAATATATTTAATGGATAGACATTAAAGATGATGACAAACAGTCGTTGAAATATATACGGATAAGATAAAAACAAGGGTATTTAAATGAGTTCAAGCTATCATCATTATCATCATAGTTATTCTGCCATTATTAGCAGGTCACTTGCTGTAACTGAAAAGTTTCCAGGCTCCACGGTCTTCCGTTAACCTCTTCGTCTTCAAGTACGATTTTTCTGATTTGATATCGTCCATTAATTGTAGTCTTCTTCGCCCCCCCCCTCTCTCCTGCCACCATACCCTCAAAACGTCCCTCCTGCTATAGTTCCTTCTTACTCTATGCCCCAACCAGTTTCTCTTTCTCTTCTTAATAATATCTAAAAGTGTTCTTTTCTCCTCTACCTTTTCTAACACCCTCTCATTCGTTTTCCACTCGACCCACCTAATTCTCTCCATTCTTCTCTACACCCACATTTCGAAAGCTTCCAGTCGTTTCTCACCATTTTATTGTAATGCTCATGTTTCTGACCCATACAGTACAATACTCCACACGAAGCATTTTATGAGTCTTTTTCTCAAGTCTTTATTCAAGGTCCCCCAAAATAGTACTTCCTTCCTTCTAAAGGCTTCTTTCGCCATTCCTATCCTTGCTTTTATTTCACGTTCATATTTCATATAATTACTAATAATACTACCCAGGTATCTAAAATTAGTCATTTGTTCTATTTTCTCCCTTCCTACTTCAATATTTGACACCGATCCCTTTCTTCCAATCACCATGGTTTTTGTCTTTCTAATATTTATTTTCACCCCATATTCACAGCACTTCCTAAAGTTTTCTAACATCTTATTGATTTTCTCTTCAGATTCTGCAACAAGCGCCATATCATCTTCAAAATGTATGCACCTAATCATTCTACCTCCTACTGAAATGCCGTCTTCATTCTCCCTGTCGAACTTCCCTTCCAATTACACTTCCCTCTGTCATTACCTCTCCTATTCTAACACTTACTTGTTGGTTCATATATAAGTTCGAGACAATACTTTATTATTCCATACAGATTCTATCAGTTCATTATGTAATGTAAGAAGTAAATCACTAATCATGGAACAATGTCCAAATAATAATAATAATAATAATAATAATAAAAAATCACACTTAACGAAACTGTGTTCAATATGTAGGGACACACGGTAATATGTTTAAAAGAGCTTTTTGCTCAAGTCAAGCGGTTATCTTTAGAAATAATTGGCAATCATGGTTGGTTCTTTTCTATAGTCTCTTCTTGCTGCCCAGACCCTTCCAATCTTAGCCGACGTATTCGTCAAATCTATTGTATATACACACAGCGTGTTCGAGAAGTCCCCGTATTCTTGCGTTTAGTATCACAGCGAGCAATATCAGTGGAATTCTAGTTTATTTACTATTGTTACATGATGAGAGATATGGTCCCGGAAGTCCGTCGTTCGATTCTTGTGGATGTCACATTTATTTTTTTTTTCCTTCCTTCAAGAATATTTGAAATGTAGCCTCAAGCTTCTTTGAAGCAATTTGTAATACTTTTCTGGTTCATTAAACTAGATGCAATGGCAGAAGTCCTTTACCCTGCACATGTCTACACCTTATTCCTTGTCCTGCCTTTTTTCCCCTTACTTGCTACTTTTCACATTTCACTTCGAGTCATATGTCAGCTATATTTTGTTTTGTCACTTTGTTGAGTCAATATTCTGAAATTGACTAACATGCCAGGTAATGCTCTTTTTACTGAGTGAAGTGATTTATATCCGCAAACATAAACATTATTTATTGTGGAAATACTTATTTTCTACGTTATCAGTAGACTTCGGATTTTAAGGCAAATGCCTATTTTGTTCCCTTTATAGGAAGTAAAAAATACTTCGGATCTTTACGAATCATGAGGAATTAAGCCTATTAAAACACTTTATAAGTGCCCTAAAAATGCCTAAAATGGAGTTTAGCGCCTATTTTGGCCGTTTTGGCCTAAAAATGCCTAAAACTGCAAAAAATACAAAATTCCTGTATTTTTTAAATAAACTTTTTTTTTTAGTGTTGAGTGAAATTTAATTGACAAATCTGAAGGCAGAGTGAGTGTGTTTGTCGAGGCTAATTTTAGTCTAACTCGTATGAAGAAGTGAAACGCAGAGGGTGGTTGTATGTAAAAAATTGTTTCTAAAAGTTGAGCTATTTCTGCTCAAGGTCAAGCCCATTTGTGAAAGACAAAGACAAACCATCCCTTTGCATCCTGCAGACACTGTACTGAAAGATCTCTATCTCTTTCTGTCTGTCTCTCTTTCCCCAGGGGCAAAACCAAAGCTATTGCTAAGTGCATATCGCAGTAACCAATATTCCCCTCCCTGCCGTTCTGCATTCTTGGAACTATTCCACCTTTTCTCTTCTGTAGCGGCTCACTTCAGCTCTTCTGTGATCCGTTCAGCTCTCTGGAATTTGGACAATAGTTTACACACACACATTCACAAATCAACACACAGCTCTATTGAAGCAAGAATCTCTTCGGGTCTTCGCTTTCAATATTTGGGAAAAACCAAAGTCCACGAACAGAAACGATTCATGAAGTGACGCGGTTCAGTTGACTGGAGTATCCATCCATGTATCATTTTCGGGTCAGTGCAGTGATTTATCTTAAACACGTAGTTCAAGAACGATACATCGTCTCTACAACGCATGAACAATTGGACTCAACGGCTTACAGCCCAGTCACAGATCTTGAGGATTCTTAAAAAGAAGTTTTGTATCATACGCAACAATGCCAAAGGAGAAGTCTTCAAAAAGTACCTTGATTCGCCAGTGGTTGCAAGAATTTCCAGATCTAACATACGATGGAAGAATAATCTTTTGTCCATTGTGCAGCAAGCAGGTAAGAAAAGCTATTTTTATTTACAGAATTTATAAATTTAATTAAATCAATTGTACACCCCCCCCTCCTTGTTTCTGTATAGCTAGCTAAAGTAAAACCTTTATCAATGGGAGGTTAACTATTTTAAGAGACAACGTTACTGAGCTGCTGAACTCGTGAAAATCTAATTTACATGGAATTTAGATCAGTTAAGAAAAAACATAAAAATAATCCTGTAACACAGGAAAATCTTTAAAATGTAAAGACTTCTAGCAGCCTGCTTAAATGAAATATATGAACGATGGTTTTGAAAGTGCTAATGGAAGAAAGTGTCTAGACTTACACATTCAACAGTTTTAGGGATTCTCGGGGATCTTGAGAAAAGCGGACATGGCATTCTCGGTTCTTTCCGAAGGACTCCCCCCCCGCCCCGAAAAAAAGCGGTAAAGGTTAAAAACAATGTAAGTTAAAGTTGACATATTGTGTCAGTAACTCCAAAAGGGGTCCTCTTTTCGGAGAAAAATGTTTAATGCCAGCAATTACTCGACAGTTTCAGGAGCTTAAGAAAACATATTTTTGCTATCTCGTTTTTCAAAAGAAAAAAAAATACGAAAGAAGTTAAGAAAGGCGGGATTCAATTTTTTTTAAATGCCAACAGTTCCAAAAGTTTGAAAGAAGAAATGTGCAATGCCAATATTGATTATCTTTAAAAAGTTAAGGAAACTGGATATATCCTTTCATCCCGAAAATATCTAAAAACGAGGATTTCAGTTTGAAAGAAAAACTAGAAATGTCAATATCTTGAAAAGCATAAAAGATAGGAAAAATGTTTAAAGGCCATTTTTTTTTTTTTTTGTTATTTTTCTCGAAAAAGAAAGAAAAGATCTGTTAATAGTTAAATAACGGCGTTTGAGGTTCATAGATTGTCTCAGAACTTGTTTTACGAAGCAGAAACTTGTTTGTCTCTTTGTTTTTTTATTTATCAATTTTGCTCGAGGTGCTACTGTCTATTGTCTTAAGATGCTATTGATTTCCATCCATAGTTACAGACAAATAAATTCCACACAGGGGCAAGAAAAGAACAGTCTGACACTCGTCTAACAAGAATTACAATTGCGGATAATTTTATTTTAGGACAGATCTTAAGAAAGGAAGAATTTGTCTCTGATGTTCTCTCCCCAAAGCCAAAAAAAAAAAAAAAAAAAAAGGAATTCTAATCGATTGCTCTCTCTCTCTCTCTCCTGATGAAGAATATCCATACACCTTTTGTCGCAGGGCCGCAAGAGACAACTAATTTCCAAAAAAAAAAAAAAATTAAAAAACGCCAATTTTATTTATTGTATCATGCTGATGTTCACGCTCAACTAAGGCATTGCTAATACTTTATTTTCGTTCTAACTTTGGTTTCTGTCAGTTGATAGTTGCAAAAATTTTGAATTTTTGAAATTTTAAAACGGCCCTTATTTTAAATTTTTGACAGGTCACTGATTTTCACACTGAAACATTTTAATCATATTTTGGGGAAAATTTGGTTCAAATCAGTTAAAAATTTTGTAAATTACAGTTTTAAAGAAAATTTTAAAGGGACGATATTTTGAAATTTTTCATGCAATTATTTTGGCATCCAAATCTCAAACAAAATATTGCCAAATTATGTTTTAATTTTTGCCAAGTTGGAGTGTGTCAGCATTCGAAATTAAATAAAATATAGTGCTTAAAATTAAATTAGTTACAGTGCTTAAAATTAAATATTATTTCTCAGATATTGATATACAATTTTATTGCTTCTGTCTGTAAATTGGGGATTATTCTGAAGTAAAATGCTCATCGATTAGTCTTTTATTTGATCTGTTCTGATTCGAAATGGGACTGGGGTATATTGGTCTTTAACGAGGTAGACCAACAAGTTTGCCTTTTTGTCAACTTTAAATCAATAATGTAACGTTCACCGATTAAAAAAAAAAAAAAAAGCACATTACGACCAGAAAGGCAAGCAAACAGTGATGGTAGTTGTCGCAATTAGTGCTCTCAATCGGGTCAGTTCGGGTCGACTTTTGGTTGGACACCCTCGAGTAACGGGTCGGGTCAGGTCAGCCTAACTCGGGTCACGGGTCGGGTAGCGTTAGACCAACTCAGTTCACCGGTCGAGTCGGGTCACCCGAGATAGTTTGACCCGACCCGACTGGTGAACTGAGTTGGTCTAACGATACCAGACTCGTGACCCGAGTTAGGCTGACCTGACCCGACCCGTTACTGAGGGTGTCCAACAATAAGCTGACCCGAACTGACCCGTTTGAAAATACTAGTCGCAATGTACACGAAGAAAATTAGAGAATTTGAAACCGAAATTAAAGTTAAAACGCCACCATCTTCACTAGTTTTGTAAGAAGCATTTGAAAATATATTTCTAAGCGTTTTTTTTTTTTTTTTAAGGTTTCTCAGGAAAAGAAGTGCCACTTAAAGCAACACATTGATGGTGCTGGACATCTTGCCAAATCTAAAGCGAAGAAACAACAGAAACAGACACAGTTAACTCAGCCTTCTGGATCTGGATCTGAATCTGGAACTGCGAACACATTTAATGCGGATCTTGCTAGAGCCCTTGTCGCTGCCAACATCCCATGGAACACACTTCAAAATGAAACATTCCGACAGTTTTTACAGAAGTGGTGCCAGCAATCGATACCGTGTGAGTCAACACTCAGGAAAACGTGTTTGGATTCTGAATACAACAATACACTTGATACAATCAGAAAGGATATTGGCGATTCCAGCATTTGGGTAGGCGTCGATGAGACTACTGATGCATGCAATAGATACATAGTGAATGTTGTTGTAGGAAAACTTGATGAAGATGGACCTTCAACTCCTCACTTGTTAAGTAGCAAGGAAATTAAGAAAGTGAGTGCCCAGACAATTGCTTACACCGTGAACAAAAGTTTGCAACTTCTGTATCCTAGTGGTGTGGATGATTCTAAAATTCTTCTTCTTTGCACAGATGCAGCTTCTTACATGATTGCTGCGTTTAAGAACCTAAAACCTTTCTACCCCAACCTCATCCATGTTACCTGTGTAGCACATGCTTTTCATAGAATTTCTGAAACAATCAGGAACGAATTTCCTCAAGTCAATGCCCTCATTTCTAACATGAAAAAAACTTTTTGCAAAGCCCCATCGAGAATCGCTGTCTTTAAAGAAAAACTGCCTGGCATTTCTCTTCCTCCACAACCTGTCCTAACGCGCTGGGGAACATGGCTTGAAGCAGCTTTGTATTACGCAGAGAACTTGGACGCTATTGCTGGTGTTGTTGGCGAACTTCCTGGTGTGGAAAACATTGCAAGTGTTTCAGTTTTGAAGGAACTTTTCAAAGATCCCATTCTCAAAAGAGATCTTGTATATATCAAGTCAAATTTTTCATTCTTACCTACGACGATCACTAAGTTGGAAGCTACGGGAAAGCCACTTAGTGAACAGGTGTCAGTAGTTAACGAAGCCGAAAAGAAAATCCAAAGTGCTACGGGGAAAGTTGGGGAAAAAGTGCAGTGTAAGTGGGAAAGTGTAGTGAAGAAGAATGAGGGATTTCTTGTGTTGGCTCGTATAGGGAAAGTTTTGATGGGAGAGGATGAAACCATCCCCGACGAAGTGGAAATGAAAAATGTATCGAAATTTAAGTATGCTCCTGTAACATCTGTCTCAGTGGAAAGATCGTTTTCGGCAGCAAAGATGATCCTTACAGACAAAAGAGAGAGATTGACAGTCGAAAACTTTGAGAAACTGTTGGTAATTTACTGTTTCCAAAATTACGAATGAGCAAGTTGTGTACTGAATGAATCACCTGATTCACTGAAAACAAAAGATGTTAATAAAAAGGGGTATGTAATAATTTATACTATTATTTTTAGAGCCTATTTTTAATTTTTAGCGCCTATTTTCCTATTTTTAGTACCTATTTTAGGCGCCTAAAATTAAACTTTTTGGTGCCTAAAATTCCGAAGTCTAGTTATCAGCTATATTGGTGAGTTCACATTGGACGATGTCACCTCCTGTGAGGTTGATTGAGGGTAATGTTTGTGGTACTGAACTTTGGAGGTTTTTGTCCTAAACCTTCTAGAACTTTCTATTTTACGTCAAGACAACGTGATTGTGGGTGTTCCCGAACATTTAAGTTTTGTTGCCTTTTATGGAGAGAAGAAGAAAAGGGGTTGGGTTTTGTAAAACCAGCCTTTGAATAAAACCACGAACACCGAGTTTATCGAGGAAGTGGGAGTAAGATTTTGACGGAGAAAACATCGTTAAACGACACGTCATGGAGACACTTCGATACTTGAAGGTATTGTAATTAGCTGACATATTGAAGGAACTTTACATTTAAAACCACTGCAATTCTTCAAGACCTAACATTCTAGTCTACCTACCCAAATTCTGCTGCATCTTTTGAAATATGTATTTTGTGTATTTCATTTATTATTACAACATTAACCCTGTTAAAGCTACATCCAAAATTTAGTATCTTTTGCATTACATAAAAGAATTATACAATTTAATTATTCATGTTCCCAGCTTTTCATAAAAGCTGGTGGTGGAGTCAACATCCCCAATCTGTTGGGCAACCATTTTCTTACTGTATTAGGTTGCCTTCAGTGCATTCCTACTCTATGTACGGTGATGCAACATGGTGGAATTGATGCTGTGTTTTTTTTTCTTTCTCTGTAGTACCTTGCAGCTCTACGTAATTGAATTTTAGCAGAAATTGGTCTGGTGGTTTGGTGTAAAGTAATTTTAATATGCTATATTTAATTTGTGCTTATAATTAGTATATTTTTATGTTGCGTCATTTTGCAGAAGGCTATAACATTAGTGATGAATTAGATATAACTGAATTTTTTGAACCTATTGCTTCCTCTTCTCCTGGACGTGTTCATTTTACAAGAAAGTGTTTAGATAAGCTTAAAGAAAATTTACGGTTTTCCCACTCGCTATCTAGTATAGAAGATCCCTCTGTTTCGGTTTTTCAGAATAGTGACGGTGTGTTTCAATCAGACATGGCTGAAGGTGGACAGACGGATAACATAGGGGTTTTGTCACATATTCTCAGGCCAGAACCATTTTATGGGCGGATAGGCGATGATGTAGAGAGATATGTTGATCATTTTGAAATATTAGCCCAGGTGAATAACTGGTCGGATTTGAAAAAGAAGTGGATTTTAGGTTCTTTGATGAAAGGTCCTGCGAGTTATTGGTTTGACACACTTTCGAAACAGTCAGACTTCCCTGATATGACATACGCGCAATTTAAACAAAGGTTTCTTGATGCATTTAAGAATTCTTTGTTACCTCAGTTAACGGAACAGGAAATGAGGGCACGTGAGCAGAATGAGACTGAATCTGTAGTTTCGTACGTATATGCTAAGAGAAACCTTATACTTCGTAATGACAAAGATGCTCCGGTTACGAAACAAATTCAGCTCATTATAGACGGACTTATTCCTGAATACATGCGGTTAGCAATAAAGAAGAAATACGATACTGTGGAAGCATTGCTTCAAGATTTACTTGAGGAAGAAAAAGCTCGTGTGTTGCTTGAACGTAAAGCAATAGAGAAAATCATGAAGAAAAATCCATTCTTAGCAAATTCTTCGATTCAGTTAAATCCTCCGGAGACTACAGCTGTGCAACAAACACATTTAGTGCAAACTCAGCCTTCTCAAGTTCCGACTCGGACTTTGAACTCTCCTGTTTCCGCTTCACAGCCGAGAGAAGAGTACAAAGATCAGTTAGCTGCAATTCAGAAACAGCTAAATCAGCTTACTCTAAAAGTAGATGAAAGTGAAAAACATACTGACCAGCGCAACTCATTTAGACGTAATAATAATAATAACAACTTTAGACGTAACTTTTCCTCTCGTAGGGGGAATGGCCAGAGATCACAACACAGTGAGTCTCGTGACCAGAATAATAGTGGCAATTCACGGAATTTCAATAGACGTCCTGTAATTTGTCACAAATGTGGCAAAGAGAATCATTTTGCTCAGCATTGTAGGAGCAATTTAAACTAGTACACAGGGTTGATGATGAAGGGCCATTGACTCTTAAGCGTGTTAAAGTCCCTATATACATAGAACGAACTCTACCACATATTAACGCTATTATAAGTGGACAAGAGGGCCCTATTCTTCTTGATTCTGGTTCTCAGATTTCGTGTATAGGCTCTCACATGGTTCCACGTGATGCTAAGTTAATGGGCACGCGTTCATTTTTAAAAGGAGTTACGGGGAACACTTTGTCAGTTAATAAGATAGCTCTAGTTCGATTCCGGTTGGGATCGCATATTTTTTGTCATCCATTTAGAGTGGTTCCTACGTATACACATCCTCCACTTCTTGGACAGGATTTTTTGCTTGCACACAAGGCTAATTTAGATCAGAATGATTTGACTTTAGAAGTTACAAGGTTCGGAAAAATTCCGCCATCAACGTTGCCAACTTCTCCTCATGTTAATTATGTGTCTCATGAATTTGCAACTTTAATCACACCAGTTTTTAAGGTTTTGTCTTCCGTTTGGTTGCCACCCCGTACAAAAACATGTGTTCCAGTCACCAAATGTTTTGATTTAGTGGGTTCTAGAAATTGGTTGCAACCTAACAAGTTTTTAGCAAGTACTGTTAATTTGTTAGTGCAAGAGTCATATGTGGATAGTATTAATTCACATATTTGGGTAACTAACCCCACCAAGAAGCGATTTCTTTTATGGCGCAATAAGATCTTAGGTAATGCGGTAGAAGATAGGGAAGAACATTTGTGTACTAACCTTACGCTTGAAAATGGTCCTCAACCAACTAAAAGTGATCAGTTTGACTGTACTAGAGTAAATGTGAATCCTGAACTGTCAGATAGTGAAAAACAACGTTTTTATGATCTAATAACGGAATTTAAAGATGTTTTTAGTTGGTCCCCGGACGATTTCTCTCAAGCCCGCGACTATGAGCATGAAATTCAACTAAAAACTGACCAGCCAATAAACGTCCGTCAATACACTATTCCGTATCATTTACGTGAAGCTGTTAATGAACAAGTGCAGCAGTTACTTAAACAAAAGGTTATTAAAAAATGTAGTAGCCCTTACAACAGCCCAATCATTTTAGTTCGTAAGAAAAATGGATCTTATAGATTTATTGCTGATCTTAGACAGTTGAACTCTTGTATTGTACCCACCGTCTTTCCCGTGCCACCTATTCAAGACATTTTGGTACGTTCTAGTGGGAAAAAGTATATAAATATTAGTGACCTCTCGAGCGGTTTTTTTCAAGTGAAATTGACTGAAAAAAGTCAATTATATACTGCATTTTCGATTCCTGGTGACCAGCAGTATTGTTTTCGTTCGTTACCACAAGGGTGCATTACTTCCCCAGCTGCTTTGAACGATCTGATGAAGTTAACGCTTGCTGGTTTGGGGAAATATTCCGTGTATTATTATCTTGATGACATAGTGTGGGGATCGGATACGATTCATGAAGTTATTGAAACCACCCGAAAGTTATTCGAGAGATTGAGAAGTAGAGGTCTAAAACTTTCTCCAGAAAAAACAAAGTTAGGACACTTTTCTTTAGAACTTCTTGGGCATACTATTTCTCGTCATGGTGTGTCGATCTCTGATCGCATTACGGATTCCATTCGAAATTACAAGCGCCCGAGAACTCAGAAACAACTGAAGAGTTTTTTAGGACTGTGTTCTTTTGTGCGAAATTATATAGACAAGTTTTCAACTTTAACTGAAGATTTACAAAAACTGCTTAAAAAGGATGTTCCATTTAAGTGGACTGCGGTCCAGCAGCAGGCATTTGAGCGGCTTAAGGATGCCATTTGTTCAGCTCCAACTCTTATGCAATTTCACCCGCATAGAGACGTATTTGTTTATACAGATGCCAGTGTCCATGGATTTTCTGGATGCATCCTACAACCTGAAAGTGACGAAACAGACGCTCCATTGGTTCCTATTGCGTTTTGTAGTCGTGCTGTGGGTCCCCATGAAGAGAAATATCATCCTTTTGAACTTGAATTAGCTGCATTGATCTTTACTCTTCGACGCTTTCGCTACTTTTTATTAGGTAGACATTTTTATTTACGAACCGACTGTAAAGCCTTAACGTATCTTCGTCAGACGAAAAATGTGGCTAAATTTGCACGGATTCTCGCTGAATTAGAGCAGTATAACTATACTATTTCACACATTCCTGGCAAGTCGAACACTTTGGTAGACAGTTTGTCAAGAAATGTGTTAGCGCCTCGAGACATCGACGACGAACAGAAAAATCTTGAAGATCCGCGAGTTTTCCACATCGAAATTGATGACACATTGAAAGAAGAACAGCGAAAGGACCCATATTTCAAGGATATCATTTTGTTTTTAGAAGGGCAAAATCTACAGGATTACACCACGGAACGGCATGCGTTGCGTTATGAAATGAAAGATGGAATTCTTTATCGTAAACATCGTGGTCCATCTGGCCCACAGTGTCTTGTTGTTATTCCAGCTACTCTTCGTGAAAAAGTATTTTTTTCCGCACACACTTCAACGTTGGGATCGTCACATTCTGGTTTTTCCAAGACATACCAGTTGTTACTGAGAACTGTATATTTTCCTCATATGAAGAAATTTATTGCTGCCCGGTGCCGCCAGTGCGAAGTATGTCAACGCCACAAGAAAGTCCCAGGATCGCCTCCAGGAACTCTTCAGATGATGCCATCGGTGGCCCCCTTCTATCGCCTGGGATTAGATGTAAGTGGGCCATACTCAGACGCTAATATTTTACGTCACAAATATTTAGCAATTGCAGTTGATCATAATACAAGATATGTTGTTACTGCTACTATTGGTGACCAGACAGCAGCAACTTTAGCTGATTTTCTTTATAATCACGTAATACTTCGATTTGGCCTTTGTAAAGAAATTGTACTGGACAGATCAACGGCATTTACTGGTTCCCTATTTCAGGAATTATGCAATATTTTGGACATAAGGATGAATTTTATAAATCCATACTATCATCAAACGAATGGTCTTACGGAAGTTATGGTCCGGAATTTGGAAGCGTTGTTAAAAAGGAAAGTGGATCCCATGAACCATGGAAGTTGGGTAGAGCATGTTTCTGCTGTGAATTTTTCTCAAAATGTGACCGTGAATCAATCCACGTCTTACAGTCCATTTTATCTTCTTCATGGATTTGAACCATACTTAGAACATCAAGCGATTATAAATGGACCTTGTTTTCATATTTCCAACGAGGAACGTTTAATAACTCTTCACGATATTAGAGAGAAAGCACAGGATAAATTATTTGACAGGTTTCGGACATCACAAAAGTCATACGAGAAACATCATACAACAGTGACGTATAATGAGGGTCAACGTGTGTGGATTTATGATCCAACTAGACGTCGTGGCCACGCCAGAGCATTTTCAGGAGTTTTCTTTGGTCCAGCAATAGTTGTTCGAAAGGACAACGCTAATTCTTATTTTGTTAAATATAAAACTTCGAAAGGCAGGGAAAAGATCGAATCGATAGCCATTACACGATTGAAGCCCTATTACCCAGATGTCACACCGAACGAAGAAGAAGAAGTGTTTCGTGCAAGTAATTGTGTTCCTGACTCGGAAGATCAACGACCCAATGAATCTAATCATGCTGCATTAACAATAGAATCTGAACCATTTACTGAAAGTTTTGCTGTGGTCGACGTGCTAAAGTTACCAACTATTACTCAAATGAAATATAAATTTCCGGTTAAAAAACCGTTGTATAATTGTAATGAGGAAATTAACGATAAAATTAGTATTTATCATGGAAATATTGCCACACTGAAGTGTGATGCAGTCGTTAATGCTGCAAATGAAACTTTAACACCTCTTTCAGGAGTGGACGGTGCTTTGCATTTTGCAGCCGGGCCACAATTACGAGAAGTTTGTGTAAAACTGGGTTCTTTGAAACCTGGTGAGGTCAAAATTTCTCCTGCTTTCAATTTGCCAGCAGATATTGTTTTATTTACATGTGCGCCAAGAGATAACAATAAGCGTATTTTACGTCAATGTTATGTTAACTGTTGTCAGCGAGCTATTGAAAACAATTATAGAACTTTGAGTATCCCATGTTTAGGAACAGGCGCATTTCATTTTGACAAAACTGAAGCTGTGAAGATTGCTTTGTCAACAGTACGTAATGTTTTGGAGAAAAATTTAGCTGATTTTGACCGAATTGTTTTCTGCGTTTTTGACAAAGACAACAAAGATCTCTATTATGACAATATTTCCATCTATTTTCCAATGACTGAATATAAGTCTGTTTAGTTTATTCTAGATAAGACATATAACGGGAATATCTCCGTTAAAAAAAAAAGCTTTGATTAGATTATGTGTTTATTTTTCTCTCGCTGAGATAATTTACATCTAATCTCTGTTAGACGTTTTCCCTTCAATTACGGAATGGCCATCCATAATTGATTATTTGGGATTTTTTTTCTTTCCATATGCGCATATGAACTAATATTTGACATATTTTGACTTAACGCCTAATTTGTGAATTGCCAACACCATCTGCAATTAAATGGATTTTGTATCTTTGATACTTTATTTACCTGAACTACTGTTACTTATTCAGAATACATTATTTACATAGTTATGAGCTCAAAAATCCCTATTGTGATTTCTTTTACTAATTTTGATTTTTCATGGACATGACTAATCCTAGGATTCTTAATATATTTATTTTACCTGAATTATGACATGATTTTATATTTTATTATATTTTATATTGGATGCTTGTTGTTTGATACTATTTAGTGTGACTTCGATACTTAATAATTACGTATTTAATGTGAAGAGAGGGAATAATAATAAAGAATTGAGACATATATATGTTAGTTTATTGAAAAAAAAACTTATTTTTTCCAAGTATTTTTTTTAAACAGGTGTATTTTATTTCACTAACGAAAACATTGCAGATTTTTTTTTTAATAATTATGCATTTATACTGTATTATTATCGTAATTTTAAGGGAATAGTTTTCTTTTGTTTTTATATTTTGTATGTTTCTTTATATTATACTTTCAGATGATCCTGTGCTTCTTTGTAGCATATGTTTCATCAAACTTAGAGGTATCCATATCGAATGGATTCTATTTTAATGAACTGCATGGGCAAGTTCTTTATCAACACTCAGCCCCACTTTTTTTTAATGTAAGTTTTGAATTTCCGCAGGCTATTCCTGCTTCATCTATGTTTAAAGATTTACATTGTGCCGATAATTCCTCTTACCCGATACAGACGTGTAGTCTAGCCTCATCTTTGGATGCCCTACATTCTCACCTAGCAAATAACTTGTTGACTATCAACGAACCGTATAGGCATAAGGAAGGTTCTCGTTCTAAACGTGCTTTATTAGGATTTGTAGGAAATCTTTTCTCCTATTGTTGTGGTGTAGCTACGCAAGGTCAATTATCATCCTATCAGAAAAAGCAGGATAAATTGGAAGAAACTGTTTTACAGCTTCGTCAGCAATTATTACATAATTCTATTTATATTCATAATGCTTCTACGGAACTCTTAAAATTTCAATCAAAATTAGGCCAGAATTTTCAAAAGATGGAAGTATTTTCGAAAACGCTACTTGACCAATCCAAAATTTTAGCTAAATCATTGCAAAGCCTTTCTGATAGAAATCAACTTCAACTTTTTTCGCTTTTGGGCGAGATATATCAATTAGCTATGCATATTTTAAAGATGGTAGAATTACAAAAATATGAAACAGCTGTTCAAAGTTGCCGCTTGGGAAAATTAGACCCAACTTTAGTTCCCTACGATGTGTTGGAAGCCCAGTTACGTTTATTGGAAGAATCTTTGTTTACCCATCGAATGGTACTTGCGATACCGTCTTCTGATATTGATGTGTATTACTCTGTGAAATTATTATCCTGCACAATCACTGATACTTACATTTATGCTCAACTTAAAGTACCTCTTAGAGAACGTGACATTTTGTTTAAGTTGTATTCTGTTAAAGCGATACCTTTCGGCTACCACAATCAGACTTGCTCTATTAACTTGGAACCAAGTTATGTTGTGTTTCAATCACAAGTTTTGGCCCTACCTTTAGTTGGTTCGGACTTGCTATATTGTAATCTCCAAGTTTCTAACTTGTGCAAAATTCCTTCTCATATAGCTGTATCCTCACAGTTAGCACGTTGCATATTTAATGGGTTTTTCGGAACTACAGTTCATGACATTATTTCTACGTGTTCATATGTATGCCGAGATAATACGCAGTCTCAACTTTTGGAATTGAAACCACACACGTATGTTCTTACTCACCCACCTTCTACTGTACAATTGATTACTGGTGCTAATACAACTTTAATGGACATTTCAGAAAAAGCAAGATTTGGTTCTCTTTTGATTTCGCTACCTTGCAACATGCTTTTAAAAGTAAACGCCCACCTGTTTGCTAAAGCTGTATTCCCATGTTTTCAACCTAATGCTGTTTCCCCAACAGTTCTCCATTTGTTCCCTGCATTTCTCGCTTCTAATAATTTTATTCATTTAAATCAACGATTTAAGTCTCATGAAGTTTTTAACTCCTCAAATTTATTGAACCTTAATTGGAGATTTTCTGTGCCCCATTTAAACATTTCAAGTTATTCTGTGGCTCCTATTGTACCTTATAAGCCTATATATTATAGAGAAAATTTTATTCCAATTTTCCTTATGATATGGAATGTTATTTTGTCTATCGCGGTAGCTTATCTATTAAATCGTCAAGGATTTTTCTTATGTGCATTGTGCTTTCGTAGTGCAAGAGCTGAAAATATTTCATTGGATCAAGACGTTTTATGGATTGTAGTCCACATTATTGAGATTACTTTACTTTTATTGGCCCTTTTCTTACTGTTTAAGCTGTACAAACGACGTGTTGTTGTTCGAAGAAACCCTCACCTTGTTCGTGCTTCAAGCTTGCCACCCCCTCCTCCCCCTGCTACTTCTAACACCGAAAATGCACGATCATCTTCCAATATTCCTATGTCTGTGTCATATTTGAATGATTATACTACGTATTATTAACCGGTTTTAACATTTTGCTTTTATTTATTATAGTTCAATCTATTTTATTGTTTTTTGTTGATTATTTAATTCTCTCTTATGCATATGTGGATTTTACTATGTATATTTTATATTTTGTGGTGGATTTTAAGGAATTATATATATAAATGTACATATATGCATATATTTTATTTATTTTTTTGCACTATATTTTGCGTTTAAAAGAAAAAGGAGGAAAGAATAACAAAAGTTAGTGAAAATTATTATGAAGTATTGAATTTAGTAACTTTTATGACCTATGACGACATTGTATTGTTTCGTTGACGGACAATTTTGGATTTTGTTCCACGTATACTAGTTTGCTACCAGAAAAGTGAAGAAATACCTTAAGAACAATTCTACGGAACTAATACTTTATTATAGTTAATGTGAAACTTAGTATGGTGAATATATTATTTTGCGACGAAGAAGTTAGTTAGTTGTGTTATTTACATGGACAATATTTACAACTGTGTTAAAATATGATATTTGCTACAGACAGTAAATGAACGATTAATGATTCTACAGGACGATTACAAATTGAGTGAATCTACGGAAATATACAAATATTTATGTTTTTGGTGGTTTTGGTGTATACTTTTTGGGGAACAAAATAACTAATTTATTTACGCACTGTTTATATGTGAATATAAAATTTGTGTTATACAACATAACCTTTCAATTTGGATTTCGCCATCCTCGAGATAAAATCTACTACTTGGATAATGATATACTGGACATTGTGTTTGGACTACTACGATATGTTTTCTTCGATTTTACGCTACCTTCTGTTAACAGTGATATTATGGATGCAGAATTTGAATTTGTTCCCAGCATATTGCAGAAAAATGGATGTATTTTTTTTATTTTACGGACAGTTTGCTGATTATTTTACGCTGGTATTTCCTGGACTACAAGCTTATAAACTACAGTTATTATCACATATTGCTACAGTTCTTCGAATTAGTCCGTGTTTAGTTAGATATAGCAGTGGTGATGGTCTTTCGTTCTACTCTCTCCACCCTCACAAGCGAGCCCAGGTCGCTATAAACCTGTATTCTTCGGTCACTTGAGACTTAAAACACCTCAAGTTTTTCTTTTTCGAGGATTGAGAGTTGAAACCCTTTCACAGTTTTTTTTTATTCCCCTCCCCCATCTTCTATCTTCTTTGGTTAGCTAGTTAGCCCGTACACCAAATTAGAGTGATTTTCTTCAATTAGAGTTTTTTTTTTAAATATGCTTAATATATTTTACATTCTCTTTGCACTATTTACTTACTTGCATAATATAACATCCCTCCCTCCCTACTGTTTAGTGCTAGGACCATTTGCACTTTAAGATTTACCTTTCCCCTGTTGTTTTCAGTTTTACTTTGCTGATTGTCACTTGATTTCCCTTTATTCTTTTGTCAATGCATTTAAATATAAATATATGTTAAATTACAACCTATATTATAGCGTGTTTACTTTTATCGAAGTGTGCTTTCTCATCTCCTTGCACTTAAACTATTTTTTTTATATGTACTAGGTTTAATTTAAAATTTATGTTTTTGATATCATTTCTATAAAAATTAATATATATATACATATACTACTGTTTTTTTTATTTACCATATCTTAATCATTTATAATAAATTTCTGACAAAATATTTTACTCTTGTCTTGTCTTGTCTTGTTCACTATTATCAGTGTTCTATGGGCGCACCAGGTTTTTCACCAGTATATGCTATAAATGTGGAATAAATTCGTTATTCATTTTCCAAAAATAATTTATAAACCACAAATAGTATAAACTTTCAATAAAGCAATATATTTCCCATTTTGATTTGCTGTTTCTAATGATCTATTTCCACTATGAATGCAATGTTTGTCAGGTTTTCCTGTGTCGTGATTTATATCTGGGTTAGTAAAAAGATGAATAAAAATATTTTCTAGTATTTTTGTTGTTGCATATTACTTCGCTGTATTTCATATGATCCATTAGTAATATTATGTAGTGATTTTTTTTTTTAAATATTTATATCAGATTTTACAAAAAAAGTTACTAGTGCTTTGATTGGTTGCCAGTTGTTAGTTGCTAATATGTATTTATAGGAGAAAGGTGCATATCCGAGATAAAAATATAACTGCTTTAATAGCTGGGATCGTAGAGATTGAAACAATTCACATTCAAAAATAATATGATTAATAGTTCCTATTCCTTTATCGCACCAACAATGATATGTGGGTTTTTTTCTTATTTGATATAATTTTAAAGGTGATAGCGCTGTTCCAAAAATAAGTCGGTAGTAAATTATAATTTCTCGTCGAGTCCATGTTTTAATATTTTGTTTCATTGAATTTTGAAGAGGAGTAGTAATTAACCAATAAAATTCACCAGGTAGTGGTTGTTGTTTGTCATACCATTTGTTTAACTCGTCCTTATGATATTCTTTGATGAGATTAAAATAATTTCTGGATGATAGTTTTATATCCGTTGGTTGTCCTTCTATACATGCTGTTTTCGCCGCTTTATCTATAATATTACTATTTACTTCAATATTAACATGAGCCTTAATAAAAGTGAAATAAATTTTATAATTATTTTCAGTCATGTTACGATATAAATATTTAATGTTCAGGGTGCTCCAGGTTGTAGAGTTGTTCCAGTGAATAGAGATTAATGCTGTCAGCACACTTAACGAATCTGAGCAGATAACAGATTTTTCTATTTTATATTTTTTGATGTATAATAATGCTTGCCGGATGGCAAATGCTTCTCCTTCAAAAATTGTTGTATTAATGGGTAACTTATACTTGAGTGTTGTTGTACTGGATGGTATATATATTGCTGCTCCTACATTGATATTATTGTATTTTGATGCGTCTGTATATATGAATGTTGCATCTTCATCAAATTTTTGTTTAAATTCTTTCCATAGATGTTGATAAATTTTTTCTTTTAGATCTTCGTTTGATACCGAGATATAAGTCGGTTTCATCACTGCTATTTGTGTTGTATTAACCTTATATTTCCAGACAAAGCATGGAAGAGATGGAACTTTATGTACCCTCGTGTTTAATATTTTAAAATTTAGATAAGCCTGAATTATCCATGGATAATTACGAGTGTAAGGAAGATTTCGTTTCTTAAGTAATATTTCTAACTGTTGAAGTTTGGTAATAATAGGTGATTTTGTTTTGCCAAATGCTTTTAATAGAAATTTTGATGCCAACATAGAAAATAATATTGGTAATGGAGTATATTCTGATTCCTTTAATAATGCCATTTTTGGGCAGAATGACGGTTGTGAAAATATTATTTTTGTTAAATTATATATTGATTGTTCTAAGCATTTATAATATAAACCAGACTTGTTATAAAATATACTACCATATGAAATTTTCGAAATATATCCTTGATGTAGTATTGGTAATAGCGTGAATGGATTAATTCCCCATCGCTTTGATGATAGACATTTAATTAAACTTAAATATTTCATATGTTCTTTACTCAGTGATTGTAGTTGTAATTTCCAATTTAATTTCCGATCTAATAATATACCCAAATATTTTATATGATTTTCTGATTTCAATTTATTATCATGGTAGGTCAATTGATGTTGTTGTAAATTCCTTTTCCTGGAGAAAATAATGAATTTTGTTTTATTCCAGTTTAGTTCTAGTCCATTATTATTCATCCATTTATTAATTTTGTCTAAATTTTTCTCCATGTTTGGTATTGAATGTTCCACTTGTGTTGTATAAGATCTTATCTGGATATCGTCAGCAAAACAAGTAATGCTGGTATTGTCCAATTTTAAATTTATTAAATCAGCAATATAAATATTAAATAAAATCGGACTTAATTTACTCCCTTGTAATAAGCCTAATGAAGTAATCCTCGGTGCTGAATATGAATTCTTCACTTTTATAAAAACCTGTCTGTTAATCAAAGTATTATGTATGATTCTAATCATCTTTCCGGGAATATGAAGTTTATACATTTTTTCCACTAGGATATCTATTATCACATGATCATATGCTCCTTTTATATCAAATGATGTAACCAATAGAGCTCCTCTTGAAATAAAAGCTTTATAAATATCAAGTATTAATATCGTTAATGCATCATATGTTGAAAAATTTTTTCTAAAACCAGTTATATTGAAGGAGAAAGTTTGTGAGTTTTCTAAAAACCAATTTAATCTGTTTAATACTAAATTTTCGAAAATTTTGTATGAACAAGATAATAAAGAAATTGGTCGGAAGTTATTTGCTGCATTTGGATCTGTACCATTTTTTGGGATAGGTAATATTAACACTTTTTTCCAGTTTAATGGTATTTGTCCTGTATTCCAAATGTGGTTGTAGTAATTTAATAACATCTGTAATCCATTAGTTGGTAGATTTTTATAATGCAAATAACTAATGCCATCAATTCCCGGTGTAGTATTTTTACGTATATTTCTTAATACAGTTTCTAATTCAGCCATGGTGAAGTTCTTATCCAGTTCGGAATTCGTATTAGAAAATAAAAATTTGGATAATAAACGCCGATCATTATTGACGGTGCATGGTGTTAATTTTAAATGAAAATTAGGTATCCATTCTAAATCATGCAGATAAATTTGATTATCATGTTTGGAGTGATATTGTTGAAGTTTTTTCCAGAAATTCCATATTTTATAAGGTGGAGTTCGATCAGATAAAGTATTACAGAATTCTTGCCATTTTGAGCGTTTAGTTTGATTAATGATTCTTTTTGTTTGAGCTCTTTGTTGTTGATATTTGAAGAAAGCTTTTGGTGTGCGTGTCGATATGAAAATTTTGAAGGTTTGGATAGTTTGATTCACATGTTTTTGACATAGTGTATTCCACCAGATGGGTTTTTGATGTTTCTTCTCAGATGATTGTCTAAATTTTCGTTCTGAATTTTTTGTTCTTTATTCAAAATAGAAATTGTAGTTTTTATCAATTTAAATATTTCTGAAGTATTCTGGTCTTGATTGATTTGATTTTGAATTATATGTTGATAGTCTGTCCATGATATATTCGTGGTCACATGTTGTAATTTTGATTTAAAGGTAATATTTTTCCTGTCATTATGATTAAGTCCTGTTGAAATAAAGTGGGTTTTAAAAATAATTGGAAAATGATCGCTGGAGAAAGTATGAAAATACGTTTGCCATTCTGTTTCTATATAATGTGAGCTCTTCGTTAGTGTTAAATCTGGAGCACTTAATATATTATTTTGTATTCTAGTAGAAGATCCATTATTGAGATATATATAAGATGAATTTAACAATTCTTTAAGAAAACTCCTACCACCTGAATCAGTTCTATTTGATCCCCATAATTCAGAATGAATGTTAAAATCTCCACCTATATAATCAATATCATTGTTAGCGAATAATTGTTTCCAAAAGTTATGATCCACGATTATTTTTGGAGGTATATAAATATTAATTATTTTTAGGTTCTCAATCATTATACCAAGCAGTTGAATATGTGAATGTATATTTTGTAAACTAAAATTTAAATTTTTAAAACTTAAATGATTTTTAACACAAATAGCAATTCCTCCGTGAGCATCATGCCGAATCTGATTAATACATTGATATCCTTTGAGTTTTAGAGGAATTCTTGGTGTGCACCAAGTTTCTTGTAATAAAATAATATCAGGAAAAAAAATAGATACTAATATTTTTAAATATTGTAACTTGCCATATATACTCTGTGCATTCCATTGTATTATGGTTAGTCTTTCTTTTTTGTAAATGGCCATATAAGATGCTACTCTACAATTTTAATAATGTAAATACATTATTTAAAGCTGCATCAAATTGATTTTGCGAAAAAGTATCCTCTCTAGATATGGCATACGTATATAAAATTTTTTTAATGCCTTCTCGTATTTTTTGTTGGTCTTGAATATTTAAGGTCACGTTTGATGATGAATTTATACCCATCCATTGATCCTGATTCTGTGATGAGTGATTCCATCCTGACTGATTAGTGAAAGTTGAATTGTCGTTGTTAATTGGTCCCTTTACGTATGCGTTTTGTAATTCCTTTTTATTCTGAGTATTTTGTTGCAATAATAAGGATTTATTTTTAACTGGACATGTGTTTTCTGTATTTTGTTTTTCACTAATGTTTTTAACTAATCCAGTTTCCCTTTGTGATTGTAGGATTTTATTATTAAAGTCAAAAGATGTAGAAGCTTGGGCATGTTTGTTATTTTTGTTACCAATTTTTGTATATTCTCGGTATGTAGCTGTATTGTGTGTTTTCCATGCATTACTTTCCACATGTCCTCTGCGTCGTTTTTCAGGTGGTGAGCCTGAAATATCTTTCATGGATTGAACCCAAGTAGACATACGATTTATTGGAGGAGATAGGGGAGTTACTAAAGGTGGAATATTATCATAATTGAGGGCTGACGCGAACGTTTTTTGTTGAAACACTGAATTATTTTCAGATGTCGGCCTATAATTGTTATTATGTTTGTCGCTATCTTGACTTGAATTACTTGTCACGTTATTAGAATTTTTCAGAAGAGCATTAGCTTCATTAAATGATATCTTCTCCCTAGCCATGAGTTCCATCAATTTATTTTGTCTAATTCGTTCTGGACATTGTGAATAGTCAGCTGCGTGTTTTCCTCCGCAATTTATACAATGAAGGGGGTTAGTACATTGATCAGCTGAATGTGGTAATCCACATTTAATGCATAGCACTTTATTTAAGCGGCAATTGTTTTTTCGATGACCATATTTATTGCATCCCATGATGCATTGTCTTACAACTGGTATATATGTATGTACAGTGCGTTTAATGTAATATAACTTAATATCTGTTGGTAATTGTTGTGAGTCAAACGTTAATATAACAGTAGCGGTTGGTTGAATTTCACTTTTTGCGATTTTTTTATATATTCTTCTGGCAGAAGTGACAGGAAAGTCACTTTTAATATCATTTAGTAGATCGTTCATTTCTATTTCCGTTTCTATTCCATGTACTACACCAGTGGTGTATATTAAATGGTGGGGTATATATGCTTCCCATTTATTTTGATCAAGAATGGGATGCTCTAGGAATTTATTAGCTTCCTCACCTGACCTGAACTTAATTTTTAATAGGTTTCTACCTATTTTATCTACTGTTTCGATTCCTGGAATTTCCGCAAGGAATAGTTTTCTACTTATAGACATGATGTGTTTTTTGCCTAGTTCCTCAATGGTTGACTTCACGAAAACAAAATATGGCGCAAGGTGATGCGGTTTATATTTTGTCTTACTAATTTCCGTAAAATTATTTTGAGTTTTTATAGGTTTTTCTACTTTGCTACCTATAGTTTGGATGCCATGTACGGAAGATGACATCAAACTTTTCGTTTGTTCAATGTTAGTATTTGTTTCTGTATTGGAACTTTGTTCCATGTCCATAATATTATTATCTGATTGTATTGTAGTTTCTTCGCATTCAACTTCCGTTTCATTAATCATTTTCTATTTCTGTTTTAAGTTTTATATATACAACATAACATAATGTAATCACTTTAAGATAAAAAACCTATATACACAAATAAAAATTATTAATGTTAATTAATTCAAACACTTATTACATAAAATATAAGAACGTTCTCACCAATACTGGATTGATCTGGAACAGTCTAGAGAAATCCACCGACCTCACTAAACACGTAATGTTTTAATTGTCTGTGAGTTAGTTTCGATGGTTTTTCTTCTGTTATTTTATCACTGTTTATGATTTTCAGCACTAGTTATTACACTCGATATAAGATTGAGTTTATAATATCTTGAACACAATGATTATTTAATAAATGTATTATTAAGCGACATAAGTTGCTATCCATCCGCCGCCATTTGCACAAACTCTCCTATAACCGATATTTTACTCACTATTATTATTTTATTTCTTTCTTTTCTTCTGCCATGCTGATGCCAAGTTTACTGCCAGCGAGTTGTGAATCATCACGCTTGACTCTGCGAGTCTTCGATTCGTTACTGATTCATACTAACCAGTTCCTTTGGAGTCGGAAGATTACATTATCGAACGACCGATTCCTTCTACAAGATACCAGCGCCATTGTTTCTGGGTGTGTACACTTATCGTGATTACCTGTATTTAGATGCCATTTACAGGTTATTTTGGTATTACGATCTCATCTTGTGTTTATTTTGGATATCAGTTATTTAAATATTCGTTTAGTTTTTTTCAGATTCCATGTTTTTCGTCCAGACTCTGCGATTTTCTCGATTCATGGACTAAAAACATTATTTTGGGGGCGGCCATGTTACATGATGAGAGATATGGTCCCGGAAGTCCGTCGTTCGATTCTTGTGGATGTCACATTAATTTTTTTTTTCCTTCCTTCAAGAATATTTGAAATGTAGCCTCAAGCTTCTTTGAAGCAATTTGTAATACTTTTCTGGTTCATTAAACTAGATGCAATGGCAGAAGTCCTTTACCCTGCACATGTCTACACCTTATTCCTTGTCCTGCCTTTTTTCCCCTTACTTGCTACTTTTCACATTTCACTTCGAGTCATATGTCAGCTATATTTTGTTTTGTCACTTTGTTGAGTCAATATTCTGAAATTGACTAACATGCCAGGTAATGCTCTTTTTACTGAGTGAAGTGATTTATATCCGCAAACATAAACATTATTTATTGTGGAAATACTTATTTTCTACGTTATCAGCTATATTGGTGAGTTCACATTGGACGATGTCACCTCCTGTGAGGTTGATTGAGGGTAATGTTTGTGGTACTGAACTTTGGAGGTTTTTGTCCTAAACCTTCTAGAACTTTCTATTTTACGTCAAGACAACGTGATTGTGGGTGTTCCCGAACATTTAAGTTTTGTTGCCTTTTATGGAGAGAAGAAGAAAAGGGGTTGGGTTTTGTAAAACCAGCCTTTGAATAAAACCACGAACACCGAGTTTATCGAGGAAGTGGGAGTAAGATTTTGACGGAGAAAACATCGTTAAACGACACGTCATGGAGACACTTCGATACTTGAAGGTATTGTAATTAGCTGACATATTGAAGGAACTTTACATTTAAAACCACTGCAATTCTTCAAGACCTAACATTCTAGTCTACCTACCCAAATTCTGCTGCATCTTTTGAAATATGTATTTTGTGTATTTCATTTATTATTACAACATTAACCCTGTTAAAGCTACATCCAAAATTTAGTATCTTTTGCATTACATAAAAGAATTATACAATTTAATTATTCATGTTCCCAGCTTTTCATAAAAGCTGGTGGTGGAGTCAACATCCCCAATCTGTTGGGCAACCATTTTCTTACTGTATTAGGTTGCCTTCAGTGCATTCCTACTCTATGTACGGTGATGCAACACTATATACATTGGCTGTCTAACTGCATGTACGAACTATGTATTCACTGGATTTGCATGTGCTCCATCGTGTTGTACACAACAGATGTATGCCTCTTTGGCATGTTACGGAACATTGGAGTTATCCTTCGAAACGTTTCCCCCCACATTTTCACACAAATTTTCATCTGTCCTGTACTGACGATAAAACACATTTGACTTCATTATTGACTTCTTTTGCGAAGCGACTAAGTTGTAGACATTGCAATTCACCGAGAGACGACAGCACATGTCTTCTTATGTCTATTACCCCTTTATACGATCCATGGGGCGTTTTCGTACCATAATGCAGTGTCTTTAACCGCTCATTTAGATCCAATAAGACATTTAAGGAGTTTTTTATTGGTCAATTCAGACATGGACCAAAGTACACTCCACATGCCTTTTGAACCAGATTTCAACTTGATAGTGCTAAATGGGGCGGAGGAGGGGGGAGGGGACGTTGACATCATTTTTTTTCTTTCTTTCAATTTTCAAAACTTTTTACAGCCTTTAGCTTTCGAATATGAGAATGAAATTTTCTATACACTGTGTATGCCTCTATTTATCTGTTTTGCAATCTCCACGTCAACCCGGACCCAAAGTTTTCAAAAAGGGATTTTTTTCGGAAAATTTCCCGCTTTTCCTTAATTTTTCGTTTCCGCTGTATGAAATGGGCATTTGAGTGGTACCCTTTGAAAGGTTGCCCTATTTTGAAGAGACTGAGATATGAACCATGATAGTCTTGTTTTAGGAAATTTTTACATCACGTTGTACACTCATGTCCAAATTTATTGTCGCATATCTATAACTGTCTTCTTGTAAGAATATAATTTGATAATGATTTTGCGGGGTAATTTTAATACTGATACTATATGTATAATCGGGAAATGTATATTTGTGCTAAATTTCATAGGAAAAGAATTATAAATACGAAAGTTAGAATGAGTAAAACAAAATGTTGCTAAATTGACAAGAAAGTTTTATTTTCGTTTTATTTTTCTTATTTACTGTTCTTTTGACATGAAATTTACCACATAGATGTCTTTGCCGATTATACACATACTAACATTATAAGAAATACCGGACGAATTCGTTATCAAATTGTATCCCTAGAACAACATATTTATAGGCATGCGACAATAATTTTGGACATGAGTGTACATATACGAAGGTCATTGCATAAGTCATGGCAACTATTTTTTTCTTAGAAAATGGTAAAGAATAAAAAAAAATAGTACTGGGGAGGAACAAGTATCTGTGACATCATGATGACCTGCCATCTTGTGGATTCTTGGGGAGACGCCTGATGCCATGGAATGCGCATAGTTTATACTATTGTGTATTGTTGCAATTGACAGTAAAACACGTTTGCAACGACAAAATATTTTTCGTCTTTTTTCTCGTGCTATATCTTTATGCTGGTGTATGTGTTCATCCATTTCCCTCCATTAATATTTTCATATGAACTAGCCTTCCCTTTGCATATTCCAGATTTTTTTTTATTCGTTACCATTTTCGAGAGAAAAGAATAAGTTGCCATGACTTTTGCAATGACCCTCACATATATATATAAAATCACCTTGAGATTTTTACAAAAAAAATTTCCATCCTTAGTTTTCACGATTTCACATTGAAATTTTGCACACGTATTGTGTATCTAACTACGTATTTTTCCAATGATTTTGAGACTCCTACGTCAACCCAGGCCCGAGTCCGAGGGGCTCAAATTTTCGAAAATTTCCCGTTTCTGGTGTATGATACGGAAAAGCGAGTGGTACCGTTGGAAAGGTTGCTTCATTGTGAAAAAACGAGGTATGAATCATGATCCTACGATTAATAGCAATGAAGCAGTAGCTGCTTGACTGAAAGTCTAAAAATTTACTCCAAAAAGCTAGGATCTTATAAGGGTTACGCATCCTCTCTTTGGCGTATTCTAAAGCACGTTCCTCACCAATCATTTGCATGGTTGTTTTAGAGGTGGGTCCTTACAAAGGCGACCTCTAAGCGCAGTCATGATTTGTGTCACTGTTTGCTCTGCGTGTGGCCGTTCGTGAATCTACACACACAGACCATTACTAACCATTCCTCAATTATTTAACTGCACCCATTCATATCAATTATAACTTCATACATGAAATGCTCCAAGTGATCTTGAGCCCAGGAATACCATACATTGTGCAAAAGCAGAGGAGAAAGGGACTAGAGAGTGCTGTCTCTGACCAGTGTTACCAATACCACAACTAAAATTACACTCAGGCCCGCGTTCAATTCCCGGTGGAAGCTCATGTGGTTCGAATTTCACGTTCAGCTGTAGGCCCACGTCTCATATAGCTTCGCTGCTGAAAGGGACGCTAAACTGAAAGTCAAATCAAATCAAATCTTAAAATTACACTGGCATTCTTGTCTGTGATACTCAAACCTAAGAGTACAGAAAGTTTCCTGGCACCTTGCAAATCTTCCATGTGCAAGTGTTCTGTAATATTTGTTTAGCTTCTTCATAAAACAGGTTTACAGGAACCCCAATAACAATCGTCAACAACAACTCACATATATAAACACACACAAGCACATTGTACTTTATTAAAGCCACTTAACAGAAAATTTACAATGCACTTAGGACAAAGTTACAGTACTTTCTAAGTATTTTAAAACCAAAATTATGTAAATATTGTGGCCAAAACAAATTAAAAGATACCTTGAGATGCAATAAAGAAACATTAGTTTCACATAGTTATACATCATAATTAACTGTTAAAGAAACATAATAAAAGTAAATAATGTCTTTTTTTTAAAATTTCTATGAATGTGCACAGAAATTTTCTCTAAAAATGTACATAAAATATCATGAATAAGTACACTATTTTCTGAAACAATAATAAAGGTACTATTTTTTGCTTGAGCAAACTTTAAACTGGAATACTAGGTTAATACATATTAAAAGAAATATTTCTCCCTTGTATACATTTACACGTACTTTGAGCGTGAATACAAGAATGAAATAAAAATACACTACACATGTACTAAAAACGTATGCATTAAGTACCACATTTTACGGAACACAATATGCAATTTAAGTCTCAAAGATCCAGATGTGTCTGACAAATGAAACTTATTTACCACAGTTGGATTGACGTATACCTGAGTTACATGATGTTCTATGAATCTGATTGGGAAATCACTGTTTAACAGTCCACAATCAAACAAGTATGCGAGATGTCAAGTAGGCCGTACACATAGCAAGCCTAAATTTATAGTTTCGTTTGACCGTGTTATTTTGTGGGAGGTGAACCAAATGTACGTGTTATCTGAATTGTCGAATGCAATCTACACACGATTTCCCTCCATTGCGTGAAGCCAGACCACCAGGAACGTGTCACAGTTTCATAATGGGCTGCTGTGTCGCATAAAATAATTTAGAATTGCTGTAACTTCAATCCAGTTTCACTCTGGAACTACTACTTAAATAATTAATACTTTTCTGATCAGAGTAGATACTTATTTATTGAAAGGCAAAATAGTTTCAATAACTTAACGTTATCTTCGTCAGATGTTAACTGGAAGAGATATCTTCATAACATTATATTATTATTGTAATATAATTTTAATTCAGAATATATATATAATATAGAATTAAAATTATATAACAATTATAATTAATGTTATGAAGATAAATCTTCCAGTTAGCATCTGATGAAGATAACATTAATTTATTGAAACTGTTTTGTCTTATTTTAGTAAGCTCAAATAACTTTTACTTAAAGAATTTCAATACCAAATATACGCAGTCTTCTGTAGTTTAAAATCATTTTAAATTTTATAACTCCAGTGCCGTGGAAGCAACTTAATTTTTGACTGATTCTCTACTACTGAAGAAGAATATTGGATCATGTATTCGAATTTTTAGCACATGCCAATTTTTGGTGGTTATAGAAAGAGGTCGCTGGTATGTAAATCAGAGTATACTATTTCAGAAACTTGTCGATGGTACACATTATCGTTTATGGCGTTTGCCACCTCTCAGAGAAACAATGGCCTAATTTCTCGTTGGCACAGCCTAACACGCTCCCGCAGAAATTGTGAAATCATTCAATAAGTGTAGAGTAATTCCAAGAAAAAAGTGAAGAACATCTTGTATGTGCTACAAACATTGAAAAAAATGATGACAGAAGGAGACTCACATGATTATTTTCTATAGATGGTTTGGTTTTATAATGGAAATTTAATTTTGTCCTATTGTTAATTTCTAAGGTATATATATATAAATTGAAATGAAAACGCATCTTCTGTCCCATAAAATATGGTACCTGCATAATATTTTTCATGCATTTAATACGTAATATCAAGTGAATGCTCACATGCTCACAATTCAACACATAAATGCTTCTTGCTTACATCTACTAACATACTTTCTATTTCTAAATCTAGTAACCATATTCTGTAGAGTGACTTATTGTATATTCATTATTGTCAGTGTTGTGACGCCAAGTGCAAACAAGCGTCGATGGTCCCGCATTCAATCTTATGTTACAGATTATTTATCAAATGTTAAGACAAACATTGATTAAAAATACTCCTAAAAAATATATATTGTCTCGCAGAATCTGAATGACTAATTGAAAACTAACAATATCATATGGCCTCTGTAATGCCCGGTACGCGCATGTCACTTAACCCTTTCAAACCTGCTTTCATTTTAATCGTTAAGAAAAATATTTCTTTATTTCGGAATATCATAAAGGAAAATCAACAGATGGCATGCTATCTTTTAATAGTATGATCTATTATCCATTTAAGGTATCAAATATTCTCAAGTAAAGCACTCTAAGAAACATGTTAAACTATAAACTACATGGTCATTAGAATGGGTATATATACTGAAAGGGGGTAACCGATATTTTGTACTTATTAGATCCCGAAACAAAGAACACGCATTTCACATAGTGATGTTGTACATACAATTAGACTCTACCATAAAGCACGCCATTTTCTAACACTTGTATTTGAGAAATCATTGGTTTTCTTTTAAAGATAGTAAAAGTTTAGGTAAAATTGTAAAAAAGAAACGCAAGGTGAAATCAAAACAATCTTAAACTGGTATAGCATATTCATCACACCACATAATCCTATACTATATGTTGCACTCCTTTCTATAATTTCACCTAAGCTTTCCCACCATGATACTTTCGTATACAAAGAGTGGTATTATGCGGAATTTTATATTTGAGCAGATATGGTTATTTCGGAAAGAGCCACTGGTTCTTATGAGGAGTAAATGTTTCGAGGGTTCTAGTTTTGCGTGATTTTTTCGCTGCGTCACAGGAATGGTTGTTAGCTCGTGAACCAGGACTACTAGTACAGGAATGGATAGAACGGTTCGTATCAATTAAATAAGTTGGGATTTTATTTGGGGAAATGATAGTATATGGGCAGAGTATTTTACCGATGTATTATGCTCTTCAGAAAAACTGCCGTATTTCACTGTAAGCGATGAAGTTACAGAACCGTTTAATTCATTTGTTCAGACTACGACGAATAAGGCAGCGTACCTTTTTACGGGGTTATGTTACAACAGGTTATGCTATGAATGCGTTTTGATGACACTCAAGAGAATATGGAATTGGAAGCTTATTACTGTTTGGTTGCAAAGATTCTATTATCAAATACTCAACGAATGAGAAATACAGTCTATAGTACCGCGAGAGAAGCAGACTATCGACTGGGATGCTGTTCTTTAGAACAATTTGACATAGTTTCCGCATCAAGTATCAGAATGGATTAATCATCAGACGACATCTTGCATTGAATTAGAAAACCATTTGTATGATGGAGTGAATATTCTTCCCAAATATGGGGACGTACCACATGAGAGAGAACTGGTGATTCTGACGGGTTGCTTGATTTTAATTTTACCCCTATTATGCTTTAATTCTAGAATGTTTGGAGGTTGTTCTATTTAATAAACATATGAGTACGCTGGCTAGATTGTTCATCTGGTATCAAAATAATTACTTGAACTTTTCGGGATGGTTGAACAGTTGCATTCAGTATAATGGTGAGTCAGGTTTTCGTTTAAAGACCTGGCCTGTTCCATATGGAGGAGTTAATTGGAATTGCAGATGTGAACGAATGTTTTGAATACTCTTAACTGGAAATATGCGAGCTAGAGAAAGTTTTCCTTAGACAACCACGCGATTTTTCTCCAAGCAAGAACATAATGAAGTGACCCAAAACAGAAAGCACTGATAACAGTAAACTCCAGCGATTTTTAAAAACTTTTTCGTGGTATCGAATGTATTCATTATCACAAAAGGCAGAATGAAGTTCTTTTTTTCAAAATGCTTCAAAATGGCATTATCCAGTGATATTAGTGATAGGATTGGACATCGGATTGTTCACTATTGTTTTGATGGCGGGGATATAAATCGAGTGAATTTGTAGATTTTGCGTTAATGTTTCAAGATTTAGTTAGGAAATTTATGGATTGTTTTTCTATAACATTATTTTCACTATTTTAATAGATTCTGGTCTTCTCGACAAGACCACTGACTAGTATTTTTGAGTATTATTTAAAGGGTTCCTGGTTCGAGTCCTGTCACGTCACCTAGGACCTGGTCGATAGATTTTGACTATTTGGTTCCGCGAGGCATGGAACTTTTAGTTTTACTCAATTCTCAGATCTTTCGACTTCTCGTTTGGAGTCCTGATTCAACCTCTAGAACCATTGTAATAATTGATTAGCTAGAATCCTTTTGGTGTGTACTTTGTGACGGGTTGCTCATGAATAGGTTTACGTCAGATGTAGGACAAATAAGGAAGACACTTTTAGATATTTTTGGTTCGCACCACACCCTGGGAAAGAACGCTTCCTGATGCAAGCTGGTAAATATGTAGTAAAGTTTATTAGATACTTTTACATGCTAGATAAAGAAAAAGTCATTAAACTACAAGCTAATTTCCTATAATTTTTGGAGATTAGGATTTAATGATTTTATCGGGTTAAAAATAATAGTAATTGTGAAGGACCATTCAAAATGATAAATGCAAGGCTATTCATGCAATGAAGAATTCTGAGACGTTTTAAACGAATGGCATCTTTAGTGCACAATCTTTAACGTTTCTACCCAATATGAATTTCTTAGGACTTCCGTACAACAGTCAGGGTAAAATCTTACTGAACATTTCTAGCACATGCTTCGTAAATAAAACCACTGAATGAATTCCTCGTGTTACTCCATTAAAATTATTTCCAAGAAATTTCATAGGAACAGGCCATTGTGCACTAGACAGATATATTTTATAATCACAGAGTCCACAGCCATCGTATGCAGGACATTTAAATGCTACCAGAATTCACTTCTTCCTACAATCCAAACGCAAAAATTTAAAAATAAAGTAGATTTAACATTAAAAATATAAACTAAATTACTATTCTTCAAGCTATAACAAAGTGTTCATCACACATAAATGCAACATAATTATCACACGTGGTGTGCATATTAACTTGTATTCTAACACATAACAATTTCCATTTATACGCAATAAGCATTTAAAAAATCTAGTTTACTACCAACCTTGCATTGAAGTCTGTAACAAAAGATTGTTGAGGATTACAACTTAAGGAAAATTGCTCTCGATAGATCATTTTATAGGGTACTGTTCGTAAATCCTACATTGTAAGCTCCATACAGTTATCTTCATAGTGAAAGCATATGAAAACAGCAAACTCAACGATCATCTATTAAGTTTATTTGTATAATTAATGAAAAGTTTAAATGCATTGTTGTGTAAATATTTATATATTTTAAACTTCAAACTTGAAATTAAGTGTCAAGTATGCTCATTTAATAAGTATTGAAAATAGATAAAATTATTTTATGAAAAACATAGCAAGCAAAAAATATAGCATTTTTTCCCCCCTACATGTAACATAAACACACCATCAAAATCTCAGAAGTTTCTCCTAAATCCATAGACAAACACATAACACATTTTAAGACATTTTTACTGACCATCTACAAAGCAGTGGCGTCTATCGGCTGAAATGTCAGTGTGACAAAAAGTGTATAAAGGTCAAACAAAAAGGAATATTTGCACTAGAATAACTGAACATGTTCGTACTTCGAAGTCTTGAAGCCCGCAACAGCTGTGTGGTCTAGCAACGCATCTTAGAGATTATAACCATAACATCGCAGAGCCATGTTTAATTGAAAAATCAAAAAACAGCAACGGCACGAAACATCAAAGAATCATATTACATCCATAAAGAGAAACCCATACTTAATTTGGATAGGGGGGAAATAAATACGATTTGGAGCAATCTTTTCACTACATACTTTCGCCATCTGGAAAGCAAGAAAAGAGAAAACAGTGAACAATGACAGTGACTACCTATTTGCATGTGTTTAATTTTTGACAGGTGATTTGTGTTTTACATTTTTTAATCCTTTTAATCATTTTTTCATCTTTCCATATTTTCCTTCATGTTTTTAAATCCTCTTTGAACTTTAAGTTGATGATGAAGGAAGGTTCTTCTCAAAGCGTTTCTTACATGTAGAAGAAAAAACAGCTATATTTCTTTATGCGGTGAGTATTAGCCTTTTTGCTTTTTTCTCATTCAATATCATCACCACTCGCAATATTGTGATATAAAATTATTTTGCTTGAATTGTAATCCCTGATTATGGAGAAACTAACTTTCTAAAATTTGAACACATAAATATACGGTTGGTATTAAAGTAGATCACATACAACAACTTACTTTAAAATAATTCCTTTTGGAAGCAACATGCATTATTAAAACTATGTTATAAGTACCTCTAAGTAATTTTGAAGGGACTATTATCTTACCATACGCTTAATTACTATTCAATAACACATGCTGAACACTACTTTAAGCACTGAAATAGAATTACTTAATAAGATCACTCTGAAACTAAAACACACTACTATCTTACTATACGCTTAACTGCTCTTCAACAACACGTGTTGAGACAGACTTACTTAGAACATCAGTCTCAAAATAGAAGATTATATCTACAAATAAATCTTCATTTACCATCCGTCATAACAATAATACTAATACTAATACTAATAATAATAATAATAATAATAATAATAAAAAATGTAGAACACTGTACTATAATTACACAGCCACACAAAAAAGGTAGAAGTTTTGGCATCAGGGTATAAATTCGATGCACTTTGTTACACAGAATTCAAATTTCGAAATCCAGAACGACTCATCGTGTCAAGTTTGTTTTAAGGGCAAAAAACTTACGTGCTGTCTTACGTACCAAAATTCGTTGAAACTTTTCGCCCATTAAAAAAAAAAAAAAAAAAAAAAAAAAAAAATCGTCCTGGGGTTTTGAAGTTTGGATTCTGTGTACTAAAATACATTAAATCCATACCCTGGGGCCCACTGCACAGAACTTTTTTTTTTTTTTTTGTATGGCTGTCTTACGTGTATGCAAAATCGCTTTAAAAAAAAAAGTCGATTGTCTTGGGGTTCCGAAATTTGGATTCTGCGTAATAATATACATTGAATCAATACTTTGGGGTCCGGTGCGCAGAACTTTTACTTTTTGTGGGTGGTTGTGTTATCGTACAGAATACATTAAACTAAAATATAAAAATAGCACTTTAAATGTATTACTCTACTAAAATACTACATAGAATTTATATTGACAAAAGCTATTTACATGCTTTAGTTACAATACAAATTAAGAAAATACATGGAAAAATGAAAAGAGAAATTTTATCATACTAATACGTAACTCTTTGGAATGTGCGTATATTCAACGTACATTTTTGACTCTGCAGAAATTGCTTTTCATATTTTAGGTAACGAAACATTTTCGTTCGGAACTTCAAAGTAACATGGCACTAACATACTGTAATGTGCCAATATTTCTTGCTATTACTGTTATTAAGAATAATAACAATAAAAGGATGCAAGACACATACTCTTTTAATCAAAATACTTTTTCACTTCAGTCATTTTAAGAGCTTTGGTATTCATCTCCATGTATACAACGTTACAATACTAAAATAGCTTTGGTTTTAATCTCTCCATCATAATACTAAAATACTATAAGCTAAACTAAAACCAGAATCTATTATGTACACCAGTATTAAAAACATCATGTATCAACTACGTAAGAACAACAAACACAAGTTTTAAAGAAAGTTTTGTGTAATCTTTTTTAACAAAACTAATGTAACGAAAGATTATCAACGTTTAGTCTTTTCATTGGTGAACTAATATGCAAAAGACTAGAGAAATATTGTACATTATATATTTAAATTACATTGTGTATTACAATATTGTAGCTTATCTTATAAAAGGTACTAATGTAGTATTATTTCCTTATACAAGAAGGCTGGGACATTATTATTATTATTTATTTACTTTTAACGAAAAAGAGGTGGTATTGTATTTCACTCAGAAGTCAACACAACACAACCTCCTTTTCATATAACATTTTTAATAATACGTTCTTCCTTTTTTTTTTTTTTTTTTTTAATTACTATAACTAAGAATTGAAAGCAAATCTGCGTGTATTATACGTCAACTTCTGTAAGGACTATGTTCTACAACTTAAAACAATGACTCAAATAGGTTCACATACGGCTCAGTTACTGAGGAAGAAAATTGTACATAAATCGCCACTTACTTTAGCTGGTGATTGTACTTTAGTGGCGGCTGATGCGGGAAATCGCGTCATTCAAAATTAAATTTATATTGTTTCAAACTAAAATTCTTGTATCTAATGTACTTATTCTTGTATGAAAGGATTCAGACATTAAATTTTCTTCCCTTTGTTTAAAACAGTAACATTATAATCGTTACCGATGTGATTTCACAAGCCATCACACAGTTGTGCATATATACAAGTAGAAAGAAACGAAAATAGATTTTTCAGAGAGCAGTGACACAATTAAACACACTGTGCGGTGCAAGAAAATACATACAGAAAGTTAATTCATCAAAAATGCAACAATATGATGCTTACTTTCTTTTTAGAAAAGTGTCTAAGACGGCCACTCTTCTTTTCTACTGTAATTTTCTGTGAAAAAAAGAAATAATCATGTTTAACTAGCAAAGCAAACTAATTCTTTCTAAAGCAAAATAATGCATCGAAATTAACCATTACCATGATAAAAGTATCACGTTAAGAGCCTAGCTTACTAAAACTAAAACAAAAAGTTTCTATTTTTTCTTTTGTTTGTTTTCCATAAGTGAAAGGAGATAATGAAATGCAACTTACCACAATCATAGATAATGTTATTCATCAACAGAAAATATGAACCTCAAGATTTTCAGTGTTGCGATCCATACAAATTACAGTGTTCCCAGAATAACATTTCCCCCCAAATCCTAAGTTAAGGTAGCGACTAGAGGAACAAATCCAATTGCATTTGATATTACATATCATGTTGTTGTGGTATCCTTTGAACTACTTGTTAAATAATAGTTGCATTTAGTTTGTAATAAACAAAATAGTTTTAACATACAATTATTAAAATTAAATAATAATGTTATTTAAATAATAGTTCACAGGATTTCAACACAACAAGATGCGTAATCAAATGGAGTTGAATTCGTTTTCCTAGTCGCTGCCTTAACTTAGATTTTGGGGGAATTGTTATTCTGGCAACACTGTAATTTCTGTGGATAGCAATATTGAAAATTCTTCAGTTAATATTTTCTGTTGTAGAATAACATTATCTATGATTGTGGTAAGTTGCATTTCATTATGTCCTTTCACTTATGAAAAACAATCAAAAGAAAAATGGTAAATGTTGTATTATTTTTTAGCATGTCAGACTTAACTTACAATTCCAATCGCATCCCATTCATTACTCCTTCTAATTTTTTAAAAGTAACAGTGCTTAACAATTTCGGTGCTTAGGCATTATGACGTCACAAAGCGCGCTCCAAATGATGTTTAAAACAACACTTGGGAACAATATTATTTATTTAAAAGCATTTCTAAAACCTTCCTAAAGTTCAATACTGTCTTCGTGGTATTCTTTAAAAGTAGAAACAAACTGTAAGGATCTTAGTACAAAGCCATAATATTTCAAGTATTTTTGTATAAAAACACATTAGATTAAAAAAAAAAAAAAAATGCCCCGCCCCTAGCTGCCACTGTAGTACTTGAAAAACTCCTAGCTCTAAATTGTTTAAATGCATGTACTATTTTGCAACTACTCGACAAGTCTGTTTTCTCTAGATTATACACTCAAAAATATAAGTACACATATCAAGGCAGTATAAAATGAAACGGACGAATGCAAACAAGGCGATGTAACATCCAATTCCAAAAAACACATCGTCCTTCTCAACCAAGCACAATTCGGTTTCTCTTTTCGATTGCTCCGAAATGGAACTTGAATCTTCGCAAATATTAACATCATCAAGTTCGGTCGTATTTTTCTTTACATCTAGAACAGGAAGCCTTTCTGAAACAGAACCACGGCAAAATATTTGTAATCAGTAATAATATTATCTGCATTAAGTAATATTAACCTACCAACTATGTGGAGGATTGTGCTGCCATTACTCACTATGGGAAGTATTTGAAACTTCGTATGTGGCAATTTTAGTGAATTAAAAATATAATTTATTTATGTTCCTAAATAAAGCGTTAACGAAGAATGCATACAGGGTGTTTCAAAAATATGTTACAATATTTGAGAACAGATTCTTCACAAAAAAAAAAAAAATAAAAAAAAAAAAAAAAATAAACGTTCATTCGGACCTGTGCTCAAAATCTGGAATTACAGGGTGCCGAAGACGTGTGTCATAAACTCATTTATTCATTATTTTGACTATGCAGTTCAAGCAGTTTAATTCTCTTTTTATTTAAAAGGACTGTCACTTACTAGACGACGTTTCTATGTGTGCGTTCTCTCACTCAGAGGATACAGGCGGCTGGTGTGACCTTGGCTAGGGCTTCCCTAGCCAATCACAGCTCTGTCCGCTCTTACGTCATTTAACACGTGAAACCCACGCGAACAGCGAGAGCTGAAGAGATTCGGTGATAAGCAGCTCTGTTCGGCGCCAAACAACGAGAGGACTAGGACTCCATAAACCTTAATGCATCCTATATTCTTAAAATATGTAATTTAAAAACTATATCCACGTATTTTTCGATATATATAAAGCATCCATACAGTATACTGTAGTAATATTAATACCTAATAACAGTAATGTAAGTATAAACCAATATTAAAATTCTTAAGTCCATTTATGAGTGTTGATTTTGATTTGTGTGTCGCATCTTCGTGCCTTGTGGCCATTCATTTAGGTGCATGGTACGGAATATACTCTTTACTTATTGTTTGCAATGTTTATTATTTTTCGGAAATATGATGCTGAATCTTTGGTGTTTTTAAAGGTTGTATTTAGAATTTTTGCTTATGTGTAGTTGGCGTTGAAAGGAGCTATTACTAATAACTTGTTTCATCGTCAACGCTCGAGCAAACATACTATCTACGACTATCTAATGTAATGTTTGGTCTATTTGGATTACCATCCTATGGAGTAAACGTTATACGTGAAACAAGTGAACTTTAAAAGTTCAGAGCTCCACTACTATGGGACCTACCGTAGTCCAGTCAAGACATCTGGGAGAAACTGGTATATGAACTATCCAAATATCCATGTTTAAGAATGCTCCAGTACTTGTAGACCAATTTTTTAGAGACGTAGGTGGAGAGTTATCAAGTACTTCCAAACAGCCTCTCTAAAAATGAATGTAGAAATATCAAGAGGTTCTGAAAGATGGATATTTGGACAGTTTACATACTAGTTCCTCAGTGATGTCTTGACCCGACTACGATTGGCCGTACAGTAGTGGAACTTTGGATCTTCGAAGTTCATTTTTTTTCACGTTTTCGGCACCCTAAAACTACGAAACTATTCGCTTCCGACCCAAAGTTCATATGATTTTTTTTCTTATTTTGATGTGAGAAATCTATTCTCAAAATAGTGACAAATTTTTATAACACTCTGTACAGATTCATTTTTCTTTCTTTTTAATGTCACTGATTAAATTTCCAAACAGGGGTAAAGCAAGATTAAAAAATTACCAATAACAATTATATCTTTTCAAAATAATTTCCGTCAACGTCGATGCACATCTCTCAATATAGGAAGAACGCCCTCAAGAACCTTTGCCAGTCCTCTTCCAGTGTATCTAGAACTTATTCCAGATAAGC